>NC_044057.1:8736224-8908654 GCF_902167405.1 Gadus morhua
GGCCCTGCATGCCGCACAGCGAGCAGGCAGCCCGTCGCTGAGTGGAGGACGGAGGGGTACAGTGTTGAATGGTTTGGTTTGTTAAAGACCACCGATGAGTGGAGGAGGGAGGGGTACAGTGTTGAATGGTTTGGCTTATTCAAAACTCATATTTTATTGAAGTCTGTGAATAAATGTGGTTATTATGAGTTAAAAAAAAAGAAAATCTAGGGGTTATCATGGATTCTGATTTACATTTCGATAGTCACATCAAATCAGTTACAAAATCTGCATATTATCACCCTAAAAATTTAGCAAGACTTAGAGGGCTCATGTTCACCGAAGACTTACAAAAACTTGTACATGCCTTTATCACTAGTAAGCTTGATTACTGCAATGGTCTCCTTACAGGTCTCCCAAAACAAACTCTAAGGAAGCTTCAGCTTGTTCAGAATGCTGCTGCTAGAGTTTTAACAAAGACCAAAAAATTTGAACATATTACACCAATTCTTAAATCGTTACATTGGCTTCCTGTAGGTCAGAGAATTGATTTTAAAATCATGTTGCTAACCTATAAATCCCTACATGGTTTAGGCCCAAAATATGTAACTGATATGCTTCCACTACATAAGCTTTCTAGAACACTAAGATCTTCTGAGACCAATCTGTTAATTATCCCCAGAGTAAACACGAAACATGGGAAAGCAGGATTTAGTTACTATGCAACAAATACTCTGAGCACCTTCAAAACAAGATTGAAGACTTTTATGTTTGCTTTAGCTTTCTGCTAAATCTTAAATACTTTACCTTTATTTTACTAAAATGCCTTTTTAACTTTCAATTAAATTTTCTCACTTTCTTAAATACATTGCACTTTCAATTTTACTTACTAAAAAGCCTTTTTAACTTTCAATTACATTTTCTATTTTTACCAGAAAGATACATGATCTGATACCAGAGAGAAAAGATAAGGGTTACTAGAATCCGGGTTGGAGTCCCAGAGAAAGTACCAAGTTCCTTTTAGGTCGGGTTGGAGTCCCGACGCGGATACCAGAGAGACTGTTGATCTGATCTTAAATACATTGCACTTTCTATTTTACTCATTTCTTTGCATATGTTTTCTTTTACTTATCTATTATTTTATTTTATTGTATAACAATGTTTATATGTGAAGCACTTTGAGTCTGCCTTGTGTATGAAAAGTGCTATATAAATAAAGTTGCCTTGCCTTGCCTAAAATTAATTTTGACATACACCTATAAATGCATATCATAAATACAGTTTTCAAAATGTACTTATATTGCCTTATAGTTTAAAGTGTACAAGAATTAATCTTTTGGAGGTGTGTGTGTGTGTGTGTGTGTGTGTGTGTGTGTGTGTGTGTGTGTGTGTGTGTGTGTGTGTGTGTGTGTGTGTGTGTGTGTGTGTGTGTGTGTGTGTGTGTGTGTGTGTGTTAGGGCTTTGACTTTTGGCCAAAAATCATATTCGAAGTTCGTTTGTTTATTAATATTAGTATTCGAATATATTCGAATATTTATTAATAATATTTTGACCATTAAATGCCTTCAGTAATACCTGGGCTGAATCCGAGTACTTAGTACATACTATTTATGTTCAGTGTCTACTACTTGACCGTACTACACTTGTAGTACGGTCTACAGCTATGCGTAGAACGCCTCTGAACTC
Source organism: Gadus morhua (assembly GCF_902167405.1). Taxonomy (NCBI): domain Eukaryota; kingdom Metazoa; phylum Chordata; class Actinopteri; order Gadiformes; family Gadidae; genus Gadus; species Gadus morhua. Next base: position 8,737,890 of record NC_044057.1, read on the forward strand.
TTCCGAACACCGCCGTAACTCCACCGGATGTTTGGAGATGACGTGTCTCCCCTCAGATGCCGGCAAAATTACCTTGATTAGTTACCTGTTTTCCATCTTGTCATCGTTGCTATTAAATTAAAAACTTACTTTACTTTTTTACTCTTTTTAATGTCTCTTTTTTTCGCCGCTTTCTATGACGTCTTTCTAAGCCGCTGTTGGTAGTGTCGGGTCAGCCATCACTTCTTCGTTCGTTACCAGACTCGTAGTCTGGTAACGTAGTGACCTACCGTTGTATACTGTGGCGGTAGTACGCATTCGGAAACGTTTTCCGTACTACACAATGCACACTGAGCATTCGGACACGCTATATTTGTGGCGTACTACAAAATGCATACTATAAGTATGAGTATTCGGATTCAGCCCTGGATTGGGCTTTGCGAGGTTTGTTTACAGGCGTTGCTATGGTTACCGGTCTTGCGTGTTCCAACTGTTTGTTATGTTTCTAATAAATCGCTGTCTAATCAATACTTCATTCACTGCCTCTTCCGTGGATATTACAATATTATGAATAGACTGCATGGGTTCTCCGACGTCTCTCCCTCTTGGCCTGCCCATAACAGGTTCGAATATTAAGGGCTGCCTAATATTCGTTCGAATTATTTTTATTTTTTTTGATATTCGAATTATATTCGAATCACGAAGTTCGAAGTCAAAGCCCCAGTGTGTGTGTGTGTGTGTGTGTGTCTGTGTGTGTGTATATATTTCCGCAGCTTTCTTTGGTTCATTGGTACCTGCTGAACCTTTTGATGTGTTTTACACCCGTTTTTCTCAATAATGTAAAACCAGCCCATACTTGCATTTTGTATCTGAAATGTTATTTAATCCAATAAATGCAAAGGATAGGTAAAGTTGACCACCATGTATGAGTATGGAATAATGCGTCCTTGTTGCTGTGTGCTTGTCAGGGCGTGTCCTCACCTTGTGGCGGGGGCAGGCCCGGGCCAGGTGTCCCCTCTGGTTGCACTGGCGACAGGTGACTGCGCGTTTAGGGGCAGAGTAGTATCTCAGTACCGACCGGTCGGTCCCAGACTAGAGGATTTGTCCAATCATCCACCAAAAAAACAGAAAAATATATATTTCTTGAATGTTATTTGCAATTATAATCAAAACTTATAAAATGATCTGTAACTATGAATTAATCATGAATAATAAAATTGGATTAAAACAACTTTTCATAAAATTTTACACACAAGCGCCTATTAACAAAATTAAGGCTACCTTATCTCTTTCCAGAACAGCCCAGGAATGCTCGTCAGATTTCGGACATTCGACTACAATGGAAAGAAAAAAACGAAAACAATATTTTTCAGAATTGAGTGCCTTCTATGCCATATCTATTATCCATACCCAATTGAAATATGCCAGAATGGTTTATGTTTGGTACTAATTTAGAATTCTGATAATAAACTATCAAAATGTATTATTAGCCTAGCAGCTGACCTAAAGTGAATAATAATAGTTATGTTGTATATAGGTCATGCATTTTAATATTGTTGTCTACTTGTTAACTCTAACAATAGACTTAACTTAGAATGGGGTGAGCTCCATAACCCCATTGTTTTTTATATAAGTTTAGAACCTCTAAGGTGATCCCTGCCTTGAGATCAAACATCAAACTCAAGCTATTCTACAGTAGAAAGGGAAGTTGAATGCAATGGGAAGTCCTGTAAGCATGGAAAAAATAAAGAGAAAGTATAAATGTTGTCTGTGAGCCAGAGCTAAGTTACTATGTTGAAAGCAGATGCGTGTCGTTGAAAAGTAGGCAGGTGAGTGTTGAGGAAATTGGACCCAGGACCTTTTGGACGGGAACCAATACTGGCTGGCCTGGTTTCCTGTTTGGGAGTAGAGCTATTCTTTGCAGATTGCGGAAGTTTGTAACCACCATATTGAGTCTTTCCATGTGTGTAGGGTTAGGGTTAGGATAAGAGAGATCCTACTGCACATAGAGAGCACCATTGTCTCTAGAACTTGGAAAGAGATGCCGTACACACAAATAGGATGTTATGAACAACAGGTGAAACGGGTATGTGTGACGGCTTTCTCTGACAGGATGGAATCGTGCCAACTTCCAAGTGAAGCAACTCTTTAACTCATTAAAAAGCTCCCATGGCACCAATATGTCTTTACGTTACAAACATCTTAATCTGTAGTTTGAATATGCATTATTGTGAGTCAAGTGGTTCCTTTAATGTTAAAACAGTGACACTTGAATGTTGAGTATTTTGATTTTCCATACCAAGATTAAGATTTATTATACTACATTCGAATCATAATATTCCACCACCCCCCTACTAGATCAAAAATCTGTCAATCCCAATCACAAAAGCTCAATGACTGCATGTTATTAGTGTGAAAGGAAGCCTAATGAATAAGATAATGAGTTATGTCTGGCTGCCTCACCATCAGATCCGTCGGAGCTGCTGCCTCTCCAGTAGCCGACGTTGAGCTGGATGTCTCCATCCCCCTCCTGAGCCGCTCCTCCAAGGACCATCCAGTCCTCAACGGGCTCGTCAGGAGAGTCACGCTCCAGGTCTTCATCTGTGATTTGGTCTAGATCAGAGGTGAGGCTCTTTCCCGAGTCACCAGGACCCGTGGAGAGGGGGAAGGCCAGGACCAAGGGGGGGGATCGCTCCCATGGGTTCCTTTGGGTCTTTTTGGAGCTGTAGGCCTGAGGGTTAAAACTGAACTCCAATTCACTTTCCGAATCCTCAAAATAAAACTGCACATCTGGGCCTTTCAAATCTGTATCTGTAGTTCCGTTTAGTCCAGAGCAGTCCATCCTTCAGCAGTAATATAATATATGATGTATTGCATTCAGTGAAATAGCGCCATCAAACGACCATTCACGGTTGTCCAAAGACCATATAATTTAGAACAGGGTTGTCCTCCGAAATATATGATACGAAAAAGTAAAGTCAACGTGGGACAAATAAAGAGAAACAATCCCGTACTTGACTCACTATCTACATAAGATACACAGAGATGAGGTTAGCATCAGAGCACTCAGTCCTTCACCGGAGAGCTGTTCAACATTAATAACATTTAGCAGCTAAAGGTAACTCAGTGGTGAAGACCAGCGACGGAAAATCTACTATTTTAAACGTATTAAGGTTTCCAGAAATCGGAGAGGGTTAATGGAGTTATGGATTCGAAGATGAATGACTGTTGCTCATAGCATAGCATAAGAAACATGAAGGGTTTGGATGGTAACGCTCAAACAAACAGAACCTTCACGGAGTTTCCAAAAAGAAACAAAAACGGATGGACCACCATAACGAAGCCCTTGTAATTGCACTTTTTTTTTTTTTTTCGTTTAATACTTTTTGGTCGTATCTATCCGATGTTTGGAAGTATACATTTAACTCAAAAGTGTGTTAAGATATAGATGACCACACAACAGAAATTAGTTATTTTGGTTTCATCGTTTTGCTAACTACAAATATAGGGGAAACGCTCGGGTAGCTAAGTCACCCCAGTTCTTCTGCTTATGTCTGCATAATAAACTCACCAGCACTCACTTGTTGTCTCTACCAAGACTTAATTGTTTGAATTACGACAAAGTACAAAGGAAAACTAAACTTGGTCTCAGGCCAACTGAAATGTGAGCCACAGCCTTAAAGGTTGGGTACGGAATTCGCTTTTTTGGCCATTTTTGCAAAATTACTTGAAATCCTTATCATAACCCGCTTACAGCCACTGAGTCAGAAGTACTGACATGAAAATTAAACTTGTCAATCATCTGTGGAACGGGCAAGGCTCGAAAAACTCCAGCCAATCATTTCCATTGCCACCGAGTTGCATTGGACAGTAAGTACGTCAATCAAACGGTCGTACTGCGCTCCCCCTCCCCCGCGCGCGACCCCTTCGTGCAGTACTCGTGACCCAGAGCTCGTGACCCAGAGCAAGCTCCTGTTTGTTGTTATCCTGCGGTAGCTACTGGAACTAGTTAATCCACATTTGGACCTAGCAGTAGAAGACAATTTCCATGGCAGACAAGATGCCACCATCCCCACCACCACCACCACCACCACCACCACCACCAGCAAAGAGAAGGAAAACTATTTTTCAGAGAGTAATTGATAATAAAAAACGCTGAAAGAGAAAAACTGAAATCAAGAATAATCCTAGGCGCTGCTTTCGAACGTTGGCGGCAACTGAAGGACGAGAAGGGTCTAAAAACCGATGCTTGTGTGGCGGTTGACCTAGCTTCAAAGTTTATACCGTTTATACTCGGTAATACCGGTGTTGAGACGAGTTTATTACTCGGTGTGAAAATGTCCACACCGCGGCAACCCTAGTGAAAACCAGGACTTCCAATACAATTATATGAAACAAACATACATTTTCTAAAAATAGTAATGATTTATGTGACCGTTTAATGTTTATAACATCTGGTGCAACCATAGCCGCGAGAACGTATTCTCAGCAGGGGGTGCTGGAAAAAAAACCCCGGCCTGCACTAGACTCGCAACTCGTCACATTGATAAAAAAGATATATAGCAGCGCAGCTCAATTACACCAGTGCATGCGCGCACAGTTGAAAATCGATCGTTGTGTTCACTTCCTTCACACCATGGTTCACATCCAGCTGCTCACAGAACAAGTTTAGCGCACCACCGCTACCCTCACACTTTTTCATATAACCTTTTTTCAGCACTAGGTCATATGAGCATTAAATAAATGCTGCGTCTCAACATACCTTGGACAGCAGCGAGGATGACTCGCTTTGCCACGGGCCGAAACAGTTCGGAGCGACCACAGCCAGAGCGAACACAGCGGGGCAGAGGAGTGTCAGGAAGTCTTTGGTGTACACATCAGTACGGCCTATTTGCACTACTGTTTAGTGGCAATGCAGTGTTTTATTCTATGCCTTTTTATTTTCGTATATTATTTCAATTAATACAATTTATTTATTCATGAAATCAAGATCTGGTCTTCAAATCTTTTTTCCAAATATAGGTCGTCTTACAATGGGGTTTGTGTTTATATTCGGACCAATACGGTACAGCGGGCGCTCACATGACGTTAAGCATTTCCTGGTGCATAATGTGACGCTTCAGAACCTAAAATCCCGTTTCTCCCCGTTGCAGGCATGCAAACTAGTCACCTTTCGGCGAAATTCGCCGTTTTGCAGACAAAATTGACCACTTGTGTGATTCGTGGAGATCCGTTGAGAAAACATTTGGGGGGGGGGGGGTCTGATGGTCAGCCATGGAGTCCTTGTGGCGCCTGCTAATACATTCTCAATGGAGAGGCGAGCGGACAGAGAGAAGGCGCAGCATTCTGTCAGGCGGCACGACAAGTGGGCGCACTCCCGTGGAACTGTCGCTTCCGTGCTCGTCGAACGCATGCGCGCGCTCGTGAAGCCGCGCGGCCAACCGACAGCGTGAGCGGAAAGTCGCCTACCATCTGAAACGGCCAAGCGTGAGCCCAGCGGAGCCTTTAAATGCCTCGTTTCCACCGAGCGTTTCCACCGCCGACAGTACCCTCATGGTAGGCCGGATGTCGATCGCCGCGGCAGCTACGTAAACATCCCGAAGGTGAACGACAAGAACTGATTCCCAAAACAAACATAACAAAAATATGGTAACGTAAATAAAATATACAAACGAACAGAGCTTCGTCTCCCCGCGACCTTATATTATTTAAAACGTTCTCATCGATTCAGCCAATGAGAGTGCAATCGCGTTGCCATGGCAACGTGAGGGTAAACAAATGATAAGGCACCACCACACAAGTTAAGTAACGATCGCTGTAGGCTTCAATATCATGCAAGCACTTTGTTTTCTTTCTATTTTGTTCTACATCACAATTGCATGCTTTAATAAAGTATTGTCTTCTTTAATAGGTCCATGCTCCACCTCCTTGTTCGCCCAAGCTAACGTTTTACGCGACACGTCCATTGTCCAGAATAATACCTCGCAGTTTGTTTTTATCCCTATGTCACGCCCACTTTTGGCGGTGGAAACGCGAACCGTGCCGCAACTTTGCGAACTGAACCGAACGCACCCTCCAGTGGAAACGCGCCAAAAGAGAATTTTTCAGCGGGTCACCAGTTGTGTTGATACATACTAGTCGATATAGCCGAGTGAAGAAAGCGGGCCCTTGAGACACTGGTCCAGGCCAAGAAGAAAAATAAATAATGGCATACTCCTATTTACGGAAGCCGAGAACGGCCATCGATTATTTTATTTTTTTATGCACTGTTATCTCGTGATAACGACTTATTATCTCGTTATCTCGATATAACAAAGATCGTTTTCTCGTGATAACGAGATATTTTTTCCCCTTCGTTTTCTCGTGATAACGAGATAATCCCTGTTTTCTCGTGATAACGAGATGTTTTTTTCTTAAATGTCGAGGACTAATCTGAAAGCCATCTCTTACAGAAAGGCACAATGCATTTCTTCCTGTGTTAAGGTACGGCCACACCAAAAGCGTTACCCGCGTATCACGCGTATGAAATCGGCAATTTTTCCATAGGGAACCATTGGTTTACGCGCGTATGAGACGCGTACGAGCGTTACATGCGTATAAGCAACATTTTACTCGCGTTAGGTGCGTATGAGGCGCGTATATATACGCGCGTATATATACGCGCGTACATATACGCGCGTACGAGGAGTTCAAAAAATTGAACTTTTTACGCGAGTAACGCGCCGCAATAGCCAATCAGCGTTGAGCTTGACCCGACGTCACTGGCAGAGAGTAGTGAGCTTGGACAGAAGCATACGGCCGGCATCTTTCTTTATTCTGTGTGGAAATAGTAACATAGTTACGCCATCAAATGCTTTTATGGAAACATTTTTAGCGAGAAATGTGCATTTTACTTTCATAATGTTCGCTCGGTGAATGTGAAGGATGTTTGGTTTGATAGTTATGACGAAGAGGGAACGCTCCGTTCACTTGCATGGACAGAGTCTCTGGTTACTAAGCAACCTCAACGTCTTGGCGGACTATATATCTGCTGATCAACACTACGAATGCTGGAAACACACCAGACACACCATGTGAAGTTATTTAAGCCGATTATTGTTATTTATATCCGAGATTATTTAATCTAACCCGATCTAAACTCTATCACCCAAACACGGCGGCGTTTGGGTTTCCTACCTCAGACTCCTAAATCCAGCGCAGCCACAGGCTGGGGGGGGGGGGGGGGAGTTTTGGGCGGTCTCATCTACGCGCGTTACGCGCGTATCTGACCATTTTTGACACAAAATGGTCAAGCAACATTTTAGCTGCGTTACGCGCGTACATGGTACGCGAGGTACGCGCTTGGTGTGTTCGCGGCTTTAGACCTTGGTTGAAGTAGGTCCTGATGCGTTGATCAATAATGTGATCTGCCATTTTCACCTCCCTGGGACACACCTGGATCAGACAGTGGAAGCTCTCGTAGGCTGAAATCAGCACGATCACATTAACCAGCGCCAAAAGTCTGTCTGTTATATCGAGATAACGAGATAATTAATTCGTTATCACGAGGAAACGACCTTTGTTATATCGAGAAAACGAGATAATTAATTCGTTATCACGAGAAAACGACCTTTGTTATGTCGAGAAAACGAGATAATTAATTCGTTATCACGAGAAAACGACCTTTGTTATATCGAGAAAACGAGATAATAAGTCGTTATCACGAGATAACAGTGCATAAAAAAATAAATAATCGATGGCCGTTCTCGGCTTCCGTACCTATTGCCCTGTCCTCCCGCCTCTTTTTATTCTTCTCAATATTCTTTCTTAATTTTGTAATAAGTTATGTACCTATTGGGGCTGCCCTTGCACATAATAAATTAATGCTTTGTTCGTAATTGTGCGCAGTCCTGTAATTTTTTTTAGCTTGTGACTAACCCTAATATATTAAAAAATGTAAAAGAAAACTCCCCGGAGTATAAACCTGGAACCCTATAGTGGGTCTGTGTTTTTCTCAGCTCACGCATCATTCTCACCTTTTTCACCCCGAGCCAGTTTGCATGCCTGCCGTTGACACGACAACACATAACCGGCGTTTTCAGAAATCTCCACTTTGGCCGGAGTTTTTAGAAATGATCGTTTTCTGTGATAAGACAGGGCCTCGGACAGGGGGTGTTGCAGCACCCCTACTTCCCGCGGTACTGGGTGCAACTTACAGCTGAATGTAGTGCCATGTTGTTAAACGAAAACCTACGCTAGCCTGGCTCGCTCTCGCGCATCTCTGTTCGCGCTCGTGCATGATTGCGCGTCCAGGTACTTGGAATGGGTGGAGTCAGAGTCAGCGTTGAAGGAGAGGGGGTAGGACCATTTGAGTTGGGTATTTTCAAAATCTGCTGGCGTTTCGCAAATCGCGTACCCAACCTTTAATGGTTGGGTATGGGATTTGGGAAACGCCAGCTGATTTTGAAAATACACAACTCGAATGGTCCTACCAAGAGTGATAGATCTCTCTCTTGGCTCTGATCCTACCCCCTCTCCTTCAACGTTGACTCTGACTCCACCCATTCCAAGTACATGGACGCGCAATCATGCACTAGCGCGAACACAGATGCGCGAGAGCGAGTCAGGCTAGCTAGGTTGGAGTTTAGTGTTGTCTTGTAGTGCTAGGTCCATAGGTGTATTAGCTAGTTAGCTAGCTCCAATAGCTACCGCAGAATAACAACAAACAGAAGCTTGCTCTGGGTCACGAGCTTTGAGTACGTGCACGAAGGGTTCACGCGCGGGGGGAGTGCAGTACGACCGTTTGATTGACGTATAATTACTGTCCAATGCCACTCGGTGGTTCTGGAAATCATTGGCTGGAGTTTTTCGAGCCCTGCCCGTTCCACAGATAATTGAAATGTTTAATTTTCATGTCAGTACTTCTAACTCAGTGGCTGTAAGTGGGTTATGAAAAGGATTAAGTAATTTTGAAAAAATTGCCAAAAAAGAGAATTCCATCCCAACCTTTAATGTATGTTTTTGTGTATATTTCTTGAAAAAACAGAAATATTTAGCAGGATCATTAGAAACAGCAAACTCAGGATCACTTTTTTGGGCAAATCGACACTAAAACAGGCTAAGGGGTGCACTCACACTAGGCCATCTGGCCGTGGCCGTGGCCGTTTTCACACCTAACCGTGCTCAAATTGAACTTCGAATATGATCTTTGGGCAAAAGTCAAAGCCCTATCACATAGAGACACACACGAAAATGTTCAGCCATTTGTAGCCATGAAAAATTTGTCGGCTGCAGCAGCGATTTAGGTTTTGGCTGAGCCGGCTAGCCAGCCAATAACTTCATCAGCCAGCCATTATTCTCAAAACAAATGGCTTCGGGGTCTGTGTGGGTGCAGGCCAGAGAACAATGGGGCCATTCGAGCACGGTTAGGTGTGAAAACGGCCAACGGCCACGGCCAGATGGCCTAGTGTGAGTGCACCCTAAATGGACAAGCCTCTAAGCCTAAGGCAAGGTTTTTCAAGTGTGTGTGTGTGTGGACCACTATTTTTAATCAATTTTCGCGGACCACCTCATAATACTCATAATTAAATATGTCTGCACACAGTCCTACCTGAATTACCCGCCCCTCTTAATAGGCCTAGTATCACTAAAAACAACTGGTCATAGCATCAGTACAACAGGCTTGTTAAAAGGAAGTACTTTATATTTTATTGTGCTTTTCCACGGACCACATGCAGTACCGTCACGGAACACTGGTGGTCCGCGGACCAGTGTTTTTATGTGCGTAAAAGCAAGGGCTATTTGGTTCTTTACAGGGACTCGCACCTTTGTTGCATTTGAGAATTACAGCACATTCAAATCATCCCGCCTTCCTCCAATGCCCCACCCCCTCGTTCCCATCCGCGGTCTTTTATTTAAGAAACTTTATTTACACAAGCAGACTTACAACCTACTGCCTCCGCGCACGCACGTGAGTTTTTGTTTACCGAAGCAATGGAATCGGATTCAGAAGCACCGGTAAGTTATATACATTTACATACACATATATATTCAGTTCAATGGTTATTTGCACCATTTATTTGCTTTATTCTTTTAGTTGTCATACATTTTTTTGTAGAATTCGTCGTATTTTCTTGCAAACACTGTACGGCTAACGTTATCTAACGTTATAGCGGCCTTATAATAAGCAGTCTCAGCTGTTTTGTTTTCAGTGTAACGTCGGATACGGTTTTGTCTGCTAACGGCCACCGGTGGTTAACTTTATCACTCTGTTCAAAAAATTATTCTTCAATGTCGAAAGCTCGAACTTTATAATAAATAGACATTGTGGGACCCTGGGGAGTTCTCCACAGCAAGAGTAATAACACACTGCCCTAATTATGTAGAAAGGTTGGCAGGGATAATGGAAACACATTTTGCTATGCTTTTGATCTTGAATGTTAGCTTCATCAGCATACTGTAATGGGAAATATTGCAATATGATCTCAAATGATAGAATGCTTATATCTGCAATTGGAAACATTGTAACATTGCAAACTGCTGCTGTTTCTAACATTGTCTGCATTTTAGAAATCTCCCCTCTTCACGTAGCCTACTATGTGGATTCACACCTACAACCAGCCTATTGACTTCAGACTGTCTCCCCCTCCCCCCACCCCCCATCATCAGACTCGACACAGCTTATGTTGTCTGATCTCACGAATCTCACTACAATAATTTCACAGAGATATGATTTATAGTAAAATTAAAATATGCAAAACATGTATTTTCAGAAAGTGTTCCTATGCCTCTCTTCACCCTGATATTGTTATAAAGTAAAACATGTTCTGTCTTTGTTTTTACATGTTGGTGCTTCTAGGACGACAGTGTAGTAGATCCTGACTACAGCATTGAAGTTTACACAGAGGAAGATGATATTGATATTGATGACGATGATGATGACGATTCTCCAGGCGAAGACACCTCAAGGAAGAAAGCAAGGACTGAAAGTGGAGGCAGAGGAAACCATGGCAGGGGAATGAAAGGCAGGGGCCGTGGTTTTCCACAACACAAAAAAAAACCAAACACATAAGGCCAACAAGTTGTGGAGGCAGAGGAAACGAGCAGAGGAGCCAGAAAAAGAACAGGCCCTTCTAGAGGCAGCCGAGGCAGAGGTAGGGGGGGCCGTGGTGTGACACAGGGTGGAGAGGACTGTGATGAGGAGAGACCAGGAACCAACAGAGATGTTCCTAGCAGAGCAAGAAGAAGAGCAAGAGGTCGCCGGGGACGTGGACCTGCTGTTCTTACTCATGATGATCTAGTTCAGCAATTTCAGCAGGAGAGGATTGCCGCTGAGCAGGTAAAGCAGCACCATATTAGTATTTTCTTCTTATTATTGTCTTTGGATTAGATGTCCAGCAGCCAATATTTCTATTTGTTTTAAAAATCATGACCTCTGCAACATCTATTGACATGAAAATATCTACTATTTCAGGCTAGAATTCAAGCTCTAGACATCACACAGTCTCATGAGCTGCTTCTGACCTGCCTGGAAAGGGACCCAAGCATGCTGTTTGACCTGATGGCACACTCACAGGTTCAGGATGATTCCCAAATTATTCGAACACCCGGGCAACCAGAGTGGTGTGTCTGTGGCAGATGCAGGTAGATGATTAGAGACATTGAGAAGGTGTGCTGCCGACAAACGCTGGAAAATTGCATCTCTGTCCTGCCTCACATGGATGCCTTCATCTTGCAGCCGGGGGTCCTCCGCATGGCTAGACGCATCTGGAATGACTCCCGAGCATTAGATGATGCACAAACACCGGGGGAAAGCCACAGGCAGTTCCGCTTTTCTGCATATAGACAGTATATAATTTGGCAGTATGGTCAACTTGGACAAGGCCACAGAGTTGTCATACCAAGTTGCTGTGTTTGGAGAATACGTGAAACATACCCAGACCCTAATGGGATCTACAAAGGTTTTATCCCTAGCCGAAATGGTATAGATAAGGAATAGACTCCAGCCCGTGTACCCTGCCCTGTGAATTATGTACATGGTACTGTCTTATTACTGTATATTTTGGCCATAGTTAGTGACCCATGTTTCTAAATTAAAAATACATATTTACTCTGTTGTGTTGATTTACATCTGTGAAATTCCAATTATAGTCAATTTTCAAGTCAATTCAGTTTAAAAATGTCGAACTGCCATTTCCTTTACTTACATCATGTTTTTCTTATGCTTTGGTTACACTATGCAGAAAATCACACGACTTATTGCTGCTCCTGCGCTTCGTTCCCACCATTACATCTGATGTGCAGAAAGTCTTTAATATTATAAGTTAGTGTATTCTAGTTAGTGTGTATATAGGAAGTGTATTCTTTGAATTTCAACTGAATGCTTACAGAATGCCTCTTAGTTTAATTTCTCCACATATTCTGTATGAACTTCAGAATCAATTTGATTTTATGAAAAAAAGTTTTAATGTTTTAAAATCTTACTGAGGGAATTCAGTGATCCCAAAAACACACATCTTACATTATGGAAACCAATGACATAAGGCTACATTTTGAAAATATTGCTTTAGATCCGGAGTTCTCTGGTTGTCCTTTCAGACAAGACGGCAGGTTTGATGCCAGGACAAGCCCTGGTTGGTGCAGATCGTCTTCTACTTTTGCGGGAGTGGTTCACCTTGACAGAGAGTAATAAAAATCAAAATGTAACATTGGACAAAATTGCAAAGTTAGGTATTACTAGCCAGATAAAAAGATTTAACTTTATCTTCTATCGATTATGCGTTTATGGACAATCTAACAGGTAACATATAAGGAGAAGTTATGCTCCTTCTCCAATGAGAGATGTTATTACAAAAAACAGTAGGTGTCACAATCACATGTCAACTCACCACGACCTCTGCTGCGTTGAGTCTCCAAAATTTGTTCCGTTGATGGTGCAGGGACACCACTGAGAGTCCCAAGTCGTCGGGGGTCATCTGGTCTCATCGCTCTTTTCCGAGGCATGCCCCTCCCTGCCGCCAACTGGTCCAACTTGCAGCGTAGGATGGCACACTGGAGGTCTTTTATGTACTCATAACTCTTCTTGACCTTCTTTATGTACAGACAGAAGCCACCGCTTTTTTTGTTGTACATTTTGTGGTAGCTGACAGGACACAAAAAGTACAGTTACCAACAAATAAAAATGTGGTAAGTTGATATGAGATGTGTTTCACTTTATAAGGAGAATAAACAAAGGATATAGACTATCAAAGAACACTATAGTATATAAAGGGTGTATTTTGAATTCCTCAAATAAATGTTCAAACAGACTTCAGAATTGACCTCATTGTCGTTGTACCCTCCACAACCATGTCACGCCCAGTGGGGAAAAAAATGTCATTATGACATGAGGTGGTAGGCCCTGTCAGCGGTCAACCGACTTTTTAGAGTGCAGCACAGACACAGTACTTCGGCATGACCAGTAGGTTGGTGGGCCCCTATAATGTGGTAAAGCTAAAAATCTGACAACACACACTACTAGGGGTTATACCTTCCACAAATGCAATTGCACAGCTGTGCAATCTTATTTATTGCAAATGACACACTTATAAGTGACTGCTGTAAAGGTTTTTGCTTTGCTATGATTTCAGAATTATGAGTCAGAATTATGATTTTTTGTGTTTTAAACATCAACATACCTGTATTTGCCATCTGCCTTCACATAGTAGGGTCGGCTGCAGTGTTCATTGTAGTCGAGGGCAGCTAAAAGTGTTCGGGCCGCATACACAGGTGGTACGAAGGCGATTCGTTTTGATGCGTACATCAGAAGGTGTGCATGGAAACACTCCAGGGCACCAGTGGATCTGGCATCAGAGAGGGAGGAACAATTAAAGATATGATTGGTTACATAACTTCAGCAAAAACAATTATTACTAAATAGTAATGTAGTTTCAATCTATTATCCCAAAGTACACAAGAGCTGCATTTCTTGTCATTCTGTAGAAGGCCATTATGTATATACTGTACAATAAGAATGTTACTAGTACAACACATCTAAACAAAAGCTTATTATATTGAAGGCTGACTCATTACCTAAAGGTCAAGTACTTTGGAATCGTCTTTGACCACCTCTCATCCATGATCAGTTCTGTGATTTTGCGGTGTGCAGTGCTTCCCTTTGGAATAAGCTCCTTGTTGCTATTTTCCTCCAATGGGCCATGGTAACAGCCGCCAAATCCCCACTGGTGTTCTCCAGTGACATGGTGCAGCAATCCTGTCCACATGTCCTGAATAGGCAATTCAAATGAATATGAAAAGAAAATTGTTATAATGTATAATTTCAATACATTGACAATACACTTACTTATAGAAATTACAGTGAAAAACATACCCAGAAATCCTCCACTGTATTTGCTGCCTTGCAGCAGTACCAAAAGTGGTTGCAGATATCCTTCATCCAGACAAGTAATAGTGAACAGCCTTTTTGGAGGCCGGCCTAAATTGAAAAAAAGAGAATGATTCTGCTTCAGAATGATAATTAACAAATATATGACATTTCTAAAATATTTTTTGAAAACAAATACAGTAATCCATCTTTACATAGCAGTAACTTACAGCATGGATTTTTTTGCCAAGATTCTTGGCTCCGTGCCACATGTCCAGCGTGTGCTTGACGCCACTGTCCTTGTACAGCCCTTTGTTTTTGTCTGGAAAATAATGATTACAAAAATACACAGTATAATATCTCAGTATAATTGCCAACTGTTTTGTTGTTATTGTTTTTCTTCCAATAATTCTTAAAATCATACATTGTTTTTCCAAACCCAATTAGATGCATCTACAGAAGCACTTACTGAATAGGGCCGATATTTGGCTGTGTGCATCAGTGCAGAACTCAATGACATCAAGATCTTGCTTCAGCGTGTCTAATGTCTCTATAAAGGCCACCTTCTCCATGTTGGTCGATTTCCGCGAAGTCTCACGCTTGTCCACATTCACCACGTTGATTATTTGTCTTGTGGCATTGTCCATGGCAGTGTACGTACAGTACTGGGCGCAGAATCCTGGACTGCCATCCTTCCATCTCCTTAAAATACAGACGACAAAACAGAATATGATGATAAATAAGTTTGTGGTGCCAGAACATGCATGAAAATGTGGATGCGTCTTGCATAATTGTTTATGTTCTTAGTTTACTATGGGTGTGTTGATGTATGTCTGTGTGTGTGTGTCGGTGAAACTAACCGAGAGCAACAGTTGGTCCTAATGTCTTCACATTGGCAATCACTTTGGCTCTTCTCGCATTCCAGAACGCCTTTATTGTGTCCACACAGTAGTTGTCTTGGATGCCAGCAAAGTATCTCTCATTGATCATCCCCATATTCATGAAGTTGAAAAGCATTTTCACCTTTGTGTAGTTGTTGCCTGTGAGCAAAATGTTGGTGGCCATTAGAAAGTCTCCTAACTGACTGCCAAATTTTAAAGTTGGTTGGGAAGACCACCGCCACACGATATGACCTTGAGGACACAGCTGAAAAAGGGGCAGGAGAAAACACATGGAAAAAATGTAATAAGTGAAGTAATATAAAACAATGATAATATTTTGTATTAAAAACGAAATTACATGTGCTACCAAAACATGACTTACCCATTCAATGACGGCAGCTGTGACCCTTGACCAGTGGCGGATCTTCCATTAGGCAAACCTAGGCAAGTGCCTAGGGCCCCAACCAAATCTGTCTTTATTAGGGGCCCCCAAATCTGACCCCCCCAGCCATTACTTATGTAAAGTAAAAAAGAAAAACACATTTCTAGTAGAAAAAAATAACAAAAATATCAACATAATGCCGAACTAAGGCCTAAATAATAATTTTCCAGCACACATGCCCCCCTCCATTGTGCATTGGACTAGTCCAGAATATGATTACGTAGTAACGCGCGCAGCGCGAAATAACTTACTTCAAACCAAAGCAGAGGGATGCAACTCGGTGAAAATGAAGCGGCGGAATTATGATAGTTGTTGTGCTAAACGAAAACAAAAAGCTGTCTTTGTGTTTACAAATGCTTTCTGTCTCTCACACACACACACACACACACACACACACACACACACACACACACACACACACACACACACACACACACACACACACACACACACACACACACACACACACAGCTTTGCCACTCACTCAGTCACTCACTCACTCACATACTCTCTCTCTCACTCACACACAGACACACAGACACACAGACACACACACACACACACACACACACACACACACACTGTTTTACTCACATGAAATGGTGAAGGCAACAGGGAAAATGGACATTTGAAGATGGAGAACTTAACCACTTGCACACCTAAACACCTCTCTCTCTCTCTCTCTCTCTCTCTCTCTCTCTCTCTCTCTCTCTCTCTCTCTCTCTCTCTCTC
Source organism: Gadus morhua (assembly GCF_902167405.1). NCBI lineage: Eukaryota > Metazoa > Chordata > Actinopteri > Gadiformes > Gadidae > Gadus > Gadus morhua. The sequence continues at coordinate 8,754,265 of NC_044057.1, forward strand.
TCTCTCTCTCTCTCTCTCTCTCTCTCTCTCTCTCTCTCTCTCTCTCTCTCTCCCTCTCTCTCTCTCTCTCTCTCTCTCTCTCTCTCTCTCTCTCTCTCTCTCTCTCTCTCTCTCTCTCTCTCTCTCTCTCTCGTTTGAGTAATAAACATGGAATTTTGGCAAAGGCTGGAGAAATCTGAAACTGATTTTACTGTGGAGAGTTGAGTGGCAGTGCACTATGGGTTTATTGCGATTCTAAGAGTATTGGGATGGTTAGTTGTTTTGTGTACGTGTTTCAAAAATGAGGGCCCCATGTCTATATTTTGCCTAGGGCCCCAAAATTGCTAGATCCGCCCCTGCCCTTGACTTGATGTTAATCTCAAAAGGTCCTTTTGCCTGACATTGTTTTTGGGTGATGGGGTCCTTCCCTTTACAAGAATCTATTGGCAAAGCAACAAACTCACAAAGCTGCCTCAGACAGTCATGGTAAGCAATAGAAGCCGGTTTGCCAATTATATCCTCTTCCACCTCAACAGTTATCTATGATCTATATGGTTGCCTTCTTTGCTTTTTTTGGGGAAGATGTTGCGTCTCTTGCTCTTGCTCCAGCACAGAGAGATCTTCTTCATGATCATCTTGATCTGGGTCGTCTCCCGTGTCATGCACAGTGTCTTCCATGGTGACTGATGGACATTCTTCAAGGATGAACCGATCTGCCTTTGCTGTAAAAATGAAAGAATATTTCAGTTCCCTCCATTGCTCAAAAGCAGAGCCGATGTTTACTCGACGTTTTCCTCTTGCAGTATCGAGTTCTTTTTTTCTGGGGACCTTCTCTGCTAAACTTTTGTTTTTCCCCCTGGGAGCGGTAGTTTCAGTACGTGGTGTACCACTTTGGTCTGCCATCATCAGCCGCTACTCGCTACTGTCTGCCGTGGAATCAAAACAAACCCTCTATTTGAGGACGCGCCTTGATGACGCGGGCCCGAATGCGCCACAAGAAGCAGACGGAAAACCGCGGAAAACCTGCATGTCCATCTAGCAAACAGACAGGTCTGTCGGCCAATAAGATCCTTCGGTCTGAAGAATCTTATTGGTTGAAGTTTTCACTAAATATTATGAGGGTGAAATAATTGTTTGTTTTTACTCCTGGTGGGTCTGTCTTGCATTTTAGAGTGTTATTACCTTATTAATACCAATTTAATCTTATCCAAAAAAAGTGTAAAAATGCAACAAAGGTAAGAGTCCCTTTAAAGGCCCACTATGCAACTTTTTTAGCCTAAATTACATTAAGTATGCAGGTTGAGAGTTTCATTTCTGGGTCGATTGGTGGGGTCATTTTCCCATGTGGCCTCTACAGTGAACAAGCGCAAATGCAACTTGATGTGTTCGGACCGAGCGCTTCCGGATGTGACGCGGCGGAAGTATCCTCGAAAATGTAGTCAGATTGTAGTTTCGAAAATGCTTTACGGCACAGACACACACCCAAACATGGCACCGGCTAGATATAAACAGCCAGTTGCGAGGCAATTTGGCTTGATTTACCTTAATATAACAGGCTAGGAGTCATTGCGATGGTTCCATTATACATTTTTGTTCGATTGTTCGTTGTTTCAACTCCCCCTTGCGCATCTTGGCGGAGAAAATGAATATGTTTCTGCCGGCGACCCGCCGCCCACTCTCGCGGGAGTCTCGGGTCTCGCGAAGTAACGAATTGCTTTGCGGCACAGACCCCCAAACACGGAACCGGCTCGATATAAACACAAGTAACTAAGGGATTGTTACATTCATCATAGAGCAAGGTACGTTTTATTACTCTGTTTTCTGGGAATAATTGACGCAAGCAGAAACCAGAAAACAAGCCGTTTTTTTAGTTTTTTCGTTTTGACAAGAAAACGAAAATCTAAATTTCAGTTCGTTGATTCGTTTTTTGGTTCTTACTGAGCGAAACGAATTTACCACTCAATATCTGGTTTCCGCCGGTGGGCGGGTCCTCTTATTGGCTAGCGTGCTTCATTGCCCTGTGCTCTTCATAATAAAAGTTCTTCCGTTTGATAATGTCGGCAAAAATATTACTGTATTATAGACACTAGCAGACACAGCGGACCACACCACCCACAGTCAAGACTGACACGGCTTCAAATACAAATAATAGTATTCATAATCATTTGAAAATGAGAACTTATGAAGTTATGATGACTTCAGTGCAGTTGATGTTTAGCCACAGTTAATGCATGCAGAGTAGACCTGAGGGCAGTTAATGCATGCAGAGTAGACCTGAGGGCTTTACTACGACATCATTGTCCGGCTCTGAACTATGCGCTCTGTGCGCGTTCAAAGGAGCTGCTATCATCAAAGGAGCTGCTATCGCGGGCTGCTGATTTCCTCACAGCCTGAGAGCTATGAGGAATACAAGTGATTACAACACATTTCTGACAGCTGAACATTGCGCAGGGCTCTCCGTGAGACGCACGCAATTCAACCCATTCACACGCCACACAACTTGCGCCGCTATTTAACAGTGGAAGGTTAGGAATCAAATGCGTCCGGGTGAAATTTCAAAATCGTCCGGGATTTTATTAAAGCCTCAATACATGTTCACATTTAATTTGCGTTGCGTTCCTCTGGGTCTGTCACAAACTAGTTGGGCTACGCCCTCCCCTACTCAGTTCTGTTCGCTTTGCATTGGTGGAAGTGAGTAGGGGGAGTGGTTAAGTAAAGCCTTCAGATTGGACGGTTTGACTTTAGAGTTACCGTCATGTTTTGTATTTTTTTTTTTACCATTATTGTTTTACAGGGACAAACATTAACACATTTCTCCTGCAGGGGATTGATAAAGTTCTATCTATGTAACAGAAGGAAACACTTAATCATACTCCATCAAATATTCATACTCATACTTTGCACACTTTACCACAGCATTGGCCTACTGAATGCCACAGATATGCATTGGACTGAATGCCACATAAATATAATATATGTTTTGCACGTTTGCATCGTTTAAATGTTCAGGGAAAAGTATATGCCTCTACTGGTGTTGCTTAGGCCAATATCCTTTTGAGGCAGTGTTGTTTCTGAATATTAGTGTTAAGAGCCAATGATGCCTACTATCATACATTAGTCACCATGTCTGTGGACAAATTTGTATGCAGTCACATATTAATATATCCCCCCCCCCCCCCACCGACAAAATCTCACTCTGAACTCAGTTCAAAAATGGAGAGCCCTGCATTGCGCATCTGTTGACCTTTATCCATTTACAGTAAACAGATAATTTTTTCTTGCTGAAAGATATTTTATGTTGTTTTCATATTATTATTTACTGACAGTGATTACAGAATGCGAGTGTGTGTTATGTTGAAAGCGAGGCTGGGTGTGCCTATGAATATAGGCTACAGTGAGTTGTTTAAGGTGCTTTACAAGCAAATCATATCGTCTACTCTGTACAGTGACAGGGAGTGTAAAGTAACCTACTTCATTCAATATCGAATAGGCTACTGTAGCCTGCCCTACACTATGTACAAATGGTTTTGCTCTTTGCTCATGGCAGTTGTGACAGTCATTTTAACGTGTCAGCAGGCAAGCTTCACTCATTCCAGGATGCATTATGCGTTGTCTTATAGCCTACTTGGAACATGTTTTGGAATGGATCTATAGTAGCGTGTAGAAATTTGCTCATAACAGGCCAGCTGGAATACAAAGCAAACTCTTTGTATTCCAGCGTTTTTTTTGTGATGTTTTATGATGTTTCAATGTTGCGTTGGTAATGTGTTAGACAGCTTAGATGTTCTTAGATGTTTTGTTAACCTGATTCCTATCCCACTCTGTTCGAGTAAAAGTGTGCTACTGCTGCAAAATCTCTTTGCTTTTGTTTTTTTATTTTCTTTAATGTGTTTGGAAATGACTTTTAATGATGTTAACTAGATCTCATAACTGGCCTAAACACATAAAATGTTTATATACCCTATACCGTTTGACTATAAGACGTCCATAAGAATCTCCTCTGTGCAACTATTCATGTAGTCAGTCAATGATCAAACTAGTAGCATGAATATGAATTACAGTCCAAGCGGCAAGGCAAGGCAATTTTATTTTTATAGCCCGTTTTTACATACAGTTTGTCTCAAAGGGCTTTACATAGCATGAGCATCATAACAACATCCTCTTCCCTTAAACCCTCACATCCACTGAGTAAAAACTCCCAGGAAAACCCTTTTAACAGGGGAAAAATTGCAGTTGGTTCAGAGGGATGGAGCTGTGGAGAATATATGGAAACACAGAGAGACTGCGAGACGCCAAGGCCAAACTACGAGGTGCGAAAGGTAAGGGGGGGGGGGGGGGGGGGGGGGGGGGGGGGCTGTACTTAAATTTAGTTAGAGTGTCTGCCTCTCTGACCCATGGAGAGAGCTGGTTCCACAGTAAAGGAGCCCAGTAACTGAATGCTCTACTTCCCAGTCTGTTTTTAGAGATACTGGGAGTCACTAACAGACCTGCATTCTGGGAGCCAATAAAAATCTTTGATAAGTCATAATAAAAAGAATGACTAATTATTGTGCATTTAAAGATGTATATTATTACATTGCAGCATTATTTGGGGATGACAATACAAGACTTCCATGAATGTGCATTTGAAGGAGAGTTTGCTTTGTATTCCAGCTGGCAAATTTCTATAGGCTATAGATCCATTTCAAAACACATTCCAAGTAGGCTATAGGACAAAGCATAATACATCCTGGAATGAGTGAAGCTTGCCTGCTGACATGTTAAAACTGTCACAACTGCCATGAGTAAAGAGCAAAACCATTTGTACATAGTGTAGTTTACAGTAGCCTATTCAATATTGAATGAAGTAGGTTACTGTACACTCTTTGTCACTGTACAGAGTAGTCAATATGATTTGCTTGTACAGCACCTTAAACAACTCACTGTAGCCTATATGCATAGGCACACCCAGCCTCGCTTTCAATATAACACACACTCGCATTCTGTAATCACTGTCAGTAAATAATAATATGAAAACAATATAAAATATCTTCCAGCAAGAAAAAAATATCTGTTTACTGTAAATGGATAAAGGTCAACAGATGCGCAATGCAGGGCTCTCCATTTTTGAATGTATATATTAATATGTGACTGCATACAAATTTGTCCACAGACATGGTGACTAATGTATGATAGTAGGCATTATTGGCCCTTAACACTAATATTCAGAAACGACACTGCCTCAAAAGGATATTGGCCTAAGCAACACCAGTAGAGGCATATACTTTCCCTGAACTTTTAAACGTTGCAAACGTGCAAAACATATATTATATTTATGTGGCATTCAGTCCAATGCATATCTGTGGCATTCAGTAGGCCAATGCTGTGGTAAAGTGTGCAAAGTATGAGTATGAATATTTGATGGAGTATGAGTAAGTGTTTCCTTCTGTTACATAGATAGAACTTTATCAATCCCCTGCAGGAGAAATGTGTTAATGTTTGTCCCTATAAAACAATAATGGTAAAAAAAAAAATACAAAACATGACGGTAACTCTAAAGTCAAACCGTCCAATCTGAAGGCTTTACTTAACCACTCCCCCTACTCACTTCCACCAATGCAAAGCGAACAGAACTGAGTAGGGGAGGGCGTAGCCCAACTAGTTTGTGACAGACCCAGAGGAACGCAACGCAAATTAAATGTGAACATGTATTGAGGCTTTAATAAAATCCCGGACGATTTTGAAATTTCACCCGGACGCATTTGATTCCTACGATGGCTCATTGCATTCACTCAATAATAAAAATTTCACCAGGTTATCTCATAATTATGAGATAGTATCTCATAATTATGAGATGCTATCTCATAATTATGAGATAATTATCTCGTAATTATGAGATAATTATCTCATAATTATGAGATACTATCTCGTAATTATGAGATAATTACGAGATAGTAGAGTAGTGACGCTTGCACAGAAGCATACGGCCGACATCTTTCTTTATTCTGGTTGGAAATAGTAACATAGTTACGCCATTAAATGCATTTATGGAAACATTTTTAGCGAGAAATGTGCATTTTACTTTCATAATGTTCGCTCGGTGAATGTGAAGGATGTTTGGTTTGATAGTTATGACGAAGAGGGAACGCTCCGTTCACTTGCATGGACAGAGTCTCTGGTTGCTAAGCAACCTCAACGTCTTGGCCGACTATTTCTCTGCTGATCAACACTACGAATGCTGGAAACACACCAGACACACCATGTGAAGTTATTTAACCCGATTATTGTTATTTATATCCGAGATTATTTAATCTAACCCGATCCAAGCTCTATCATGCACCCAAACGGCGGCGTTTGGGTTTCCTTCCTGGGACTCCTAAATCCAGCGCAGCCACAGGCGCGTAGCTGCGTACGTAGGACAATTTTTGACACAAAATGGTCAAGCAACATTTTAGCTGCGCTACGCGCGTACATCTATATCACGAAAGCAACCCTCAGCAAGCCTGGGACTAGTGCAACTGCACGGTTGCCAGGTGAGACTGATGATGTCCAGCCCAAAAATGCTCAAACTCCACCTGGAAGCACCCAATCCCGCCCAATTTTAACTAAATTCTATTGCTTTCTATGGCCAGAAATCTGCAGAAAAACCCACCCAAATACCCTTTTTACCCATTTTTACCCGCAGACGGCCATCCTAAGCAGCTCAATTGGGTGGGAAACCGCCCAATCTGGCAACACTACTGATGGTCAGAACACCAGTTATCTCATAATTATGAGATAATTATCTCATAATTATGAGATAACCTGGTGAAATTTTTATTATTGAGTGAATGCAATGAGCCATCGTAGATTCCTACCCTTCCACTGTTAAATAGCGGCGCAAGTTGTGTGGCGTGTGAATGGGTTGAATTGCGTGCGTCTCACGGAGAGCCCTGCGCAATGTTCAGCTGTCAGAAATGTGTTGTAATCACTTGTATTCCTCATAGCTCTCAGGCTGTGAGGAAATCAGCAGCCCGCGATAGCAGCTCCTTTGATGTGAACGCGCACAGAGCGCATAATTCAGAGCCGGACAATGATGTCGTAGTAAAGCCCTCAGGTCTACTCTGCATGCATTAACTGCCCTCAGGTCTACTCTGCATGCATTAACTGTGGCTAAACATCAACTGCACTGAAGTCATCATAACTTCATAAGTTCTCATTTTCAAATGATTATGAATACTATTATTGTTATTTGAAGCCGTGTCAGTCTTGACTGTGGGTGGTGTGGTCCTCTGTGTCTGCTAGTGTCTATAATACAGTAATATTTTTGTCGACATTATCAAACGGAAGAACTTGTATTATGAAGAGCACAGGGCAATGAAGCACGCTAGCCAATAAGAGGACCCGCCCACCGGCGGAAACCAGATATTGAGTGGTAAATTCGTTTCGCTCAGTAAGAACCAAAAAACGAATAAACGAACTGAAATTTAGATTTTCGTTTTCTTGTCAAAACGAAAAAACTAAAAAAACGGCTCGTTTTCTGGTTTCTGCTTGCCTCAGAAAACAGAGTAATAAAACGTACCTTGCTCATCATAGATCAGCCGACTAAAAAGAGACAGAGAAACCCAATGTCGGAGGAACAGAAGAAGAGAAAGGGGAGACTGACCGACAGAGAGGCCAGACACGAGTAAACGTTGGGCAAGCTTTTCAGGAATAGCGCGAACTGAAAGAAAAAGAAATCCGACTTGGCCGTGTTGCTTTTGAAATTGAAAGTACCCTTGGGTGAACTTTGTCCTCGTGGTATTCTTGATGTTGATAGTCTCTGTACAAATGTGTACAAATTTACATTTCTGCCAATTTAATGTTTACTAGATCAATGAAGAAATTATGACCCGTTTAAGAACAATTTTATGTTTAAACCAATATAAAGACAGAGGAATTTGGCATCATAATTATTTAATATTTCTTTCACACAGAAAGCAGCAAACATATGTATTTTTATATTATATTCTTAAATCAGTTATTACATCATAACTTTGTTTTCCGTTTGTATCATTACCATTGATAGTTCATATATAATATGTTTAAGGGATTGTTTACCACTCAATAAGGAAAGCGGGATTGTTGTGCAAAATATGAAAAGAAAGACAAGAAATCTAAAGTCAAACTTTCCTTCCCTTATCCACCGTCAACACTAGTGTTTTATACTCCTCCGCTCACTCACATACCCGTCATCACGGCTTGTTCTGGACACAAACACTACCTACTAGCAGCCTTTATGCAAGATCAATTATGGAATTAATCATAATATATTAACGTATCCGAATAAAAAACTAAAACAGGGCCTCCAAAATCTTGGGGACTAACTGAGCCGGGTCACTTCTCCGTGAGCGAGAGCTGAAGGATCCGCTCCAACTCCTCGTCCTCCTCCTTGAACCTCCTGGGGAGAGAGACCAGCCGTAAGGAGAGAGACCAGCTGTTAGGAGACCAGCAGGGCTGTACACTTACTTTTTAAAATGGTAGCACTGGTGCTAGCAAGCAAAAAAATTCAGTAGCACAAAATTAATTTTGGTAGCACACATACTATAGTAAAAAAAATAAAAAATATTCAGATACAACTATATGAACAGATTAGGACGTGTATATACAAAAGTAACACAATATGAACAAATTCAACAACAGTCAAGTGACAATGAACATATTAAATAGTAAAGTGACAATGAGAGCCTCATTTAAAACATCAGCAGCCAGAAGTGGTGAACACATTCAACAAAATTAAGTAATTTACAAATTTAATGTACAAATTTAACAAACACTTATTTATTAACCTCTGAAGTCCTTTCCCCTACCTCGACGTAATAGTTACAAAACATAGACTTCTTGGATTGGTCGTAGACCAGCCAATTGAACGTTCTATTTCATGTAGGCTACGCCGTCTAGGCTTCGCCTTATGGGCTTGTCCCGTGCGCGCGCTTGCGCGCGCTGAAAATTCAAAATAAGCACCTATCAGCGTGGGCACCGCCCACATTTCCCACGGTATCGTGTCTATATAACGCGGTGTATATAGACACGATATATACGCGGTGTATATAGGCTCATCCTCCCTTTTCTTTCAGCACTTGTGCTTATCAGCGAGAAATTGAGAACTACTATTAAGAAAAAAATGAGAACTTCAACACGGATCTCCCAAGCCGGTGGCAGCGGCTCGGGCGCGGCCGCGGACAAACGGCCCTTTTCAGGGCCACCTGAGAGCGCTCCTGGAGCTAGGTCCTTTTCAGGACTCCTATGCGCCTCCTGTCCCGCCTCCCTGGCACCGGGTGACGGGCACTTGGCGTGCTTTCGGTGCCTCGGCGCCGACCACGCCGCGGCTGCTATGGCGGCCCCCGTCTCCTGTGTCGCCTGCCGGGAGCTGCCTGAAGAGGGGATCCTCTCCAGGCATCTCTTCTTTTCCCCTGCGGTGGAACTGGCTGACGCCATCGACCTGTTCAGGGCCGGCCCTTTCATCGACGATGGCATCATCGACGCCTCCCTGGATGACGTCTTCGGCGACTCGGCGTCCGGTTTTTCCCGCTCTCGGGTTACAACCGCCACCGTCATACAACACGAGGGTCCGCGCCGGATGACCGATCTCTTCCGGGAGATCATGGGTGAGGCGGCGGCCATCAAAGGGATTCCCATGCCGGCCCCGCCTCTTGCCCCCGTATCTGACGATATGCAGGGTGAGTGCTTTCGCACCCCATCTTTTTCCCGGCGGGTTACTGTGGGGGGACGTGCGACGTCTGGCCTGCAGGGGGAGTATGGGCAGGTTGGGAGAGCACCGGATTGGCTGGGGGGATTGGACCTGAGTGCGGGCAGGTGTCGGCACTCAGGCCAATCAGGGAGTGTTTGTATTTATGTGCCTGCTTTTGTCTTGTAGTGAGGTGGGGAATCCAGGAAGGATTGGGAGGAGAAAGGAGCCGATCGCCACCAGAGATCGCGCCAAGCCGAATTTGATTTACGTTCTGTCTAATTGCCTTTGATTTATACGTTTATGGAAAGCAATAAAAGAACTTCCTTGGGGAAAAAGCAAAACCTGTGTCCAGCGCTCCATTGACCCGTTACAGTTACCCAGTGCCCCTTGTTCCCGCCTTTGCAGCACTTGTTTATTGCTGCAGGTGAGGACCCTTCGACCCTGAAGGCTCCGGTAAGATCCTACACGGATTTCACCAACGTGGAGGGGTGGGCCGATAGCCTCCCCTGGCAGCGCTTCTCTGTCCGGGCGCCGGATGGCTCCCTAACGAAAAGCCGCTGCCCCCCGACCGCCTCCAGAAGCAGATTGTCGGCCTAACGGACAGGGTGTTCGTTTGTGCCTCTCAATCCGCGGCGGCGGTCAACAACATCGCCCTGCTCTCCTCTGCCATGGTCTCCTTGTCGGCTGACAGGGAGGCCTACGGCCCGGAGGAAGCCGCGAGATGGCTGGCGGTTTCCCGCTTTTCCAGCGCCATCCTCCAGCTATGCCAGCCGATAGCCGTTTCGGCCGGCCGGCATATGGCGTGGGCTACCATGATTCAAAGGGTCATATGGCTCTCCCACACTGCGGTGCCGGAACGAGAGCGGGCCAGCCTCGTCCAGGGTCCACTAGCGCCGGATGGCCTATTTGGTCCCAGGTTCTCCGAGGTGCTCGCGCACCAGCAGTCAGTCCGTGAGAATCGTTCCCGGTTCGGGGCAATTCTCACGGGCTCCTCCCGCCAGAAGGCTGGGAGGAAGCGGGATCTAGGCCGGTCCCAGCGTTCCAGGGGGCCGCCTCCGACTCCAGCCCCGGTGCAGCAGCAGCAGCAGCCGCCGCGCACGGGGAGAGCAACAGCGCCACGGACCGGGAAGTTCCGGACGCTTGCTCCTACTTTTTCTTTCCCTATTAAAGAAAAAAGTAAAGACCGTTCGGCCGAACGGCAGTACATGGTACCTAAAGAGCGATATTCCTCAGGCCACCTGCGTCCTACGCTTGTGGTGCGCTCCTCCATGTTGCCTCTTTCCCCCCCTCAGCCCGGTGGCTGTATGGTGGCGGTCGGACGGCGTGTTCAGATGGCCTCTGGTTCACCTGCTTCTAAGAAGCGGCGTCCCTTGGAGCCTCGTGGACGGATCAGACTCGTTGCACGAGCCCGTGGATACGGCCGCTTGTACCGGTCTCCTGGTTCCCCACATTATAGGTGAGGAGACTGGTCCGCGCGCTGTGGCTACAGCCTGCGGACAGCGCACGCGCACTGTGGCTACAGCCTGCGGACAGCGCACGCGCACAGGTGCTGCGGCCGGACGGCTCGCTCCCTGTTTAGCGGGCACGAGCGCGACGTCTAGACAGCTCGTTGTTTTTACAGCGGCTAGTTCTGTTACGTCTCCTACGCTCGCTGAGCCTCCTCCCTTTCATGGGAAGCCCCCTTGGTTCACACGCAGTGTGGAGGCGGTAGGGGCAGAGGAATACGGGTTATTCCTGGACGGTCTTCCTCAGCTGTCGGCTCGCCCTCTCTCCGACCGCTATGCATGTTGGCAAGAGCGGTGCGTTCTGCCATCGTGGTTGGACACCACGTTGAGATGGGGCCATCCCATACAGTTCAAGCGTCGTCCCCCACCCTTTATGGGGTTGGTGGAGACCACGCTACGGGACCCGGCTGCGAGCACGGCTCTAGCAGCAGAGGTGACACGTCTCTTGGTAAAGGGGGCCATCACTGTCGTTCCCCCCTACGAGTCTCACCTAGGGTTTTATTCCCGCTACTTCCTGGTTTCCAAGAAGTCAGGGGAAAAGAGACCTATTCTGGATCTTCGCGTGTTCAACAGATTCGTTGCCACGAGGAAGTTCAGAATGCTCACTGTCGGAGCGTTGTTCCGGTGTGTGAGAGAGGGCGATTGGTTCACATCCCTGGATCTCAAGGATGCTTACTTCCACGTCCCTGTTCGGCAGGCGCACAGGAAGTTTCTCCGCTTTGCCTTTATGGGGATGGCGTACGAGTACCAGTGTCTGCCGTTCGGCTATTCCCTGGCTCCGCGCACCTTCTCGAAGTGTGTGGAGACGGCGTTGGAACCGCTCAGGCGTCAGGGAAAGAGGATTCTCTTCTACCTAGACGACCTGCTTATTCTGAGCAACTCAGAAGAGACCGCGAGAAGGGACACCATGTTGGTGATAAACCATCTCTCCTTCCTGGGTTTTGCCATCAACTGGGAGAAGAGCTCACCGCTCCCCAGCCGACAGACAGTCTACTTGGGGCTTTGCCTAGACTCAGCCACCATGACTGCGATGCTTTCGCCTCCTCGGCGAGACGCCATCCTGTCGGCGCTCTCCCGTTTTCACGTTCGCAGAAACGTGACCGCACTGTCCACCATGCGCCTGTTAGGGCTGATGGCAGCTGCCCACCCCGTGGTCCCCCTGGGTCTGCTTTTTATGCGCAGACTCCAGCGGTGGTTTGCTCGCCAACGGTTGGACCCCAGGCGACACAAGCTCAGGGTGCTCCTCGTTCCCCGTTCGGTGTCGCCAGACCTGGAATATTGGAAAGGACCCTCCGTCCTTCTCAGGGGTGTTCCCCTGGGCAGGGTGGCGTCCTACGTAGTGGTCTTCACGGACGCCTCGTTGACGGGTTGGGGAGGAACGTGCCTCTCTCACTCGGTCGGAGACGAGTGGCGCACGCCCCCTACAGCACACATAAATGTGTTGGAGCTCGACGCTGTGAGGAAAGTGCTGTTGCATTTCTTTCACCTGGTGCGCGGCCGCCACGTTCTGATCAGGACAGACAGCGTGTCGGCGGCGGCGTACATCAACAGACAGGGGGGTGTCCGCTCCCCTGCTCTCCACCGAAAGGCGGTCGAGCTCTGGCTTTGGGCTCATCAGTATCTCCTCAGTCTGAGAGCCCTGCATATCGCGGGCGCCCAAAACTTTGGAGCGGACCTCATGTCTCGAGGCGGTCCCCGCCGAGACGAGTGGCGGTTACATCCCGACATTGTCAGACTGATCTGGCAGAGGTTCGGGACAGCGCAGGTGGACCTCTTCGCGTCCAGGGAGAACACGCACTGCAGGTGGTGGTTCTCCCTCAGCCCTCGGGATCTTCCCCCGTTGGGGGTAGATGCGTTGGCAGGCACACACACCTTGGCCGCGGGCTCTCTTGTATGCGTTTCCCCCGCTCCAGCTGATCCTTCCTCTTCTGGAACGGGTCAGACAGGAGAGACTGTCCCTGATATTAGTGGCCCCGGAGAACCGTTCAGCTCTGTGGTTTCCAGAGCTGGCCGCGCTCTCGCGGTCGGCGCCTTGGCCAGTACCGTTCAGGCCGGATGCGCTTTCACAGGCCCACGGGACGGTGCACCACCCGCCCGATGTCTCGGGACAGCTGTTGGTTTGGCTCCTGAGAGGTTGATCCTGCAGGGCAAAGGTTTGCCTGAGACGGTTATCAACACTATTCAGAGTGCTCGTGCGCCTTCTACTTCTTCCCTCTATGCGGCGAAGTGGTGCGCCTTTTCTAATTGGTGTGAGACGAACCACGCTGTCCCATCTCAATGCGAGGTGGGAAGCGTGCTTTTGTTTCTGCAAAACATATTGGAAAAAAGTTTGGCCTTCTCCACTATCAAGGTCTCTGCGGCAGCCGTTTCGGCTGGCCATGCAGGCTGTGATGGTGGACCGATCTTCAGCCATCCACTGGTCAAGAGATTCTTGCGTGGGGCTAGACGGGTTAGGCCTGTTTCACGCGTGCTTACACCACGCTGGGATCTCCCCACCGTGTTGCGCGGATTGTCCAGGGATCCTTTCGAGCCTCTTTCTCAGGCCCCTTTGGATGCCCTGTCATTTAAGACGGCGCTCTTGTTGGCCTTGGTTTCTGCCAAGCGGGCCGGTGAGCTAACCGCTCTGTCTGTCAGCCCGAGTTGCTTGTTGCTAAACGAGGACAGCTCCTTCGCGTTGCTCAGACCTAATCCTGCGTTCCTCCCCAAGAACATTAATAGTTATTTTCGGTCGAGGGATATTGTGCTTAAGGCTTTTCACCCCCCGCCTCATTCTAGTGAGGCGGAGGCGGAGTTGCATCTCCTGTGCCCGGTTCGGGCGTTGGCTATGTACGTGAATCGCTCGGCCGCGTTCCGCTCCACACAACAGTTGTTTGTGTGTTATAGCGACGCTAGCAGGGGCCGCGCTCTCTCTAAGCAGCGGTTTTCTCGCTGGGTATGTGAGGGTGTTTGCTTAGCCTACTCTCGGCAGGGCTTGGCGCCACCGTTGGGCGTTAAAGCTCACTCCACACGGAGCGTGGCCGCTTCAACGGCTCTACTCAAGGGTGTTTCGGTGGAAGACATCTGCGCGGCTGCGTCATGGTCTTCCCCCGGCCCCTTTGTCCGTTTTTACGTGTTAGACGTCCAGGGGCTCACTCGGCAACTCTGTGCTGGAGTCCGGGACCCCTTTTACGGCTTAAGAATATAGACATGTTCTTTAAAGCGGCGTGGTTGGATTTCCTCTCGCCGGCTGGCGAGTTGGACTTGATTACCAGTCTTACTCTTCCACCTTTTTTCAAATGAAAAACAGGCCAGGGGGTTTTCTATTGGCTCGCCAATTGTCTGGTGGTTTTGTTTACCAGTGTGGCACTCCCGCCGTTTTCTTCAAATAAGAAACGGCCGAGAGAGTCCCATTATTGGAGAGCCGGATTCCGTAGCTCCGCCCCCGGTGGTAGCGGACCTAATGGAAACCGTGTTGCTCTGGTTTTTCTTTTCCTTTTCATGGGTTCCATGAAGCACGGATTAGAGCCGGAGTCTTTACAGACTCACTTTTTTCTCCCTTGATCATTGCCTTGCTTGATCTAGGAGGAATTAGTTTTTTATCAAGCTGTTGTGTTTTACACTTCCTTGGCTTTTTGAGTCTTAATGTGCTCTGGTGACTTAGGTCGTTTTGACTGGGGTCCAGCAGGAGTACATTGATCGGGCTCCGCTCGCAGCTTCACCTTAGCCCATAAGGCGAAGCCTAGACGTCGTAGCCTACATGAAATAGAACGATAGTTATGTTATTATAACTCTAGTTCTATGATTGTAGGCGTAGCCGTCTAGTTTCCCACCTGCTGTACCCTCCAAATGCTGAAAGAAAAGCGTGGAGGATGAGCGACGGTATACACTGCGTTATATAGACACGATACCGTGGGAAATGTGGGCGGTGCCCACGCTGATAGGTGCATAGTTTGAATTTTTCGGCGCACGCACGGGACAAGCCCATAAGGCGAAGCCTAGACGGCTACGCCTACAATCATAGAACTAGAGTTATAATAACATAACTATCGTTTTTAACCACTGGGGGTTAAACCTGTACGTTTTCCCGTTGGCCGAGACGGGGTCATGGGTGGAGTCGGCTTCGTCTGAAGGTGCCGGTTCCCTGCTTGTGGTCGCCGAGTCAATCTCTTCCATACGTGGATTTTTTTCAAAGTTTCTATCTTTATTTGATGAAGAAGAACTTCTGAATACAGAGAAATACCTTTTCATTTTTCTGTTTTGTTTAAAAAGTGAATTTCCCGCGACCGTTACAAAGCCCCTCCTCAACGTTCGGGAAATGTAGTTTTTTAGTAGTTGAGTGGAACTGGCGAGCCTATAATTCAAAATACATTTCCCTGCATGCATCGCTCCCATCATGTTCCCACACACTCGCGCTTAGCAGTGCCATTGAAAGCCGTACAGAAAGGCGTATTGCTTTTCGCCACAGGTCCTTCTCACCCTTTCGCACCGGTGCGAGTGGACTTGTATTTATCTTCGCACGTTATATATTTTAATAGCAAATGCGATCAAAACTGTCGCACTGTACAGCCCTGACCAGCCGTTAGTAGAGAGATGAGCCGTTAAGAGAGACGAGCCGTTAGGAGAGACGAGCTGTTAGGAGAGACGAGCCGTTAGGAGAGACAAGACATTAGGAGAGACAAGACGTTAGGAGAGAGACAAATCGTAGGAGAGAGACAAATCGTAGGAGAGAGACGGCCCGTTAGGGAGAGAGAGACGGGCCGTTAGGGAGAGAGAGACGGGCCGTTAGGGGGAGAGAGACGGGCCGTTAGGGGGAGAGAGACGGGCCGTTAGGGGGAGAGAGACGGGCCGTTAGGGGGAGAGAGACGGGCCGTTAGGGGGAGAGAGACGGGCCGTTAGGGGGAGAGAGACGGGCCGTTAGGGAGAAAAAGACGGGCCGTTAGGAGACAAGCTGCTCTCGGTGTACGTGACGGAGGAGGATTCACCTGTCGATCTCCACCTGCTCGCGGCATGACAGCTCCATGGCGATCCTCAGCTGCTCCTCGAAGCTGTGGAGGGGTAGCCCGGCGGGGGGCGGCTGGGGCGTGGCCTGACAGGGCGGGGCCAACGTGCTGTAGGAGGGCGGGGCCACAGCGGCCAGGTCGGCGGGCGAGGCCGAGGAGGAGGACAGGCTATGGTCATCGGCCGCCCCACCCGGCTCCGCCCCCGGCAGTGCGATGGAGAGGGACTCCTGGATCGCCCTGAGAGAGAGAGAGAGAGAAAAAACCCGGGGGGAAATCGGGAAATCAACACAATTGATTTATAAAATAAAAAAATGAAATGACGTAACAAATTAAGAAGAAAGAAAAAAATGCAGTAAGTATGAATGTATGCATATGTAGTCCCTTCCAGTAAATCAAAAAAGGACATTTTTGATTTGTTTCATTATGTGCATCTTATCCAGCAATAATTATTTTAATTGTGTAGTTTTGAAATTCAGGAATTTGAACCAACATATGTATCCTACACATATATACACTGTACACACATACAGTTCAAAAGGCCCAACCTGTTATGATTTAATGCCCTTATGTGACGTTTATATTTATGATAAATGGCATGTCCCCTGGCCAGCAGGAAAGTGGCAGAGCAGTGGCATTATATTTATAGGCTAACTAGAATTGCCATCCCTGAAGGTATTGCGGTGTGAATGCTGACGCTGAAATGCTCCGCTACACTGCAGAAGCTGAATGTTAAAGAATCATTACACTGAATCTAGGAAATCTGCTTAACATTTTGAAGGTAGAATGAAGTCTGTAGAATGAAGTATGAATGAGTTGAAGGGTTTTGAAGTCATACTTCTAACGTCTGCTGCTGCTGAAATGCTCCGCTACACTGCTGAAGCTGAATGTTGAATCAATACACTGAATCTAAGAAATCTGCTGAACATTTTGATAGTACAATGAAGTCTGTAGGATGAAGGGTTTTGAAGTCTCACCGCTAACGTCATCGATGACGCTAACGTCAGCAATAACGCTAATGTCAGCGCTACACTAACGTCAACGCTAACGCTAACGACTATACTACCCTCCCCCACGGTGACTTTAACCAGACTCCAGAGTGGTGTTGGCTACTGATAGCTCAACGAGCAACAGCTGAGGCAAACGGTTAGCGTGAGACCAACTGAAAACGAATCCGTAATGAAACTAAAACTGTGATTATGAATAAAGTATAAATTATATCGAAATTCTTTTGAAACATTATTGAAGATACAAATGTGTAGATGTAGTGCCGAGAGACGGGAGTCGGAGGCGGAGTATCCAGAACTGAGTTTTTATTAAACACCACTTAAACCAGCACGGTCGAAAGTCAATGAGGACTCAACTGAGATGGTTGTTCGGTCTGCCTAAAGCGTCCGTGCTAAACACATCCCCCCCACCCATAGTTCCGTGGGTGAATTATGTTAATCACCACACAAGCCCCCCCAGAATTCACCCATATTCAAAGTCCTTGTGACGGGAAGGGGCGACGGATGACAGGGGTCGAGGCGGAGGAAGCAGCAGGCAGGTCGGTGTCGTCCACCAACTCGGAGGTCCCGGGGGTCAACGAGGTCGAGGGAGTCTCAACGGTAAGCGGGGGGTGCGGAGCAGGCGGACGGCCCCGACGTGGGGGTTGCGCTACCTCCATCGGCCTGGAAACATCCGGCTTAATCCTATCCCAGGAAATGGTCTCAGGTCTACCCCGACGTCTAGGCACGTCTACCACCAGGCACTTGTTGCCGTGGCGTAAAATCCTGAACTGGCCATTGTAAGGAGGGCGTAGGGGATCACGGTGTGCGTCGTTGCGAATGAAAACATAGCCCACCATGCACACCTGCGAAAAGCGGGAGTGCCGTGTTGCAACGTGGGAACGGGCGCGAAAACCTTGGCGGTCTCCAGGAGGGAGGTACGTTGACCGGCCGCCGACAAGGGAACCGAGGCGTTAGGAATAAAATCCCCCGGCACTCGTAGGGCCTGCCTGTAGACCAGCTCCGCCGATGAGGACTGTAGGTCCTCCTCAGGGGCGCACCTGAGGCCGAGCATTACCCATGGCAGCCTATCCACCCAGTTGCCGTCCTTCAAGCTGGCTCGTAGGGCCGCCTTCATGGAACGGTGGAAAAGTTCGCACAAGCCGTTAGCCTGGGGGTGATAGGCGGTAGTGCGGTGCAGCTTGACCCCCAACCCTTCAGCCACCGCGTTCCAAAGTTCCGAGGTGAACTTTGGGCCCCGTCTGAGGAGAGGTCTGAAGGAGTCCCAAAGCTCCTCGACGTCGGAAGCCGGCGTCGAGGAGAGGGGAACCGCTTCAGTCCAGCGGGTCGTCCTGTCGACCATGGTGAAGAGGTAGGTAAACCCGTGAGAGGAGGGAAGCGGTCCAACAAGGTCGACGTTGACATGGTCGAACCTCCTCTCGAGAACAGTAAACTCCATATTAAGGGGTCCTTAATATGGCGGTGCATCTTGGACCGTTGACAGTCAACACATGAGCTGACCCAAGCACTGACGTCCCTTCTAAGCCCCTGCCACACAAACCTCTGGGAAACCCATTGTACCAACGGCTTCCTGCCGGGGTGGGAAAGGCCATGTAACGCCTCAAAAACGGGACCAGCGGTCGAGATTGGCCTGTCGAGACGTTGCGCTTCACATCTGAGATGCCAACCGCAACTTCCTCCAGGCGCAAACCCGTATCCAAATTCCTTAGGGTCTGGACTGCGAGGTCGGAGGCCTGGTCTGCGCTCATACGGACGTTATCCAGGCCCAGTTGGACGGCTCCAATGACTGTCCTGGAGAGGCAGTCTTCAACCACGTTGGACTTGCCAGCATGGGTCAGATGTCTGTGGTGTACTCGGAGATGTACGAAAGCTGGCGCTGCTGGTGGGCGGACCACGGTTCCGCCACCTTGGACATGCAGAATGTTAGTGGCTTGTGGTCCACGAAAGCCGCAAACTCTCGGCCTTCCAGGAGGAAAGGAAGTGGCGGATCGCCAGCCGGAGTCCAAGGAGTTCCCTGTCGAAAGCACTGTATTTGCGCTCCCTGGGCCCTTAGTGTCTATATGATGCTCTACTCCATGTTTTGCCATGACCGCGGAAAAGGTAGGTCGGGTTAAACCGGGGAACAACCTGAAAAGCGTTGATATTCGTCCCCCTCTGAGGGAGCTGGAGAGCCCGCCGTATGCTGCCTCACCACGGGCACATGGAAACAAGGAAAAAGTCTGTGCGTCCACCAGGCGGTTGTTTATGACGCCCACCAGCAGATAGTGCGCACAAAGGAAATCCGCGCCGAGGAGGGGAAAGGAGATGTCGGCCGTGACAAAATCCCACTTGAATCGCTGGTCTCCAAAGCACGGGTCTGCAGTCTTTGTGCCATACGGTCGGATGGGGGTGTGGTTAGCGAACTTCAACTGCGGGCCGTGGCCGCCAGGCGCGGTGTCCTCCACTGTAGCCGGCAGGACGCGTCGGTGTCAAAAAGAAACTCGCGTCCGGAGAGTGTGTCCCTGATGGACAATAGCCGGGTTGACGTGGCTGCACTCACGGCCACTAATGAGCGCAAGCCTTGGCGTTTAACGTTGGTTTGAAGTTGCAGGGGGACCGGCACCTCTATGCTTTTGTGCCGAAACGCATGTGCAAATTCCTGTGCTGGCGCGGCCTTCGGCGGCTACCGGAGTTCTGTTGGCTAGCCTGTCATTGTCCGGTGGTTGACACTGCTTGTTTGGGCTAGCACCTCGGGTACGAAACTCTGAGCATCCAGGAAATACCGGTCGACTTCTTCTGCCAACGTGCGTGGGTCGGTAATCCTTTTGCCCGCGAGCGCCGTCCGGACCTGTGGTGGCATGTGTTGGAGGAACAGCTTCATGAAGAGGAAGTTAGGCTCCTCCGTACCCAGCAGGTTGAGCCTCATCTCCATATGCTCGGAGGGTATGCTGTCCCCGAGGCCTCGAATAGTCAACAACCGTTTGGCCCGCTCTGACTGTGACAGCTCAAAAGTCTTCAACAGGAAGGCTTTGAGGTCTCTGTATTTGCCCTGGTTCGGGGGATTTACTATGAAACTCGCCGCCCGGTTCGCAGTGGATCTCACCAGCGCCGACACGACGTGGTGATAGCGCACAGTTTCGTCTGCGACGTCACTGATAGCCAACCGCGCCTCCGTCTGTAAATTATGTTAATCACCACATAGATCTGTTTAATTGTTTGAACGATGGTAAACGGGTGAAATTTGACCAAGTTATGATGTGTTGAAGAGGATGAAGCATGAATCAGCGTTTTTGGAATTTTCCAATGGGAATGAATGGGGGAATTTTGGGTGAAAAACATTGAATATCCTTGGAATTATGAATAATATGAATACAGAAAAGAATAGTATAATAGTACTAACGGAGCTGAACGTTTTAATGTTTGAATGATGTTTCTTTCAGCATTCACACCAATTAGCTTCATATTGGACTGGTTACAGAAATAAAGAGAAACAGCTCCATTACCACCAGGCTCATTCAATCTGGCCCACTAATCATCCTCCTATATAATTGACTGACTCATTAATTCCCTCACTCTCCACCTCAAGATGGTGTGTGGTGAGCGTTCTGGCGCAATTTGGCTGCCGTGCATCACCCAAGTGGGTGCTACACACTGGTGGTGGTTAGTGAGATCCCCTCTTCACTGTCGAGTGTCTTTGAGTGTCTAGAAAAGCCCTATATGAATTCAATCCATTATTGTTATTATTATTAGTATTATTATTATTATTAGTACAAAACACCCAAATAGGCAACAGCACTTTCCAAGTGACAAATTATCTTTATCCAATAGAGAATTGACTGCGGTGAATTAAGCGGAGGCTTCATGGCTAATGAACGGCCTCATTAGAAGCCCATGAACAGTGGTTGATCCTGCCTGTCTAACAAGACCATAGTTATCGCAGCTACATAAATGTGAACTTTCCTTGCACGGGTTTGGTTGCGCAAACTCCAAAACACTTGCGCAAGTCAAGGAGTAGGAGCTAACCTCTGTGAACGCCAAAGTTAGAAAGTTACGCCAAAGAATACAAACACTGCATATACCACCATTAGGTAAACCACCGTTTACTGCATTAAGCCCAGTTCTGACCAAAGATTTGCCTCGCAACGAGACTGTTTTGAAACGTCGCAGGGGAAAAGTTTCAGCAATGTGAACTGGTCGTTGCAGCGCGGCTGATGCCGTTGCAAGGAGTCGCAACGAGTCGCCAGAGCAGAGATTGAACATGTCAAATCGCCAGGTCCAGTTTTAGAACGCAACAACGTAGCTATTTCTCCTCAGCCAATCAGGACACAGCACAGAACAACTTGTATGTCACGGCCTTAAGACTTTTTTATGGTCCCATGTTCCCGCAACGCAATGATCACGCAGACGCTCCAAAGCAGTTGTGAACGTTTATGGTTCTACGTCTGGTTTTAGTTAGCGGGCAAATCACAGCCCTTGCTGCTGCGTCTCCTCGACAGAAGGTTACGATGTTTGGGAGGCACATATTCCGGCCAATGCTTTTGACGCAAGGAGGGTCCGTAAGGACGTAAGCGGTCCGTAAACCTCTTGCGTTGCGGGAACGTGGAACCATAAAAAGCCCTTTACTCCGTCCCGGTCCCGTACTGTCCACAGTACACGTTAGCTATAACCGTTGTTATGGTTACATGCAGCCATTCCAACATGCCCCCATTCCGACACCTTTTAGTAGGCCTACTGCCATTCCGACAGTCTACCAATCAACTTCAGGTCAACATTGGGGGATCATAAATATTTCGTTAAAATGTAGTAGCAAAAAGAAATAGCCATTTCAGTATTATTTATCTGAAATTTCTTTGATTAATTCCAAATTTTGGTTGTGATGATGTATGAAATACCCCATTCCATCAATTGACAGCTAAATTTTACAAGTGTGTAATTAATGGCGGGGCATGCACTAATTTAACATGCCCTGGGAATGTATGAATATTCTATGAAAATTAAAACTGGACCATTTATTCGTTAGAGTTGGATTTAAACTCAACAGGAACAAAATTAATTGTTTGGAGTACTGTGCTAGGGCGAATCAAGGAATGGGCGCAGTATCGGCCCAAAAGCAATACAATGCGCTTTACAAAGGAGAAAGGCGAGAATATAGCCCAGAGGTGCCCCTTTACACACACATATTCTCAAAAATATTTTTGGCCCATAGAAGGCTCTCTACAAAGATTGGCGTAGGCACCCTGTTTCTGCCGCTGAAGTAGGCCTACCCAACTGCGGCTCCATATGCTCGGCTTTCTAACTCGCCGTCTTCTCCTTTTAATTAGGCCTTTTTTTACATTGCCAAGCTGGATCGGTCGCGGCTTGGCACGCCCCGCGATTTCACCGTCTTATCTCAAGTTTCCTGTAGGCTATAAAACCGAGGGGCTAAAATCCCCGTTCGTCACGGCGCAGGCTTTCTTGGTTCACTGGAGAAGGCCCCCCCCCCCAGGCAATTTACCTCGGGCAGTGTAAACGCGCCGACTGTGCCGCGAAAAGGGAGCACATAAGACGGCATACTTGGCAGTGTAAAAACGCCTACAGTAGTACAAAACAAATCGCAGTTAGGCTACTTTTTAGCGTGACGCTGTTGCGGCTCTCGGCTGTGCCAGAGCGTTCACAGTTGCTAGGGAAACCAGTTTACGTCGCCCCCCGGTGCAGCAGTGTAAACTGCCCAGTTTTTAGAACGTCTCAGCCCGTCTCCTCACAAGGAGTCGCAAGGAGTTGTAAGTTGCAAGCAGTTGCGTCGCAAATCTTTGGTCTGAACTGGCCTTTAGAGCTACTTTTCTCTCCTTTCAGAAATAGTACAGTACCTCTCCAGCTGACAGTCATCCTCATAAAGGGGAGATGGGGGCACCGGGCGGGTGTTTGTCAAGGCCTCCCAGATGGTCACCTGGAGAGGACACACACACACACACACACACACACACACACATTAGTAGGCAGGACAGTTTAGGAGGGGAAAGCTGATGCTCACATGAACCTTTGAATCACTGGTCAGGGCAAAACACATCAACACACACTGCAGTTGCAGAAGTTCAATGCAATACTAATTCACCAAGATGGACAGCGGGGCTTTAACTATGTTCATCATAGCTGAGACCCCGAGCTCAGACCTGGTTTCATTAGGGGGGGTCAGATCTGGTTTCATTAGGGGGTCAGATCTGGTTTCATTAGGGGGTCAGACCTTGTTTCATTAGGGGGTTAGGACCTGGTTTCATTAGGGGGTTCAGACCTGGCTTCATTAGGGGGTTCAGTCCTAGTTTCATTAGGGGGTCGGACCTGGTTTCATTAGGGGGTTCAGACCTGGCTTCATTAGGGGGTCAGACCTGGTGTCATTAGGGGGTTCAGACCTGGTTTCATCAGGGGGTCAGACCTGGTTTCATTAGGGGGGTCAGACCTGGTGTCATTGGGGGGTTCAGACCTGGTGTCATTAGGGGGTTCAGACCTGGTATCATTAGGGGGGTCAGACCTGGTTTCATTAGGGGGTTCAGGGGGTCTGGTGTCATTAGGGGTCATGGGGGGGTCATGGGGAGGTCCTTAGGGGGTCATAGGGGGGATCTGGTCGCTCTCCGTACCGGCGTCCAGGAGGCTCTGCTGGATGGTCTCATCAGGGGGGTCTGACCTGGTGTTATGGGGGGTAATCAGGGGGGTACCTGGTCGCTCTCCGTGCCGGCGTCCAGGAGGCTCTGCTGAATGGCGAACTGCAGCAGGTTGTCGTCGTCGTCGCGCATGGGCTCGCTGCGGCCGGGGCCCAGTGTGGCGTAGTCGGCCGGGGGCTCGAACACCGACGGGTCCACCTCACAGCTGACCCCCCCGTCGGGCTCCCCTGAGCCCAACGGAGGACAGCAGGAGACATGAACCATCACCATCATGATGATGACTTTATCTATTTTAATAGTATGTGTAATTGTGTATAAATAGGTGGAAAGAGGATATGGGAGGTCAAACACCAGACCAATCAAGATTGAGTGATTGAGTGAGTGAGTGAGCGAGCGAGTGAGCGCTCACCGGCCTCGGCTGCCCCCTCCTCGGGGGGGGTCACCGTGATGTTGTGGACCGGCTCGTCGCAGCCGCAGAGGTTACTGAAGGTCACCCGGGCGTTGAGCACATGGAACAGCGGGATCTCTGAGGAGCACACCGAAGAACCACCTCAACCAATACTACCACCACAGACACAACCCCCCACTACCACAACACGGGGGTCTCCTCTGAACCACCTCAACCACTACAAACACACACATAGGGCCTCAGTGGAGAGACCCCCAACCACCAAACCCAAACCCAAACACACACACACACACACCAATCTTGACGGGGAAGCCGGGGGGTAGCCTCAGGGTGATGAAGTCCCTCAGCTTGGCGAAGTGGGCATTGGAGATGGCCATGAGGTCGATGATGGGCGTCACCTGCTCGGCCAGCGACAGGGGGTGGGCCTCGCTCAGCCACAGGGTGGCCTTGAACCTGGGGGGGATGGGGAGACCGGGTTTATCACACAGGGTGGCCTTGAACCTTGGGGGGGTTATTGACTTGAACCTGGGAGGGGGAGACCGGGTTATTGCCTTGAACCTGGGGGGGGGGCATTGCCTTGAACCTGGGGGGGGGCATTGCCTTGAACCTGGGGGAGACCGGGTTATTGCCTTGAACCTGGGAGGGGGAGACCGGGTTATTGCCTTGAACCTGGGGGGGGAGACCGGGTTATTGCCTTCTTGAACCTGGGGGGGGGGGGGGGGGGGTTATTGCCTTGAACCCTGGGGGGGGGGTTATTGCCTTGAACCTGGGGGGGTTATTGCCTTGAACCTTGGGGGGGGTTATTGCCTTGAACCTGGGGGGGGGGCAGTCCGCGTCCTTCTGCGTTGCCATGCCAACAGACAGGGGTACCACTGGACTGCGTTGCCATGCCGACAGACAGCGTACCTCTGGACTTTGCTGGTGAGCTCCACGGGGCGGCCGATGTCGCGGCCGTTCAGGGCGAACTCTGAGTCGAAGTACTCCTCCGCCGAGATGGCCGTAGGGTTGTGGGGGCTGGCACACTGCGACACGTTACCCTGAAGGAGACACACAGACATACACACACACACACACACACACCACAATTTATTCACGTGCCTCGCACAAACACAGTATGTGTACAGGCTCAGTGTTGTGTAGGGGTGGTGGGAACACAGTGTGTGTCCAGGCTCAGTGGTGCATAGCGGTGGTAGGGACACAGTGTGTGTCCAGGCTCAGTGTTGTGTAGCGGTGACGGGGACACAGTGTATGTACAGGCTCAGTGTTGCTTAGCGGTAGTGTAGCGTTGTGTAGCGGTGGTGCGGGTCCTTACCCCGTTGTGCGCTGTGTGCTGTTCAGCGATCCCCAGGAAGGACTGCAGGGGGGTCTTGGACCCTGGGAGCAAAGAACAACACTACAAACAACTGTGTGTGTGTGTGTGTGTGTGTGTGTGTGTGTGTGTGTGTGTGTGTGTGTGTGTGTGTGTGTGTGTGTGTGTGTGTGTGTGTGTGTGTGTGTGTCAGTTTTTAAAGTGAGGGAGGAAGGACTGCGTGCTTGGCTGCCATTGGCTTGCTTGCACCAATAGTAGCCTATTGTGGCATAACTATGTGACACAAGATGTTTCAGGGTGTTTTTTTCTGAACTATAAAATAGCAGGATGGGATAATTATGTGAATTGACACAAATCCACCAGTGGAAGCATTGTCCTTTGAAAGCTGGTGGGTGGCATGTATTGGACTACAATGGCAGAAGGAAAGGATGCGAAGCCAATTAGTCAAATCAGGCCTACTCTTGATTTGTAAAACTAAATTAAATAGTCAAGGACTATCATTGGGCCCATTTTTGCTCTCAATGACTCAAGCTATTGGTTGTAATTTGGCTATGTTTACTTTCAGCTACAATTGTTTTAAGAGAAAATAAAGACACAATACCAAAAGTGACGGCATTTAAAATGCATCATGCTCTGAATCATTCACTAACATCCTTTCCACAATATCAAACAGAACGGTCAGAGTAACAAACAATTGAAAGAATAAGAACATTATTTCACAACTGTTCACATGGGCTGTGAGCCTACATTGTTTGAGGCAAATGTGGATGTTAATGGATGTTTCAGAATGTTGGTCATGGTGTTAAGCCAATTAAGATTGAGGGACTTTATTTATAGATCAACCCTCCTCGCTGGCTACGCAACCCCTCCCTGCGGCGGAGGGCAGCCCTGCCCGTCTGCGGGCTCCGCCGACCGGCCGAGGGCTACGGAAACGTCAATATAAGCGAACAGAGCCGCACTGTACCGCAACCACCAGGAGCGAACCGCTAGGTGGAAACGAGGCATTCGACTGAGCGGGTTTGTTGGTTCTCGTACCATAGACCTGAGGGGATAACCCCTCCCTCCGGGCTGCTCCACAGCCAGGACTCCTGCTTATTCGTTCATAGCGCAACCAGGGCTTCAGCCTATTCGTGAATAGACGTAGGCGAGATCCAGATCCCTTAGCTAGTCACACCCACTCAGAGGAGGACTTTCCTCCTCTTTCCCATTGAACCCCATGTTATTCACCGGCCGCCAACACTTTCCGGGAAATGAATGGGAGTCAATGGAGACTGAGGGAGGAACGTCCTCCCTGAAGTAATTGTCAATAGGCGATAGAGGGTGCTAATGTTCCTTGACCCAGGGAAACGAACATAACATATACAAAGGCATTAAAGTAGTCCTATTTAAGGGCATTAATTCATTAATGTAGTCTGAACAATCTACATTTTTTATACTCAAAAATGTTAAGGAGGATCTTCCTCCTTCTCCTCACTGGAGAAGCCTCCACTGGTGTGTGTGTGTACCTTTACTCTTGGACTTGTCCTGGTCAGACAGGTGCTCCGTCCGCGAGCGTGTCACCAGCTCCACGTTGGTGGCACTGTACACCTGCAGGCAGAGGGCAGGGGCGTGACCGGGGACCATGGTAACAGGGACGGGGACGGGGGGGTTGGAGCCGTCCTCAGAGCTGCGGGTCTCTATGTGGAGCTGGGGGCCTCAGCGTAGAGCTGTGGACCTCAGCGTGGAGCTGTGGGCCTCAGCTCGGAGCTGGGGCCCTCAGCTCAGAGCTGGGGCCCTCAGCATGGAGCTATGGGCCTCAGTGTGTCCCAGGGACCAGAGGGCTGCTCACCTTGGCCTCGTAGCCGCTGACCACCTCGCTCTTCTCTGAGCGCCAGCCCCAGATCCCCGACTTGTTCCTGGAGGACAGAAAAAGGTCAGGACCCAGCCTCATGATAACCAATATCAAATTCTGTACTCAATATGTCCTCCAATCAATGAGCAGCGAACCCAGCATATACATGATAGGTTATATAATATGTAAGGGATAATGCATAGAACGCCGGTCATTATCAGTAAAATAAGCCCCGACAGGGCGAACAGGACACCAACGCGAAGGTTCGCCCTGAAGGGGCTTATTTTCAATAATGACCAATGACATTCTATACATTATCCCGCTTATTACACGACTACTTGCTAAAACTAAAAAATTACTTCACAAGGTGTGTCTTTTTACAATTATAATTCGTAGTGTTGATCAGCAGAGAAATGGTTCGCCAAAGACGTCAACGTCGTGAACCAGAGGCAAAAAATTCACTTTTCTTGACAGTGGTCATTATATGCTTAGCAACTGTGAATTATCCAAAAATAATTAACTGCCGGAAGTTGTGAAGGCCCATGCAAGTGAACGGAGCATTCCACAACATTGAGAAGAGCCGTGTAACAAATATAAATATACATACCTGTTTATATATGAGTGGTGATCTCCAATGTTAGACCCTTTTAGTAATGTTTAATAGTTGAATTGTCGTGTGTAACAGCCAGATATATGTGTACGTCTGTCTGTCTATCCATCTACCTATATAAGCACTGTAAGAGAAGAGCTATTAAACTAACTGAACAGTGTATTCCGGCCGTTCCCCGTGGGGGGCCTGACCTCTCGAAAGCCACGTTGCGGGTGTTGAGGTGCGTGGAGACGATAGGGGCGGTCAGCCTCTGCGCCGTGTTCTCCTGCGACGGCTGCATGGCGGCTAGCAGGGAGGGCGCGTCTCGCGGGGACAGCACCAGCGGCTCCGTGTACACCACCTGCTTCTCGTGGTCCACCTCCATCACCACCGCCCCGTCGTCTGCGGACACACCGGGCAGAGGCATTAGAGTACGGACTGTCTGAGAGCCTTATCAGGCACATCTGGAGGATAAGATGGCGTTGGTATTGTTGGATAAATGCATTGGGAATATATTTCCCTAAATTATTAAAGTATAGGAGGAATAGTGCATTGGAAATATGTTGTATGCCTCAACACACGCCGTAATATTACAAAATTATACAGACTTTGGAATCTTGTCTTATTGGACACCCCTCAGTTTGAACATTGACGAGGAACATTGGAGTGTTGCTTCCATTCCGATTTTCCACTAGATGGGAGTAGAGAGGCAGACCACTGAGGGCTCTCATTAAATACACTTCACTCGTTAAATTAAGAACACCAGTTGAATAACCGAGAACTGTTCAAATGAAGCCACGACGAGCTACGCAGACAGCAGACCGAACCGTCTCCTTCTGAGAGGTATGTACCCAGATGCTCTGATTCCCAGAGGTTCTCCAGGCCCAGAGCCGTACCTCCGCCCTTGAAGATGTAGCTTCGGCGGCCTTTGAGCCATGTCATGTGCTCGAAGCCCAGCAGGGTGGTGTCAACGCGCAGACACGAGCCGCTCTTCCACACGCGGTACACGTCGCTGGGACACACCTTGGACACCAGAGGCACTGAGAGGGAGACAGGTGGAGAGAAGGAGACAGGTGGAGAGGAAGACAGTTGGAGAGGGACACAGGTGGGGAGGGGAGGGAGAAAGGGTGGAGAGAGGAGGGAGACAGAGAGGAGACAGCAAGATGAGGTTATCAGGAGTCATGAAGAAGAAGGTATGGATTAAGAGAGTGCATTAGATATGGGATTGTGGAGGAGCCAGAAGTGCAGTTGAAACAACCAAGGATTGAAATTGCCAATTAATTTGTATTGACAGAAGGATACACAAAAAAGGGATTATCATTTGGAAGAAACCCTCTGATATACCCACTGATACTATATTACCCTATGATATACTACAACTAGAGGAAGAATGACCTCACCCCAACTGGTGAACTCCCACTTCATCTCCACATAGAAGTCCCGGGCCTGTACACGATTGCAAAGGAAAAAAGATATAAACATAATTTAGGCACATGCTATGCAGTTCATTTTGATTACTGGACTGAAAATATGACAAACCACACGTACACATACAAATACACATATACAAACCTGCAGTTCTCCATCTCCCTCATGGTTAATGCTGACCTCTCCTCTGAGTCGTACCTGTCTCAGTTTGCTGAGCAGCTCCGGGATGCCGGCCAGTCTCTCTGTGGCCCGTTTGAAGTCTCTGTACTGAAGAACCAGCTGAACCAGCTCTGGGTCGCCGGTGCTCACAGCCTCCTGCAGAACTGAAACAAGTTTCAGGAGAAAATTAGCAGGGTTTGTAATACAATGGACCAGGCCATGATAGGAGATAGAAGGCAGGAACCGGCAGGTACTCACTGGTCCAGCTTTGTGCGTTGCAGTGTGTGGGGTCGGCTGTGTACCTCAGCAGGACCCGGGCTGACTCGAGGTGGCCCAGACACACCGCCAGCTCCAGCGGGGTGCGCCCTCGAGGATCCAAGCGCTCCACATCCTTCTGCAGAAGAAAACACCAACCAAGAGTCCTTCACTTAATGCAGTCAGACACCTCAGGGGCACTTTGACCAGGTGGTTCATCCAGGAGTAAGAAACACTGCAAAAATGTAATGAAAATGCCATTGAAATGGACCTCATTTTTCTGAAGCTCTCGGTCCAGTTCCAGATACTGGTTGTTCCAGACCAGGAGATGGAGAGGGAACGCCTCTAGTGCCATCGCTGTGTCCGCTGGATCCTCACAAAGATGTCGAAGGAACCGCTTCCCGAAACAGAAGAACTGGATGTTAGGGGAGAAGCCCGTGCTTTTGGGCTGAACTGAGGAGTTAGCCTCCCTGATAACACCGCAGCGATGGTTAGCAGCTATTCGTCTGGTTATGTCAAAAACGACTTCACATGCGGTAACGTTAATACGTTCGAAATAGTGCCATACTTCAAAACATGGTTAGTCACTCGTTGATATCTGACAGCTAGCTAGGAGCTAACGACGGCCACCGAGCCGATAACATCGATCTGCTCTCCGCACCTGGGATCCGCCTCCACTACAACCAGCTACAGCCGACAATGTGCCCGGTCAAAGCTGTCTATTGTGCAGGACATAGTTGGCTTTTATTTATTTTTTTAAAAACGGACATATGCCTCGTTTCTACCCCAGACAGTCTCCTCGTTGACAGTCATCTTCGGTTTATGTCATATTATTGAGCTGTCAACAATACAGAAGATTCGGCCTGATGGTGATATCACATCCAGGTCACTGGAGTGGAGAGCATCCGATGTTGTTGATGACAGCTGCAGCAGAGGAGGACCCGAAACCCTCCGATTGGTCCACAGCTGTTCTGCCAGACATCGGCAAATATTCCTCCTGAAAGCCCAGGAAGTAGTTGGGATGCAAGTTATAGCGACATGGTATTCATTATTTATTTCCCCATAATGTGTGTGGCTCCGTTTCCAGGTTAGGGGAGCAGCCAGGGTGGGGTAGTGGCTCCACAGAGCAGCCAGGGTGGGGTAGTGGCTCCACAGAGCAGCCAGGGTGGGGTAGTGGCTCCACAGAGCAGCTAGGGTGGGGTAGTGGCTCCACAGAGCAGCCAGGGTGGGGTAGTGGCTCCACAGAGCAGCAAGGGTGGGGTAGTGGCCCTATTGAGTAGACAGGGTAGTGGCTCCACAGAGCAGACAGGGTGAGGTAAAGGCTCTATAGAGCAGACAGGGTGGGGCAGTGGCTCTATAGAGACGACAGGGTGGGGTAGAGGCTCTATAGAGCAGCCAGGGTGGGGTAGTGGCTCCACAGAGTAGCCAGGGTGGGGTATGGGATCCACAGAAGAGGGTAAAGGGGTGGCCGGAATAACAGGGTAAACATTATGGAAAAAGTGGACTTCAAATAAGTTCAACACTGAATTTCACTTGACCTAGTTACCCTTTATTTTTCTTGAAAAATAACACAACATTAACATAAAGTGGAAAAAGCTTTTGAAAATAATTAATGCTACAGGATATCGGTTCTCAGAATCTAATAGAGAAACACATTTACACAAAAGTATATATTTATATATTTATATTCTTTAAGCAGTTTGGCAAGAACGGGGCTCACAGAAAACACCCTTTATAGCCACTGAACAAAAGAAAAATAGATACAAAAGAAGCGGATGTTTGTACACTGAATTCAACACATTTGTGGAAAGTAGTTACTCACATTGACTTAATCAAACAAAATATCGGTATCAAAATGGGCTGGGAATCACGTCTAGAATATTAACATTTTGCTCTAAATCTTACCGCTGTACAAAACAAAAAAGGAGTCTGGGAAGAATAGCACCTGAATTGTAACGGCTATTTGAGACGCACTCACATCCACCCTTCACTCTGCTTTTTGGTTAGAACCTGCCCATTTATACTGTATACCCATCGACACTGTGTGGCTGTGTGTGTGTGTGAGACAGTCCCGGTACCCTTCTTAAGCGACAACACAGTAGCTCAGTGAGTCCCCATCTTCTCTGTGTACAGATGCATCTACACCAAGGGGAAGCTGTACCCATGTAGGAACTTGTTATAAATAGACAGGTAAACTTAAGACTAATATACCACACTTTAAAAGTGCCAGATACTTTACTTAATAATAAAATTATTCGTCCTTTTGAAAAGAGGGAGTGTGTCAGAACTAAAATATTTTAGTCTACAATAGATGGTTGAAAATAAGACTAAAATAAACTACCAAACATGAAACCTTTTCCTGGGTGCATACGAACCAAAATAGAACAAAATGTTTGGGTCCTTCTGCCAACAGCATACCATACAACCAGTAGTACCAAGATAACGAATAAAAAATAGATCACAGCTGGAAAATCTACAATTGCTGTGAACATAGATAATGAAAGTTGGGAACAGCTTTGTAAAAGAAAAACGGTTTTAGGGGATCCTCATACACACACACACAGATATATATATATATATATACATATATACATATATATATATATATACATATACATATACATATACATATACATATATATATATATATATATTCCCACTTTGACGCACACTTAGTATAGTAGTTTCCCAAATTCCAAAAAAACTCCTGAGTCTGTTTGTCAGTACATGAAAAAAGAAATGTACACAACATCGCAATGAACTAATGTTGTCCTAGTCCAGAAGCTCAACCCCACCCACCAGTTCAATAAGTGCTCCCAGTTCCTCATGGTTGGCCCAACCATTATGACGTACAAGTGCAAGCGTCTGTCCCTACTGGGAAGTCTGTCGCTATTGGGAAGTATCCCCTGCGGTGTCCTGAGCGAGGTGCCAGCTGCACACCTCCTCTCCTGCTCTAGGAGATCCTCTGGATGAGCTTCTCATCCGACAGGCAGTACAGGGTGTTGACCGACAGCTCGGAGATGAAGGCCTCACAAGCTTTGCGGGACACCCCTCTGCAGCCCCGTAGGTCCAGCAGGGAAATGCAGGAGAGCCGGCGCAGGTACTTCAGACACGTGTCCGTCAGCCGGTTGCAGCCTGAAGAGGAGGCACACAGCGGCCATTAAAACAGATTGGAAATATTGAAGAGAACAGTCCGTTTTTAGCTACTACCCAAATAATGTTAAGCCACCAACATAGAGCTTCTGTTACATTTACTATAAATTAAAAATAAATAAAAGTTCACGATTAGTGTGTTATTCAATGCACTAATACTGACGGGCCTCAGCACGCCTCAGAAGATCAGTGGTTTAGAAAGTCTGTTGAAATTAAAGAAACCCAACTGGTCGGTTCCCTCCTCACTGTCTGCACGTATTGTTTGGTTCAAACTAGTTCTGCGCCGTTTTTCTGCGCCGTTTTCCCAGACTGAGGTGAAACTCCTCAGTCTGGGAAGTTGTGTCGTCGTTGTCCCGACTGGGCTGAAGAAATTATCTACCGACTTTCTCCTTTGGCGTCACCCTAATAGATTTGGTTGCAACCCTTCTTCCACTGCTTTGTTACAGTGTAACAGTTAGTCACAGTGACACACTGTGTATTGTTCATTTTTCACCTACTATCCATCTTTGTACACTAATTTTTTCAGAATACAACAAGAATTTTCTGAATAAATTGTACAATATTTCTAATCACACGTGTGCCTTCATCTCCTTCCTCATGAGCCAACTCGTGCGTGCATGCATGCATACATACATACATACACGAGTTAATCTTCCTGCAGCACGATTCCCCCCCTCCCCACTCCCCCCGCTGGCCCATGGTCACACTGCTCCCAAAGGCCGTGGCCTGGGCATGATTGCTCCTTCATACATAAGTCATCACGTCGTAATACGATGCATACGTCATCACCAAGCGTCCTCGCCGGCATAACAACAATGGAGAACAACAACGTGAATGCTGTCGTCGGCCCAAATTTCAAGTAAACACTCAACTTCACTATCGCACCAACGTAAACCCACTCGTGAACCGCTTACCGCCAATGTTTAAAATGATTGTTGTGCGGAAGAAGGGCATGGACCTATAAAGAAAGAAGGGTCGCGCAAGGACTACGTCATCCAGCTCACGTTGCGTATCCGCACGTGTGCGCGTGTCATCTCATTAGCATCTGTACTTTCTTTGGCCACGGCACACCTGTCAAGTGTGCCGTGACCAAGGGGCTGTTCCATGCTGGAATACGGATGGCGTGGTCACACTAGCCAAACGTTCTAGACTTTAGTATGCAAATGAGCTCGGGCACGGGGCGCGGCCCTAGTGTGAGTGGCCCCTAAACTCCCCCTCCTCGCTCAGGTGTGTGCCCTGAAAGCTCCCTCTAAGCTCCCCCTCCTCCTCGCTCAGGTGTGTGCCCTGAAGGCTCCCTCTAAGCTCAACCTCCTCGCTCAGGTGTGTGCCCTGAAAGCTCCCGCTGAGCTCCCCCTCCTCCTCGCTCAGGTGTGTGCCCTGAAGGCTCTCTCTTAAGGCTCGATTCCACCGGACGCGTCACGGCAACGTTACGGCAGCGGCACGTCTTGGCCGCGGTCACCGCAGCAGATAGGTTCCACTCTAATCAATGAGACCATTTCCACCGGGCGCGGCTGCGGAACGTCTCAGCAGCGTCCCAGGAGCGGCGTGCCGCGCCGCAGCGCTATCATTCCGTAGCATTCCTATTTTTGCCGCGAGCCGCTGCTGAACCGCGTCAATTTCAACAGAGCAGATCGATCAGGGCAGGAAGTGAAAAAGTAAAAGCCATAGAGCATTCCGCTCAATTTTCAAAATAAAACACAATAAATAAAACGCCAACATTATTACGTCATGACCGGTGGCACCAGGTCAGCAGTCAATCAATCAAAGGGTCTCAAATCATCCTTTTTATAAGAACAATGTCAGAAAGGACAAAGCCTGGCATTTAATTGCAGTAGTTTTGGGAATGGAAGGTGAGTACATTAGGTTTAGGATTATCGCGGGATCTCGTGTGAATACGGCTGGCTCGCAAGGCAGCGTTGCGCTGCCGTAACGCGCCCGGTGGAAATGCAAGCAGGGCAAAGTCGCGGCCAAGACGTGCCGCAGCCGTAACGTTGCCGTAACGCATCCGGTGGAATCCCCGGGTTAGCCCGTCCTCCTCCTTCCTTAGGATCAACCGGCTTTCTGCTCAGGTGTGCCCTTGGGCCCCTCTCCAAGCCCCTCCTCCTCACCTGCCAGGTTGATGTCGGTGAGCGTGTTGCGTGTGGACGAGCCCACAGCCGTCAGCAGGTTGATAGAGTTGTCGGTGAGACAGGCGCAGCTGGACAGGTCCAGGCGGGTCAACTGGGGCATGTGGCGGATCACCAGCCGCAGCGTGGAGTCGCTGATCTCCAGCCCCGACAGACGGAACCACTGCATGCTGCGCAGCTGGCTGCGGTTATCACAGCCTGGAGGGGATGAGAGGGCCGGGGGGGATCTCTACACTATGCGTCTCAGCCCAGAGAACATTATATAAAATATAGAAGAATGCTCACCTGGAGGAGTGACCAGGTCCCTGATCTGAGAGTCCTTGACCCCGTCTGCAAACCGCAGGTCCAGCGAGCGGAGGAGTGGGCAGCTTGAGGAGCTGAGGGCTGAGATGGACGACCAGCTGCAGCCCGAGAGCATCAGGTCCTTCAGCCCTGGAATAAAGAGGTCACGTCACAGACAGGCACATAACTGTCCCGTATAACTCCCATATGTAGCAATGAAAATGTACTAGGTAGGCGATGCATATGTATTTTAGAGATGTTCCGATTATAGATTTTGATGGTACGATTAGAGTCCGAGGAATGACCAGTTCAATAATTTGGCCAGAGATAATTATCGTTATTTATTTCTTATTTTAGTCTAAATGAAAGAATTGAGTGAGAGCATCTCTCAGCAGGTGTTCTTAACCCGGGCACTTAACAAGGTCCTGGGCTGGAGGTCAGCACTACAACGAGCCCGGTCTGATACCGGAGCCGAGGCCCTGGACTGCAGGTCTCACCAGGCAGCCGGCCGATGAGCCAGCCCAGCTGCTTCTTAGAGATGTTGGTCCAGGAGAGGTCCAGGATGAGGGGCTGCCGTTTGATGATGCCCGTCAGCGCCTGGGGGGTGATGGTGCGCTTGATGCTCAAGTCAATCCTCGACCACAACCGCTTGTCTAGACACCTGATGACAAACGCACGAGTGTCAGTCTCTATATATAAATATATAATTTCGATTAGTATTTAACCTCATGTAACCTTGACGGGTGGTCCCGAGAGCCGTACCATTTATGCCAGCTCTTGCAGACCGCCATGCAGACACACAGGTCGGCCCGGCTCAGGTAGCTGAACACCGACACCCAGACCTCCCTCTCGCAGGCGGGGGCCCCCATCCCGGGATCCCGGTCAACCTCCGCCCCCCCCTGGAGGGCGGCCAGAGGCAGGCGGGGTGTGGCCTGTGAGGAGGAGGAACACGAGGAGGAGGAAGAGGCCCCGTTGCTGGGTCTGTCAGGCCGCCCCGGGCAGGGCCGCTTGGAGCCGTCCGGGTGTCCTACCCGGGGTTTGTGTGTGGGACCGCCCCGCAGGGGAGGCAGCGCGGTGTGTCTGTCCGCCAGCTGCTGCTCCCCCCGGGTGCTGGAGGTTCTGATGGGGGGCCGGATCAGCGCCCGGGCCAGCGCCCGGGCCGCCTTGTACGCGTTGGATACGGTAGAGCGGCGGGCGACAGCCGCCTCTAGCTTGGGGACGATGGTGGTGGGGTCACTCCTGGCCTTGGACAGCCGCTGGAGTGTGAGGGTCAGGCTCTCCTTGCTGTCCTGCTCCATCTCCTCCTCCCCTTCGTCCCCCTCTTCCACGTCCTCGGGTCCTCCGTCTTTGGCTGACCTGCCTCCTCTTCTGGCCTCGGGCAGGTTCTCCTTGCCCTCCTCTTCCTCCTCTTCTTCCTCACTGCCACTGCTGCTGCTGCTGGTGGTGCTGTCGTCATCGCTCTCATCCATCTCTCCGTGACTCCGACCCCCTAAGAGCCCCCGCCCTGCACCTCCTCCTCTCAACCTCACCCCCCGGCCTCTCCCCCTGCGCGGCTCCCCCCGCGTCCCCCCCCGCGGCTCTGCCGGCGAGCTGGGGGACGGCTGCTGCTGGAAGGTGGTTGTGGGGGGGTGGGGTGCGTGGGAGATGCGGCAAGACGTGCCACGCCCCCACAGGGCCCCCCGGCCTCGGCCCCGGGACAGTCTGCTGGCCGGGGACCGCATCCTGGGCAGCAGGCTGGAGGACAGCCGCGCGGGCGAACGCTCCAGAGAGTGCTTCTGTTTCCACCAGAGAGAGAGAGAAACACAGACGACCTCCCCACAGTCACTCTCGGCCACACTGGGAGACTGAGCCTTATGCAGGTGAAATACTAAGAAATCTACTAGTTATATGATCTGATATTTATATGAAACAAAACCGGTCTCTCACCGCCAAGAGTTTTCGCCGCTCCATTTTTATCTACAGAAAAACCAAGAGAAGATAAATCAAAAGAGGAGCCGTGGTTCATGGTCACAGTGTCTCACACATACGTTGATTCAGCCCGAGTTGGTGTGTCCCGCTCACCCTCTTCTTCAGACGCAGCTCCAGGGGGCTGGCTCTCTTGCGGCTCTGCTGGTGCTGCAGTAGCAGCCTCTGGGAGGGCGGGGGCGCTGTCCGTGGAGCCGGGCCCTGGCCATGGCCCTCCTGGTGGGCCAGCTTGGATGGCCGCGAGGAGGCAGAGCCCACCGACGCCACGCTGTCCTCGTCACTGGAAGACTGACGGGAGAAAGAGGATGGGAGTCAACAAGGGGTTCAGGTCCGACATACTGGGAACAATGGTCTGATTATATGGCGGCTTCACCTCTGAACCGGAGCCTTTGCCACGGTAACACTTGGGACACTCCCAGCAGCTGGGCAGGTCCTTGTTAACTCTCCCCTCGCCGGGCTCCTGGTAGAAACAAACCGTCCATCAGCTGGGAATGCATTGAGCTCTGGACACAGCTACATTAGTGTGTTGAGATACTCCAGTTCACCTGGGAATGCATTGAGAACTGGACACAGCTACATTAGTGTGTTGAGAGACAAACCGTCATGCACTCGGGATGGTTGATCTCAGCGCAGTTGGAACACTCCATGAGTGTGTGAGTGGAGGGGTTGGACTCCTCCGGCTCCCCTTCCCCACATACGGCACAGCGAGCTGTGTTGGGCAGGGCGGGCTAAACAGAGATCAGAGGAGTCAGGCAAGCTGCTCTTATGCTTCAGCAGAACCCACAGACTACATCACCTGGACTAGAACTCATGGCCTAGAGTTCATGTACTAGAACTCATGGAGCACATGAACTAGAGCCAGCGTTCACGTTAGCCGGCTATAGCCGGACATTGGCCGATTGGACGCACGCATGGCCGGTATAATAAAATGTAAACGGCCCACATGTCGGAGAAAAAAAAAAAGAAGTTCGCATTTATGTATGAATTAATCAGTAGCATATGAAAACCAGTAACAAACACGAACGTTAGGGCTGTAACGATACACAAATTCACGATTCGGTTTGTATCACGATTTTTGACCCACGGTTCGATACATCCCACGATTCTTTTAAATTTAAAAAGCATTTTATTTAAACAACACTTTAATACCAATTATCTTAATGTAACATTTAATAACAAATAATTTGGAACACTGAACAGATTTGAACCGAAAGAATGCTATTAAAGTATAGCTAAATTAATAAAGAAATAACCAAAGATTGCAGTTGGAGGATGCTTTTTGTTGGTAGGCATAATAGGGCCCCTTTAACAGTTTGGTTGGTTTATTCAAATATCCTTATTAGCGCTTCTTATTAGGCTATGTAGCTTTAATAATGACATAATCAGGCCGTATAGAATGCAACATGTTTAATAGCCTAACTTTCAATAGATGAGGAAAAACAAGAACGTCGCAATAACGAGGCATAGTGTTACGAGTAGCATATGCGTGTGCGCGAGAATGGCAGTGTGCGTCTGTCATCTAGAAATCATATCGTATTTAATGGGTTGTCACTAATATTGATGTGTTGGGCTTGATTATAACTCTTGAATAATATTGTTTGCACCACGGCCGGAAATGTGTGCTTTAAAACACGAAAAATTTGAAAATACGTGATCCTGATCACGTTTCAATAGATTAAATAACGTGACAGTGTCACGACTTTTCGTGAGACCGGGTTGCCGTATGCGTGTGTGAGTGACGTCAGCGAGTGAGTGGACGAGCGAGGAGAGCGAGCGGTAGCGCGTGTGTCTAGTGAAGAAGCGAACGAGTCCGGTAGAATAAAGTACCCATCCTGTCAATAATCGGTGGCCGCTTCATTCCGACCTATAAGCAGACAAACTGCCAGTCAAATCACACAAAACAATAGAGACAGGATCACACAGGCAATTTTTTTCGCGCTTGGCCCACTCTGGATAAATGTCGTTCATATCGCATATGAGGACTTCGACGGCTGTGGAGAAATGCAATCCTCCGTAGCCACGGAGAGCTGTGATCACAGAGAGGGCATCTCGTCACATATTTACGGCATCGATAGGAGGGGGCGCTGTCAGCAGACTATTATTTAGACAAATTATTAGCAAATTTCAATCTGACAATTTGACCGAAGAGTTAGAAAGGGCATATCGCGCTTCTGCCTTCTCACACCGCGAGACAGGTTCGTGGCTTTGAGTATCGCGATTTTCGGTTTGATACGCGTATCGTTACAGCCCTAACGAACGTGCATTCATGAACGCGCGCAGTGCACCCGCACATGCACATGCATACACATGTAACTCAGTGGCCACACTGTTGAACGCTGATTGGCTGTCATCACGCGAAATTCGCGTCAAAATTGAAATATTTCAACCCGAGCAAATTTGTCGGGGCACAAATCCTCGTGAACGCGCTCGCCTGTGCGCGGCGAAAGTGTGGCGCGACAAATGAAAACTTGCGCCTGTTTTCTCTCGCGAAAAATTCGTCCGATACGCGTCTCTACGTTCACTTTATATGGGATCTTGTCGCCCCGTCGCGTTTGGTGTGAACGCACAAATCTTTCCCGACTGGGCAAAGCTGGCCAAAATCACCAGTACAATCCCCGTGTCCAGTGTTCCTGCGGAACGAGCCTTTTCTCTCCAAAACAGGATTAAAACA
Source organism: Gadus morhua (assembly GCF_902167405.1). Taxonomy (NCBI): domain Eukaryota; kingdom Metazoa; phylum Chordata; class Actinopteri; order Gadiformes; family Gadidae; genus Gadus; species Gadus morhua. Next base: position 8,794,211 of record NC_044057.1, read on the forward strand.
TCTATCAGAAACCGCCTAGCTGAGGAAAAGGTGACGAGGCTGATGCGCATATCGAGCCTTGGGCCGGGGTTGAAAGACTTCAACTTTTCGTGAGCAGCGGAGCACTTCCATGCCATGAAGTTGCGCCGAAAGTAGCCTGCAAGAATTTCAATTATCGAGTTAATTATTTTATACCCGTTTACCATTTTTGCCGAGAATGGCCGTTATGTTTTTTTTTGCCTAGGCTAATTTAATAAATGGCATTTATTGAAGCAACTTAGTTTGTGTCGTTTGTCGTTTAAATGTGGACTTTGGGTGATTATTTAATTATTAGTGAATAACGTCCAGAAGATATTACAAATGTCCGATATTCTGGAATACTGTCGGACATTTGTCCGCCCAAGAAAAAGTCTAGCGTGAACGCTGACTAGAGCACATTGAGCTGTTGGACTAGAGCTCATGGACTACTGTGTTCCTCCACTATGAATCAGCCATTCAGGGGTCCTCACCGCCAGGCACTGCCTCATGACGCAGCCCTTCTTCATGCGTCCTGGGCCGCCGAACTTCCTCATGTCGTGGCAGAACTGGCAGCTGCCGCACTCCTTCCTGCTGCAGCCGTTGCACCGCTTGCAGCGGACCCGGCGGCGCCGCAGCACCGACAGGGAGGAGACCGGCTTCAGGGGGCGGGGCGTCGGGGGCTTCTGGGAGGGGCCCGCGCGGGGCCGGTAGACCACGGGTGGGGGAGGGGTGGGAGAACGGTACCACGACGGCTGGAAAAAGAAGGTCAGAGGAGAACAGTTACAATCTGGAATACCACGCACGGCCGGCTGTCTTACCCCAGGAGTGACGGCTCCTCACCCGTTTAGGCCACTTGACGATAGGCTCCCCGGTGTAGGAGAGCTTGGCCTCGTCGGCCGCGTGCTGCCTCAGCACTGCCTGGGAGGAGCAGAAACAGAAGACATTGAAGAACTCCAGCCTAGTGGTTGTTATTATCAATCCAATGGATCAGGATGTTGGTAAAATAACAACAGAGGCGTTGGGGACCACCAGTTGGAGACACTCACCCGCATGCCCTCCAGCAGGGCAGCAGCATCCTGGATCCCTTCAGGGACGCACTTCTTGTTGGCCGGCAGCTCCTCCAGCTTGCCCACCAGGTTCCAAAGGCCCTCCAGCTCGTAGGGGGTCAGCTCCGCACGCCGCCCGCCGCCCGGCTCCAGCTTGCAATCCTCCTCATCCTCTGCTATCTCCGTGATGACCTTCTCCTCGCCTTCACTGTCGGCGCCGTCCGGGGCGCCGTTGTCTGTGGGCTTGTTGGCCTGGAACTCCTCACGGGTCAGGCCTGAGAGAGAGAGAGAGAGAGAGAGAGAGAGAGAGAGAGAGAGAGAGAGAGAGAGAGAGAGAGAGAGAGAGAGAGAGAGAGAGAGAGAGAGAGAGAGAGAGAGAGAGAGAGAGAGAGAGAGAGAGAGAGAGAGAGAGAGAGAGAGAGATCACATTCATTGATGCAAACACATCTTTGGTTAAAAAAAAAGAGCTAAAAAAGAAATCCAATAACCAAAAAAAGAGGTCATAATAAGGGCCCCCTTCACCACAACGAGTTATGTTGATGGTTTAGGACTACAGATTATGACACAGTGTTTGTATGTGGGGGGTGTGGCCGACCCTCACCTATGCCCAGGGAGTACTTCTGGAACTCTGGGGTGAGGTGGGAGGTGCTGGTCATGCAGTAGAGATATCTCTCCAGCACATACCAACACATCTCAAAGTAGAATGGGTAGCGGAACTTGGCTGGCACCTGGAGGGGGGGGGGGGACATTAATCCTGCGTTACAAATGCTTCCATTTACATTCAGGTATAATAGAGTCGTCCCATCTGTCACAATTAAAACAAATTTGACTACATCAATAAAAAAGTATTTCTGCTGTTTATTCAGGTTTGAATAAATAGCAGTGTTTCATAAATAATAACGTTTGAGTTAAAAAGACCGAACAATTGTTAAACCAAATCCCTAAGAGAAGCCTGATGACCCCTAATGCTGGCGTGCAGACGGTGCGTCTCACCCGCGTGCGGTCCTCGATGCTGTAGATGTTGAGCTGCATGGGGATGTTGAAGCTGTGGAGGAAGTTTCCTCCGAACACCAGCGTGTCCTCTGGGGTGTATACTGCATGGATCCAGCCTGGGGACACGCCGCACAACAGTGGTTACTAGTGTGTGCGCGGCTTGTGTTCACGTGTTGTGTGCGCATGTTGTGAGCGATGGTGAATTAACGTACCAGACGGAATCATGAACGTGTATCCCTGCTTAAGTTCTATCCTCTGACAGTCATGGCACTTGTCTCCCAGGAAGATATCGCCTTGTTTCCCTGACAACACCCAGTTCTCATAGGTCTCCAGGTTCTGGGGCGAGGGTGGGATCAGCCAGAACACCTGCACACGGGAGAAAGGCCTATCAATAAGGTGAGGATGTAGAGCGTTCAGCTTTAAAGGTCCCATGGCATGCTACTTTATGGCTGCTTTAAGATAGATATTAGTAGGCCCCAAACACAGTATTTGGAGACATTCCCGAAATTCAGCTGTGGTGTGGAATTACAGCCACTACGAGCCAGTCGCACATTGAGCTTTCCCCAAATGCGCCGTTTCGGTGTCTGTAGCTTTAATGCAAATGAGGAGGAGAGGCAGGTCAAGGAAGAGGGTGGGGGTGTGGCCCCGAGAAGCCTGCAGCCACGGTACCATGCGCTCTGTTTACAGTGGATGTATCGCAATGGCGAGGCGCACACAGCCTTTAGCCGTGTTCTGTAAATATTCTAGAACGCACGGGAGTCCTGGAGCTCTATATCTAAATAATATCATATTATACATAGATATCTATATCATATAATATATATTATCAAGGCCAAAAGCGTTGTGAGCCTCCAGACGATATTATGAATCTCAAACGACCGCGTCGGGTTCTCCGACGCGGTAAACATGGTATCTGGTACCTGAAGTGGCTGCTTTTTTTAGTACCGCCTCGCTCTAGGTTCCAAGCGAGCTGAGCCGATGCTAAAAGGTGACGTCGGCAGACGGCCGGCCACTGATTGGCCAGAGAGTGTGACGAAGTCACAGGAGCGACATGGCAACCATGCTGGTAACAGCCATAGCAGCGCCGCAGCTACATGTGCGGTGGAAAAGCGGCATTACTCACTATTCCCTGTGTTCATGATATAGTGCACTACATAGGGAACGAACAAACAAGAATTCGGACACTACGCTGAACATTTCTAAACGTCATTTGCGTCAGTAAATGCGCCGGGTATTTGTGTGACGTAGACAGATGTGCCCACATCATGTAAACAAACCGGGCACTCACGAGGAAAGCTGGAGGTTATATTGATGATGAATGTTACATTTCCTTGTTCAAGTTTTTTTTATTAATTTTGAATGTTAAATATTCTATGTCAAATCCCAAATAAATTGTTGACATTACTGAATGAAAGCTGGAGACTATCATTAAATGTATTCGTTTTCGCGGTTATTCAGCTTCTTCTTCTCCTCCGGAAAAACACGACCGCATTGCATTGTTGTATACGGGAGTAACATGTAGTGTAGGCCTACATCACATGTACACTCAAATTTGGGGGTATTTTTAGTGCACTATATAGTGCATGAAATTAACCACTGAGAATTCGAACACCACTATAAAATGGCGAGCACCCTATATAGTGGACTATATCCGTGATAGGGCACGATTTCAAACACAGCTTATCTGCTTCCCCTCCTTCTCCTCCTCTTCTTCTTCTTTTCCTTCTCCTTTAGGTTCTGGCAGGCTAGACGTAGCAAAGGTGCATTACTGCCCCCACAGGCCACAAATAGAAGTTTGGATAGCTCACAAATCTCGCGAGACAGATTTTTAACGCGACGGGTAATATCGTCGAGTTTAATCTCGCGAGATCTCGTGGCACGAGATCTCGTCACACCCCTAGTGGAAATACAAGAGACGTAAAAGAACCAACATGGTATACGCCATGACACCAACAGCAAACACTTGCGTTACAGTGTGTGTAATCATACACACGAGGAGCTCACACGGTCGTGTCTCATTGGCGGGCCAAATTCTCTGGGCGGGAAAGGCAGAAAAAGGGGAGGAGCTTAGATCCTTTATGACGACATATGGGACTACATTCCAAAACAGCGCGCTTGAGCCGCCGTTGTTTTCAAAGGCGAGCAGAATACCTAGTGTTCGTTTTACACCAAACGCAAGTTTTAACCACTGGGGGACCATAGGCAGGCTAGGGGAACTCATATTTAGAAAACCTCATAAAGTGAGATTTCCATGCCATGGGACCTTTAATAAAATCTGTCTGTTCAATGCCCAACACTAAACCTATAGCAAGTAGTAGTAACAGCATCTCTAGTTTATCACCACAGAACATGGGGATCAGAACAGACCTTTTCACCTCGCAGGATGTGGTACCAAACAGATGTGCCTCCAAAGTCAATATGGAAGTCTGTGAAGCAGCCCTGCACACTCATCAGACAGTACCTGGGGAGAGACACACCAGATGTAGAGCACCACACAACTCTAGCAGGTCGTCAGGTGGGAGGGTTACAAGGAATTTAATTCGTTTTGAGGAAGAATTATTTTGAATCTTGAGTCCGATTTTTTTTTCCATCTGCTGGAGAGAGACTCACTTCTGTACTTTGGGGTAGTGCATGTCTATGATGGCGTTGGTGGAGTCCCTCTGCCTCTCCTTCAGGTGCCGTGGCCACATGTTGTCGACCCAGTCTATCAGGTCCACCTGTGGGTCAGAGGAGGAAACAACTTCGTCTCCGCAATCTTATTCCATACAAAATATTTACAATGCATTTTGCCAAGGAAAAACATTGACCAACGAGTACAAATTGCTGCTGGGGCCTGGTGTGGTGCCACTGTGTTATCTGAGGTTAGTACTGTCAGCACACTGACCGATGCGGGCCGCTTCACCAGGTTCTCCAGCTTGGTGTGGCTGAACTCCAGGCTGATGACGTTGTAGAGCTTCTCCCGCTCAGAGGGGGGTGTGTCGTAGTAGCGGCGCCACTGGGCCATGGACATCTCGATGCCCTTCTGGGTGTTGACGTCCATCACGTCCACGATGCGCCGGCTGCCTGTGGGACAGAGGGAGTGAGCATCACAGAGCATAATGCCACCGCATCCATGGAGTATAAGGGGACGGTTTTTATTAATAGAAACTAATTCATATCACACTATTAACAAAAAAGTAGAAAACAAAATTAGAAAGCAAAAAGTAGAAAGCAAAAAGGTATTCGTGGTCATGAAGGACACATAAAGGGCACCTACCAACAAACAACTTGACATCGCTTACACTAAAGTCAGGGTCCGGCATTCTGAAAGACAACAAAAATATAATTAAAATATAAATTTAATCTCTGAGGGAGTTTAGACAAAGGGCTTGCCAAATCATAGTGTTTGAACTGAACGGGAAAATAAAAAAAGTGTAGTGGTTGGAGGGAGGACCTTACTCTATGCCTAGTCCATCTGCCTTCTCAAAGATAATGGGGTCTCTGAGGCCTTCCCTCTGTATGTACTTAAATGTGAAATCTGGAAACAAGACCAAGAAGGACGAGAAACAGTTATCAAAGCAGCACTCAAATCAATCATCAAACAAAAGCTTGGTTTATACATGCCAAAAACAGATTTTTTTGTATCATATTTTATTGCTTTTACAACCCTACTTTGAAGAGTATATGCAAAGTAATTCCACTTGACACAACAGAAGATAAAATGGTTCTTTAGAAAGAAAAGTAAATATTAGTTTGCGTTAATAGTTTAACCTGACCTTTGCCCTCCATGCGCTTGATGAGTTCAGAGTTGAAGCGGTCCCCGTGCAGCTTCTCGTCCAGGTCGAAGGTTCGCTTCCCCTCAATCTCGTCGTCCGAGATGCCATCGTCCTGGTAGCGCCGCCGGGTGCCTGTGCGCTATAGACCGACGGAGAGACGCTCAACACAAGCTCAACCACACCTGCTTACTATGAGACAGGTAGGATTTTCCATTCTGACATTTTTGAATGAAAGAAGGTTGGCTCTTGGTCACAGGGCAATTAAGAAATGTTTTCAATAAAACACATCTGCAGCAAGGAAATAAAATAGCAGTGAGGCTTGGATGTGGATCATAGTTGCACAAGACAACAATGTATGAATGGTAAACTGTTCAATGGGTACTATGTCCATCTATATCTATATATATATATAATTGAACATTTATAGTCTGTGATGAAAGGTTTGCTGTTGGCCCATATTCTACAAAATTCTGTTCCCCGTGTGAACTCGAGCAGCTAGTATTAAATTGTAGCAGTCAAAAAATTGCATAACAGGCAATAGAGATTGCTTACTAAACATTAAATGGCTGCTATATTTATTAAATAATGGCAATCATACCAAATAGCCTATTTTCTCAAATATTTACAAGGATAGTGTAATAAATTACATAAAAACATTTACCATTATGTAAGAAAGAAGAGAGCGACACAACATAAATTCCTTGGCTGCCTGAACAACAATCAGGCCGCCGCCAACTATTCAATAGTTCCAATCCAAGCCAAACAATGCATTAGTACAATAGCAGGGGTTAATCTTCCATACACAATGCCACCCCCTCCTTCCTAACTTAAATTCATCCTCTGCAGCGGCTTGGCTGGCAGATGGATGAAGCCTCAATAACCCTTCCCCCCAACCCCGACTTTATCATCAAGTCTATTATTAATCTTTAAAAAGTATTATCCATAAAACAAAGCAAGATAAGGAAAATATAAAACCATAATTACATGAATAGGTTAAGGCGAGTGCCTGTTATAAAGATCCATTGTGGTTCAAGAACAAGTTTAAAAGGCATATAGTAATATGGTTTGCTATATGACTAGTGGTACGGTAATAGGAGTGTATGAGACTAATTTAGTAATAATAGAGTATATAGTACTAATATAGCACTAATAGAGTATATCGTAGTTATATAATACTAATGTCTTGTTGATTTGGAAGGCTCTCATTAGTGTAAGCGACTTTAAATGAAAATACAGAATGGCCAGAGCCACATACTCTATTTAAAATAGTAGTATTTTATAGTAGTTGTAGTAATAGTATACATATTTTTGATAACCGTATTAACTGAATAACGGCAATTTGGTTGAGTTGATGGGTGAGGAGACCAAACAATGATAGTGAGTAGCGACTCACCAGCCGCTTGCTGTAGCGCGGGTGCGGGTCCTCCATCGCCTTCAGCAGAGAGAAGGGTCACAGGTTCAACACAGAAGCTATACAGTAATGTTAATGTGAATTAAATGTGTAGATTGTGAGGTTAATCAACCCGGGAATCCGAAGCGACCCGTGAGCAGCTAGCTCTATAGCCTAGCTCACATTAGCAGTGTTTGGCTAGCAGGCTAGCGTCGACCAACAATAAGAGTGTTCCCGTCCAGGCTACGGGACGTCAAACCCCGCGGGGTCCGCGGTACACGGAGGAGACGGTACTGATAGCGACTGATACCGCAGCGCGGTCTCGGTCTTTCCCGGTCCTCCTGACCGCCGTCATAATGAGCCGAGCCGCGGCTCCTTTCTTAAGTAGCCTAGATGCTAGGGCTAGCCACGGCTATCGGAGATTAGCTTCAGTTGTTATACTTTTTTAATCATACCTCTTTATGAAGTCCTTGGCGTTATGGGTGTTAAGGTGTTGTTTCTGGGTCAATGTGCGTGTAGCCTCTCGGTCCAGCCCTCCCCCATGTCGTACCCTTGGTTCTAATATCTACGGCTGCTCTGGGTGTTGTTGTCCGATAAAGTTAAGACGCTTCGCTACGAGACGCCATTTTCAGCTGGTCACAAAACACACGACCAGGACAGAAGACCCGCCTCCACATCCATACCGGCAAATCAGAGAAGGGGAGCCGAGCACAGCATGAACACGATTGGACAAGGAAATTGCTATTTATCTTTATCGCGAATTCATTTCTGGAAGAAGTGTACTGCACCGCGTCCCAACGTTTAACACAGACAGACGGACGATTAATATTTGTTAGGCACAGTTCGAGACATGGCTTAGCGCTTCAGAACTGAAAGAATGTTTTCATTGTATTGCCTGTCAGTATTACTAGGTGTATCTCCACCTCAATGCATAAACATGAATAATGTCAGTTGAGCGGCCACAAAGCAAATCTCATAAGCAACACACAACTCAGAGAACAGATTTTATTTATTAACTATCTCAACAATTTCTTTACATGAAAGACCGTCTCTTAAACTACGTCAGCATCACATGACACACAGAAAGTTCGTAAAAACAATTTTCACAACGTTAACAGATGTTAAAAGTTATAGACATAATGGCACGGGGCACATAAATGTATCTGACTGGGCAATCGAAAATCAAGTTATGTCTCATTTATGCAGTGAGGTGAGGCGCTTTAGTTCATTTACATCAACTATATTTAAAAATATTAACTTTATAAACATAACAACGCAAAAACCTTTGGAGACAACCAGAACGGCAAAAGTTAATACGTAATGACAAGACGTCTCGCCAGGCGGCGCCTGAAGTCCAGAATAATGAGGTTGGGTTAACGCCCGCTATTCAAATATGAACATAAAACAAAAACACTGAAATCAAGACATTTATCATCTAAAACATATTTTCCAAAACTTCATACCGAAAATGTAATATAATTCGAAGTGGAGGGTGTGGGAATTAGGGATTGGATTTGGTCATTCAAATTCATAATAAATAATAATTCCAGAGGAAGACAGGGACTTATGTTATGCAAGTTCTCTCTGGAAGAAACATTTTCCTGTAAAGAAAGCAAAGCAGAAGAAAAGGTAAATGGTTCATGCAGTAATCAGTCAATGTGAATCAACAATGTTATTCTTAATGTATTTGACCCATTTCCTCTACCTTTACGAGAAGAAACTATACAGGTAGGAGAAGCCAACGATTCCAATGATAGCACAGCACAATGTGATCATCATCTTCTTCTGCAGCATGAATAGAGATCGCATTAGAAATAAGAAAAGCGTGAGCATTTGGGGTCGGTTGTACCTCTGTTGATCGGCAGGTTTGTGGTATATGACAGGCTTTAGTGATGAGCCAGAAGGGGAACAGAGGATCGGAGAGGAACAACGTGTGGGTCTGTGTGTGTGCGTGTCTGTGCGTGTGCGAGTGCGCGTGTGTGTCTACGTGTGGTAGCATGAACATAGAATAATTAAAAGGGACTTACCTTCACTTTGAGAGAACAAGAGGCACATAAGTGTAGGCTGCTAAACAATAAAACCAAGTGCGCTCAAGCTTCCCAGAAAATAAATGTAATCCAAAACACCGGACAAAGAAGTATGCCATGCTTAGAAAGTGTCTTAACGTCGCTCGCAAGGCATGCTCGAACAGAGAAAAATAACTAACTCAGAAAGACACATTGATCCATACGTACATTGATTAAAAAAAGTAAAATATTTAATTTCTTCATCAAAAATATTTGGCATCATATAACTTAAGAGTACAATTAAACAGTTAAAGCACATAGCTACTTTTTGGCCTCCCTTATAAATTATACAGAACTAATAAAGTAATAAGCATGGATGTGGAAGTCTGCTTGTCAATAGGGTATTATTGGTAATTGCGAGTGGAAAATCATTTGGACTTATGAATTTAAAGTACAGTATGGCTGATTTATTAAATATAAGCAGGATAGCATTGGCTTTGGTGATTCCTGTGAAGCAGAGTAATGTTAAAATAACCTCAAATGGAATTGGTTATCACCACACCATGCTCAAAGTCTGATGACCGTGATGTCAGACATTGAGCAAACTTCTGAAAAGCCATTATTATAATGAATCTTATTTGATGCACCGACTCATTCAATCGGGATTGCATGAATAAGACTAGTACAGAATAAGAGAGGCTTCTCCACTCATATGGGAGATGTATCAGTAGAATGTGTGTATAATGAGGTACTCAACAAAAAAGATGCAATTGATAATTAACACGATTTAACCATTAATGACAGATGATCAGAAAGTGCTGAAATGTTTCTTCCCTCCATGGGAAATAAAATGCTCAATGCAGGAGACGATAGATAGCTTCACATCAGAGGACATGTGGAGGATTATAAGGCACCGTGTTGTGGCAGTGTCGTGTTGAAATATTAGGGAACCGAGGAATAACGTTACAGGAACCGCCCCGCGTCTGGTCACCCAAAGCCACTTTTGAAACTGAGGGACATAAATGAAATGATTCGTTTTTTCTTCCAACATGTATACAAACATTTCATGTGTATGTGCTTGAAAGTCGTGGCACTGAACCCTTATGTGCAGTCAAAGGTCTGTGTGCTCTCAGCTCCCCGACCCAGGGGGGCCAATGTCCCCCCACAGACCATCAGGACTGAATGCACCCTATTAGTCCAGTTAGTTTCAGCAATCAAACTCTTTTCCATACATTACTGGTTCCATCCGGTCTAGGTACAGTCCAGTGGTCAGAGACAGAACAACACACTGTATGTGTCCTATGCTAATATTAAGGGTCTTTGGGCTAACGAATGTGATCCATCTGTAATAGATGGGCTCTCTTTCCACCAGCTGATGGGGGGCCGGGGGGGAGGGGTGATGATGATGATACTGAGGAAGAGGAGGAGGGTTTGTGTTCCTATAGAGTCTGAGAGAGGATGATGGCGAGGATGACCACAGCGATCAAAGCACAGACCACAGTGATGATGATGGTCTTCTGTAGACAGAGACACAGAGATGGAGAGGAGAGGAGGGTTAATGATCAAGTACATTTATAGAACAATCAAAGATTGAAACTCCAAACAGGGAAAGCAACTAACACATGATTGGCAGTTTTCCACTGGTGTAAACACACGTTACCCCTCACCGATAGTTGGCCTGTTGGACTTATGGCAGAGCACCAGTGTTCCTGCTGCCAGGTAAGCGTTCCTAACTTCCTATATAGGAACGCTATATAGGAAGGCGTATATACATGCTATTTAAAAGGCTCCTCCCACCGGTTACTTTGAATACACAGAAGAGGATATCTTCTATCTTCTGCATTGATCTTCATCCAGAGTTCATCAAACCGTAGTTGCATAACTCTGGTTTTATACTGCAACACTTGCATACATAAACGGCACAACCCGTTAGTTAAGGTCCACCTGTGTTGACTCAGATATGATAAAACAGTGATCATGGCTAAGGTCGAATAGTCCAAAAAATGACATCCTATGCCTTCTCCTTGACCCCAATGGGAAAGACGGGGATAAGAAAGGAAGCACCTTTTCTTAGCATTAGGGGAATTCTACAAGCACTTATCCTGGCTGCCACTTATGCGTCATTGTTCTTAGTTAGGAGCCTTCCCAAGCAATGAAGACTATTCGGCAGGAGCCAGTTCTATTGCTAATAGGGCCCGACCGATATTGATTTTTGAGTGCCGATGCCGATGCCGATTATTTTCAGAGAAAAATTACGATTACATCGGCCGATTAAAAAAATAAAAAAATTATAAAAAAAAAAAGCATATAAAATGTAGTTTTTGATACCTTAAATATACTTTAAACACTTTTGACGAATATGTGAATTGAATGCAGAACCTTTGAGTGTTTTAGAATACATTTACAGTCAAAAATTAGTGTAATGTAAAATGTAAAATAAATAACTAACTCCCAATGTGCTGCGCTCGTGAGCAGTGACTAACACGTGCGTGCTGAGCAGTATGGTCTCACCGTTAGAGTCTACAGTATAACAAATTAACATGGCCTGGGACCTAAAGAAAACAGGCACAACATGCTCAAACAACGCGTCTTGTGTACATTGGTGAGGTGAGCGCGCAGCTGCCTGAGCGAGCGTGCTTTCATGTTGTACGGTAAAATTCAATCTCCTCTTTTTTACTCCCGCTAAAGTTGTTAGTTAGCAAGGCGAGTAGGAGCGCAATCTGCAGGATACTAAGCGCAATAACATTAAAAAAAAAAGAAAAATCGGTTGTAATCTGCGTCTTTTTGGCCGATGCCGATTATTTTCAAAAAGGCTATAATCGGCCGATTAAATCGGCAGGCCGATGAATCGGTCGGGCCCTAATTGCTAATGCTGCTTTCTTATTAAATTAATTCCTGATGTCATGGTAAATTAAGCGTGTGCTTGATGTAGTGCAAGTCACATCCAAGCGCACCAATTTGAGCCAATGATGAATTGCAATGTTCTGCATTTGTGTTGCTGTTCTGCAAGGTTTCAGTGCGTCACGGTTCAGAACCATTTACCAAACACCCGACCAAATAAAGAAGTACTTCCTACAACAAACTGTTGCTTGTTTCTCTAAATTCAGGTTGGCCAGGATTCATTAAATAAGAGTTGTGCGTGTGAGTGGGGATTGGGGAAGCAACACACCCAAAAAAAACAAAGTACAACACAAACAAAACACACCCGACATAAGCCAACAGGACAGTGCGAGCAAACATTCCCAACAAATGTAAATATACCACGTCCCCACGGCGACACCCACATTGAGAGAATGCAACCCCTTCATCCAGAGCTGGTGGACAGACCCACATCTACTGCAGTATGGCGGAGGCCAATCAGGCCAGGTACTCACCCTCATTCTCTCCTCCTCAACATCACTTCAGTCCTACTGACAACCCCACAATGAGCGCAATAATGGCCAGCAGTATCAGCACTATCACCACTATGATCACCGTTTTCTGTTGGGAACAACATCAAGGTTTCTCATGAGTCTGTGATCACACAGACACATCACACTGTGAGGCCTCTTTGGATTCATCAACGTCATTAATGCGGTTCATTATCCCTCGACAATAATAGAATATCAGGGTTTTAAGACAAGTAAAATGTCTTCTGCAAAATAGAACTGGAAGTCCAAAAGTTAATTTTATATTACAATACCATAGAAGCTCAATGTAACGATGTCATGCCTTAAGTGTGGCAAGGTGAAGCCAGTGTACATGTCCACATCAACACATTCCTTTGTTGCACCCACCACAACATATAAGCAGACAAAGAACCAAATACAGGCGCAAAATGCTTTTTGCACCTATAAACCGACATAGCAATTATACATGAATAATCAAGATAAAACCTGGAGGGAAAAACTGGTTAAAGAAGCTTGAGCACAAGAATATTGTGAAACTGTCAAAAGACAGGAAGAACGAAGCATATGTGCATGTGATTGTGTGTGTCAGAGGAGGGTTTTTGAGGAATGATTTTACAAGGTTCCACAAGGTAAAGGAATCATCAGACGCAGGGATCATGGTCACATTTCAGGTAAGTGTGGAAGAGGGAGGTAATGATGGCTTGAGGTTTGGGTGGAGTTGGATCTTCGTGTCATCGGCCTGGTTTCCCAAAAGTATTCCCGTTGATATAAGAGGAATGCTCACCCTGCACACTGCTGTACTGCAGTGCAAGCGGCCGTGGTCTCTTACTACATCAATGGGTTGGCCAATCGGGGACTCCCAGGCCAGAGAGATGATGTCATGGATCTGCCTTGTGCCTACAGTTCCTCAATGGAGTTAGTAATGGTGTTTAGGATCTTCTAGCGATGGGCAACCGCTCTGTCCATGTGTTGGCATTGGAAAAAGTGTGGCTCCACAGATTACAAATTAGGATTGGAATTACCGTGCAACATGTTTCATTAAACTGATGAAATGGATAATGGTTTCCCGTGCTGTCCTGCTCACTAATACACCCTCGTGCAGAAGTGCCTACACTGATTATCCTCAGTCCCCGCTGGGGTCAGCATTACAGGGGGCTTTGGGAAACCGGACCGGTGGTCTTGTCCAATCACATGGCGCGCCTCAACTCACACGGCGCGCCTCCTGCTGGAATTTAGCCGCCTTCTTGGTGTCTGCCACCGCCCGCTCCACGAAGCCCACCGATTGGTCCATGTTGTTCTCAATCCTGTCAATCATTCCACCCTGACAGAGGGGTGTATGTGTATTCATGTGTGTGTATGGGTTCGACAACAATGTAAAAAGCAGAAAGAGATAGAGAAATGTAGAGGTCAATATACTTGCGCGTGTGTGAGGTCTGAGGGCGTGTGAACGGCATGACATAAGGAGAGGGAGTCAGGTGTTAAGTGCTTAGAAAAGTATAAGCAGCCATAGGGGAATAAGGAAAGAGGCAAAGGGCCTTCACCGGAGTCCGAGCAAGAGCAGCTGACCTCATGAAGTGTAAAGGAAGAAAGCAAAGTACCTTCCGGGCCTTGGTCTGGTACCTTACAGCCTTTTTGGTCTCAGTTTTGGCCACCTCTATGTGGTCCACCGACTTGGACACATTCAACTCGATGTTTTCAACAATGTCTCCCTAAAGAAAATAAGAGACATATGAAGAATTAAAGGCAAAGTGGTAAGAGGCAAAATAAGATGGTTAAAGTTGGTGAGTTCTCAACACTTTACAGATGGACCTAATGAGATGAACAGCTGAATGGTGTGGTGCTCACAACACATAACCTCAAAGAGACTTTCACATTGACTTTAGCAATACGCTTTGGGGATTAGTGAAAAAAGACTGGACACAATATGTACATTATCAAGAGATAAGATCACATCATAATAACACAACAAGACCACATAGCGGGGAGATGGAGAATCCTTACCTCGATATGAGAATTGCCTCAGGGAAGCATGAAGCAATCAGTAAGAAATAGATGTTTACATAGCCTTTCAGAGAATAGTACACGCTGCTTTATATAAAACACGGCATTTTGACTTATAATAGAAACAATGAAATACATCTTTGGACTTCTCTGGATGTATTCAGCGAGTACTTTACAAATTCATTAGAAACCAACCTGGACATGGGATAAAAACTAAAGACTGATACTGTAGTCTGACTGCTGAGCAGGGTTTCATTGTTAAGCAGATATAGCTGAGCATATATTGCTAATATTATTCCTAATATAAAATGTATGCATTATATATGAATAAACTATGTGAAACCCGGGTGAAGTGTGAGGTTTTGCAGAATATAGATAGAAAGGGATTGGTTAGATCTAAAGGCCTCCGCTCCTTAGAGGGGAAGCATGGGGATTGATTTGAGTCCAGGCCCAGCAATAGGTACCAGGCCCAGGCAGAGCCGCCGCTTGGGGAGGGACCAGTGAGCGTACCTGGCTCTCGACCAACATGGCGATGTCCACAAACATGTCGTGCAGCTCCTTGATGCTGCTCTCCAGCCGGACGATGTCCTTGTGTCGGGCTTCGATCTCGTTCAGGGCCTGCTTGGAGATGCCCGAGTCCACGATCTGCAGAGTTGAGCAGCTTTAGAACACTAGTTTTATTATGAAAGATCTAGCTTTTAATGATCCAAAATACATTCCATGCAATGAAAAGAAAATGATGAATATTTAATATTACAAACGCCCTCAAATCCCCGTGACGTGCATGACAGCGGGAGCTCACCCCTGCGGTGAACACGGCCGCGTTGCCGCTCTCCAGCATCTCCTCCAGCTCCTCGTCCGTGGTGGCTTTGCCAGCTGAAAGGTTAAAAGGTTATGAGCGATGAGCATTAAGAACCCTCCAGAAGGTGATTAGTGTGGGAGTTGGTGTGAGCCTCACTGATCTCCAGCTGCCTCTGGATGCGGCCTTTGCTCCGCTCCCTGAAGTCCACCTGCGCCTCGTTGTACTTGGTCATCACCTCCACAAACTTCCTGGAGAGCACAGCATGCTGGGAGGACGCCATGAGGGATTGAGGGGGGGACCAAATTAATGACTCAGACTGGATAACTATTGCTTGATACAAAATTATTCTACTTTCGATGCTCCATAAAGTCGGCCCTATGGTCAACCACTTTGCACGGCCACTAGATCAAGTTTATTATCATCATCCATTTTTCAAAATGACGCAACTTTAGTACACAAAAGGCAAAATGATCACGTTGTGTGGTGCTGTGCTGTGGGTTGTGCAGCTCATTGACCTGTGATTTGTGTTGTTGCGTGTTCATTGAGGTGTGTACCTGTGATTAGTGTTACTGTTGTGTGTTCACTGAGGTGTTTACCTGTGATTTGTGTTGTTGCTGTTGTGTGTTCAATGTGGAGGTGTATACCTGTGATTTGCATTGTTTATGTTGTGTGTTCATTGAGGAGTGTGTACCTGTGATTTGCGTTGCATATGTTGTGTGTTCATTGAGGAGTGTGTACCTGTGATTAGTGTTGTTGCTGTTGTGTTTTCATTGAGGTGTGTACCTGTAATTTGTGTCGTTGATGTTGTGTGTTCATTGAGGTGTGTACCTGTGATTTGTGTTGATGTTGTGCAGGTCATTGAGGAGGTGTGCACCTATGATTTGCATTGATGTTGTGCGTTGTGTGTACATGAGGAGTTGTGTACCTGTGATTTGCGTATCCTCATGTCGGCGGAGACCCTCTCCTGCTCATCTGCCTCCAGGTTCCTCTCGATGGCTGAAGGATAAACACGAGTCTCATTTCATACAGTGTTGGATAGCTAGTGTCGCGCGGAATGTTGTATTGTTCGAATGCATGATGTGTTATTTTTAGTACTGTCTTCCCTGTGTGTGTGTGTGTGTGTGTGTGTGTGTGTGTGTGTGTGTGTGTGTGTGTGTGTGTGTGTGTGTGTGTGTGTGTGTGTGTGTGTGTGTGTGTGTGTGTGTGTGTGTGTGTGTGTGTGTCTCACTCTTGAGCTTGTTTCTGGCGTTGTTGGCCATCTTCTTGATGTCGTTGGTGATGGCCTCCAGCTCATCCTGTGTTTCTGTGTTTGCATGGACAAAACGTAGTTATCTCTAGCTTCAAAGTCCATCACAGATCCTAGCTATACATGAGATCACTAGCCTTTCTAGCAGATGCTTTGTTGTTATGTTCAGTTTGATAGAAAAATAAATGTTTCGCATTTTAACAGCCTGAAATGGATAATGAATCGAACAGCTGGTGGTAAATAGGGGCTCTCTAAAATACCTCCTATGAAATACAAAACAACATCAAAACCTTTGAAGGATTGGGACGAACATTGTTTAGCAATGACAGAGCCAGAATGTTCACCAGCCTCCTGAACCCTCAGCTAATTCTGCCTTCAACCATTGGAACTGGTATGACGGCGTCGCCATGAAGGAGTAAAAACAACCGTTGGTGGAAACAGATACTGGCCCTTCTCTAAAGCCAGTAAAAGATGATAGATCAGCCCTTGTTCTGCCAGGAGAAGGAGCTGGGTGAGGGGGCAGGCGTTCGTACTCTGGTCAGACGTAGGTGCCGACAGGATGACCGAGTACAGCTTCCTGACCTCGGCCACGTGGTCATCGATCTTATCAATACTGTTCCTGATGTCCTCGATCTGCGCAGCCAAACACACACAACCAGAGACACGTGAAAACTCTAGCACACAAGTCAGGCTAATAAACACACACACACACACACACACACACACACACACACACACACACACACACACACACACACACACACACACACACACACACACACACACACACACACACACACACACCTGACAAAAGAAGTCATCCATGAAGGCTGCGTTGTCCATGGAGATCTCCACCTCATCGTCATCTTGGTCGCACGTCTTCAGGGAAACAAAGGAAGGGATTTTAAATATAGGTATATGGGAAAGAAGAGGCCCAGAGTATAGCAGCAGGCTGCTCCAGGTATCTCCCAGGTGGAGCCCTGAGCAAGAAGAGTATAGGGATTGTCAGTTTGCTTAACCAGTGCATGAAGTTTAAAGGAAAGTATAAAATAAGAAGGACAGAATAATCTTCAGTCCAACGTGGGCATTCAATTATACTGGAGGTCCAGTTGAATCACAACACAAGATATAACTCGCTGCCAAAAAGAAAAACTTCTCAATTGAAATATCAACTCCAACATATTCACTAGCAAATAGCGCACCACACAACCTAAAAAAAGCAGCATGCGTGGCACTTTTCTTCTCCTCTTTATGAAATGATCACAAAAGGCCCAGGTATCAAAGGCGGTAACACAAGCAGCCTTCACTCCCCCCCTTTGTATCAGCTGATCAATAAAGGCCCAGGTGACGGTAACACAAGCAACCTTCTCTCCCCCCTGTGTATCAGCTGATCATAAAGGCCAAGGTATCAACGAGGTAACACAAGCAGCCATCTCTCCCCCCCTGTGTAGCAGCTGATCAATTAAGGGTCTTAATTGATCAGCTGATACACAGGGGGGGAGAGATGGCTGCTTGGGTTAACTTCAACTGGGCCTTAATTTAAGGTCCAGTTGAAGTTAACACAAGCAGCCTCCTCTCCCCCCTATGTATCAGCTGATCAATAAAGGCCCAGTTGACATTAACAAAAGCAGCCTTCTCTCCCCACCTGTATCAGCTGATCAATAAAGGCCCAGGTGACGGTAACACAAGCAGCCTTCTCCCCACCCCCCTATCAGTGGGCGGAGCATTGCAGCTGCCTCTTTCTCGTGGTCACAGGACCCCCTCGGATAAACACGCTCGCTGCAGCAGTGACAGAGAATGATGCCACAGCGAAGGGAAAGCCCTGCTACAGCCGACTGGGAAGGAAGCCCAACTGTTTAACCAAGATCAATAACAGGACACAAACTCATGATATGGCGCCACCGTCGAGTGAGAAATGGTAAATAAGGAAAATGAGATAAATAATAATGAAGGAGGCTGGAAATACTGTAGCAGAGAGTGGTTGTCAATAGTATTCAACACTTTCCTTAATTGCTTGTCCTGACCAGAGTCAAGGTGTTAACAATAGTTCATTCTTCTGCCACCTTCTGACCCAATATGAGCTGGCAGGGTCTGCACTGAGGAGGTGGAGCTCTGCATGTCGACAAGACGAGGACCTCTCGCCTGCTGGAGTTAAGTAAATACCAGCATGTACCGCCTCAACCCGATATTGTTTTAAGATATGCCCCCAATGGCTCCTATCGATCTGTATTATAAATCATACTTACAAATGCAAAGATAAAGGGAACAAACTTCCGCCAAAATACAACGTGTCGTAGCTAGTATTGCTGAGCCGGCGGACCATAGTCAATCCGGCTGCATTTGTCATTGCTCCTATGTTAAAATACACATGTACAAACAGGCCTATATCACAATCATATAACAGAGGTCCCTATTCAGAAAGGCTGGGATTTCCAACCTTTTACACACTCCCTTTTCATACATTTGAATTGCAAACATGGCCCAGATTAAAGTTCCAGCCAGCATGTGTGGGACGATTTAACAGCGTTGTGAATTTACATTAATTAACATTGAGAATGCCTCGTCACAACAAGCCATTTCTACCTGAATAACTCCCAGGTTGTAAAGTGGCCGTTCTCGACACACTCTACCACACACGTTCTGCTACACCGAGATAAGACAATGCAGCCATTTCCTTCCCATTCAGCGAAAATGAAACAGTCCAAAAAAAACAAAGAAAGAGTTGCTTTCACCACGAAGAGCAAACCGCATTCATGTGAATGCTGACAGCGGCTATCAGCAAATGGAGTCAACTTTAATAAGTTAGCTCAACAGTGGCCTCGTAAACCTCAATGCAATTTGAATATGTAGGTCAACTCTCACTGTTGGATTGAACGAAAGGAAGCTCAAACTGATGCAGCAGGGTGAATCTGCTTGTAGTTTTATAAACTCAACAGTGGCATGTTTGTAGTTTCCATCGTTAAATACTGAGAGTCTTGTAGGTACAAATAACTTCTTTATGTAGAAAGGCCTAACTAGGGACAGGTTGGACATCTGGTATGAAAGAAGACAGCTGTTTACCGGTTTCAAATACGTACAATAAAATAAGGTCAAGGCAGACACTTTTCTCAGTATACTGACCCAACAAAGGGGTTTATTAGATATTGACAACTGGTTACAGTATCTTGATTTACTTATTTGAGGTTTGTATACATCGAAAAACCCTTAATGGGAAATTCCACCACCATTCGATATTGCATTCCACATATTTGTAGCCATTTATTTGTAAATGTACAACGACATAGTAGGCAAGAGTTTAACCCGAGGTTTCTTCAAATTATACAATGGAGGAACCAGTTTAAATCTGTTTGGGTCAAGGAGTCGATTGGTAGCCCAGTCAGAACCATGTTGTAAAGCCATCACTCTCGTATTACTGATGATCATAAAGGTGGCCCCCTAGGCTGGACATGATTTGGGAAGGGTTTCTATGGAGGCTTGGCCTCTTTTTGTTACGTGGATTGTTGAGAGCATTTTAGAGCATTGTTATGATGCAGTGTAAAGTTCAGCATTACATCTTTGTGACGATTGAACAGCCATAATTATATTGTCCCAACTCGTAATGGGCATGCAGACTTTCGAAAAAGGCTGACCAATCGAAAATGAACACAAAAATGAACAAAATTAACACAATGTTCACGGAACGCTGAAGGCCTCAAATGTCTTAAGATTGGGAGGTTTTGGTTTAATGTAATCATATGTTCAATGAGTTTGAGAGGCGTTGTAGAGAGGTGGCTCAGTGACTTCCAGGTACCATTTACATACAACATTGTTTGTTAGCGCCATATTTACTAAATATACTGGGAGGTTATATGTCCTCCCTGGATATTACGGCTTTGAACACTGATAGCCACTTCAGAGACTTAATCATTATGACTTTTAATAAATATAAAATGGACACAGCAGTAATAAAGGTTCAATAATACAAAATGTATCAGTTATTAATACATTGATTGTTTTACATTTAACTTGATATCTTTGCTCTTTCTGTATTAGTTTAATTCGTATTCAGTGTATTTTCATATTGACCTTTACCAGGATTGGGGTCAGGATTTATCTCAATGTTGTTTTTAAAGGTTATTGTATCATTGTTAAAATGAATACATTTAACCAGTTATGTGTATTATTCATGTTGCTAAATGGGTCTTTAAAATGTAAAATTATATTTTGTATTAGAAAGATTTATACAATTATTATATTATACAAAAGGACAGAATCTGGTTAAAATTTGTTGCTTGTCATAATGCTGTGTTTGAAATAAAAAATACAGAAATAAATAAATGATGTGCTCAAACTCGAAGATGGTTTAATCATATAAACCTCTGCTAAGAACAAGATACAAAAATGGATATCCTGGATTTATATTTTGGTTTTGTGATCAACTAAATAGAGTAAAACTAGATCAGAATACGTTTTTTATGCATCTTTGCCAACTGTCTATATAGGATGCATCACACAACATTAAAACAGAATCAATCGATCCTCAATAATTAAAATGCAGTGTGCGACCACACTAAACTGCACTGAAGCTTTACAATAAGTTACATAATCTGGTCCCAGCGCATCTCACGTGCAGACTTCCTATTGGATGAATTGTGTAGTGGCTTAACACAATTTAAATCCCCATGTTGCAGAGCAGCTCCAGACCAGAAATAGATCAAAGGTTAAGACAGGGACCGGTCCACAGCCACGAGAACAGGTGGACGCGGACGTGGATCTGAGCGGAGACACTGATCATGACCTCTGACCCTTCCCGCATCACAAAGGGGACCAGTAATAGCAACAATCGATGGAAGAGCATTCCAGTGCTATTAAAGGTCGGGGTGTCCAATAGTGTCCAGTAGGCAGACAGACGCAGGGACAGATGGAGGCTGCTGGGGCGGACAGACCCAGGGACAGATGGAGGCTGCTTGGACAGACGGAGCAGCAGGAGGAACGCCCTCACCACGGCCATGGGAATGACTGATGCATTATGGGATACACTTCTCCCTCCTCTCCTGTTTCCTGCTGTACCTCTGTACATTTGAAGTTTAAAAATCACACACAAGATGATCCGATGTTGACTTTAAATACATATTATCGTAAACTGTACGTTAATGTGTTTCAGTAAAGCTATTGGTGGAAAATACATACGTTTATTTTTAAAATATGTAAAATTGACATGAAATACCATCAAGGTAAAACATTATATGTTTTGTTAGTGTTAACGTTATTGTTAATTTCCCAAGTCATCATTAGCGTTATTTCACATTAGACAATGGAAGCAATATTCTGTATGTGGGCTTGAAATGAACATTAGCCTTGGGTTGCTTATTGGAGCAGTCGATTTAAGACAAGGAGAGTACTGAAGTACAGAGTAACTCCAGACTAAAAAGAGTTAGTCTATCTAGTTTCCTGCTCCTCTTTCCCACAACCCTCCCATTCTGAAGACAGGTGTGTCGCTGGTGAAAGGTAACACAGAAAAGTCCAACAAGGAACTTTCTTTATAGCATTTGCCTGAAACTGTGGCCTAACAGCCAATATATTTAATTCAGCCATATAAATGATACGAACTATGTGTGATACATCACATGTGCCTGAAGACACACAAACGTCTACGACTTGAACGCAGCAAATATTTGGTCACCAGTCACAGTGTCTATGGTAACACACTGAGGCCTAACCCAGACTTTAGGCAGAGCTTATTGTAGTTAGAGAGGTCTATCCCTGCTCGATAGTAGACAGCAGTGTTGAGAACGAAGTACATCAGGTGGAGTGACAGGTGACTGAGACTATAAGTGAGGCCTTACGTCACCGTATTGAATTCATGACAACGTGTCGAGAATATGTTAACTTAAAATAAATAATCAGGAAAAGTGTTACACTTGACGATCGTTAGAAGGAAGACAAATTAATAGACGAGAGAGATAAAGGATCATGCGAAACAGCTTACAACTCAGCAATGTATCAAAATCCTATGAGCGAAAACAAACTAAACCGATTCTGAACGATCCTATGAGTTTATGGCCGGTTTGGAACCATCGACCCCGACGTGATCGCCACAGAATTAAATGTATACAGACGTAGGCTAAAGGTTTGAATGATCTGACATTTACTACCAAGAGTTAAAAGATGAGCCCGGCTCTGTTTTGTGATTAGATAAAGGAACTCTCAGTAGAGGAAGTGTAGAGACGTGAGGAAGTCTCAGGTGAGCTCACCGCTTTGAGCTGCTCCAGGCGGTCCTTCATCGTGTCGGGTCTGGAGCTCTGGAGAGAGGCACTGAATAAAGACGGTAAAGCAGACTCCTTCAGCCGATCAGTTCTCTCCAGGGGGTTCCCACCGCCAGGGAAAACTTGACTTTTCAAAAGTCTAGTCCCGGGTGTCTCTGAAGAGGACGGTATCCGCTAGAAGAGATGTTCTGTGAATTCTCCATACAACATGGCTGCTGAGGTTAAAGCGTGTGGTTTCCGCTAAATCTCATCGCCCGAAGGATTAAAACAGCAGTTGTGTCCAGCAGCATAATCTCTCTCCCTCTTTCTCACTGCTCGCCCAAAGTAATCATTCTAAAACGCACTTTATATTTGACGCATGCGTGCGGAGGACCTCTTTGGCTCTTGCATGAGGCCCCTCCCTGGGCAGCAGGAGGATGTGAACCTGCTCAAAGGTCCCTGGGCAGGAGGATGTGAACCTGCTTATAGGTACCTTGGCAGGAGGATGTGAACCTGCTCAAACGTCCCTGGGCAGGAGGATGTGAACCTGCTCAAAGGTCCCTGGGCCGTAGGATTTGAACCTGCTCTAAGGTAGCGTTACGATAGGATTATTGATAGGGGTAACGATATATGTCCTGAAGGTGTTGGGCAAATATAGAGATCGAAAGGGCACGAATGGAGATATCGATCGACTGTTTACTTTAGACCCGCGCGCGCACGCCCGTAGATTTTGGGAGAGCCCCACTACGTCACTTTTTTCCCATTCTGCTCGCGGAGGTTTCATACGATACTCAAGAGTTTATTACGGCCAGCGACCGTCCGCTTGACGTTGTTTACCGCGTCTCAGCCAGAAGAGATACGATTTAATCAAACGTTGTCTCGACAATTCGCACATGTTTATGAACTATGCTGGAAGGGCACTGCATACAACTTGGACCAGTTGTCGCCAAACGCGCGTTTTTTTAAGTGTTCAATTAAATCTGAAATGGGTAAAGACAGAATGTTTGGTTAAGGTATGAACACACATGGACATAACGACTGATTGGACATGAGTGACACCGTGTGGCAAAATGCAACGGTTACTGCCTCCGTCATAACAGCATGAAAGTGTCATTTCAAGTCTTATTTCAGAGTTTAGTCAGACCATAGATGGTTGCGCAGCCAGACACATGTCATGCTTCAAGTATTGATGGGTGTACCCATCATGACCTGGGATACAGAACCGTGTCTAGAAAATGTAAAATAATGCAGTTTAAATACGTAGACATATAGAAAAGGTCCAACCAAACTGGTGCCGTTTTCAGGTTCATGGACAGCTCATGCATTTAACTTCGATATACATGATCTGTATCGCCTTGCATGTTATATATACAGGTGCTGGTCAAATTATTAGAATATCATGAAAAAGTTGATTTATTTCAGTAATTATATTCAGAACGTGAAACTTACATATTATATCAATTCATTACACACAGTGATATATTTGAAATGTTTATTTCTTTTAATTTGGATGATTAGTACTGACAATTACTGAAAATCCCAAATTCAGTATCTCAGAAAATTAGAATATTAGTTACGACTAGTACAAAAAATGATTTTTTAGAAATGTGGGCCAACTGAAAAGTATGAACATGGAAAGTTTCAGCATGTATGGCAATCAATACTTAGTTGCAGCTCCTTTTGCCTGAATTGCTGCAGCAATACGGCGTGGCATGGAGTCGACCAGTCTGTTGCACTCCTCAGGTGTTATGAGAGCCCAGGTTGCTTTAATAGTGGCCTTCAGCTCTTCAGCATTGTTGGGTCTGGCATCTCGCATCTTCCGCTTCACAATACCCCATAGGTTTTCTATGGGGTTAAGGTCAGGTGAGTTTGCAGGCCAATCAAGAAGAGGGATACCATGGTCCTTAAACCAGGTACTGGTAGATTTGGCACTGTGTGCAGGTGCCAAGTCATGTTGGAAAATGAAATCGTCACCTCCATAAAGTTGGTCCGCGGCAGGCAGCATAAAGTGTTCTAAAACTTCCTGGTAGACTGCTGCATTGACCCTGGACCTCAGGAAACACAGTGGACCAACAGCAGCAGATGACATGGCACCCCAGACCATTACTGACTGTGGAAATTTTACACTGGACTTCAGGCAACGTGGATTCTGTGCCTCTCCTGTCTTCCTCCAGACTCTGGGACCTTGATTTCCAAAGGAGATACAAAATTTACTTTCATCTGAAAACATAACTTTGGACCACTCAGCAGCAGTCCAGTCCTTTTTGTCTTGAGCCCAGGCGAGACGCTTTTGACGTTGTCTCTTATTCAAGAGTGGCTTTACACGAGGAATGCGACAGCTGAAGCCCATATCTTGCATACGTCGGTGTGTGGTGCTTCTTGAAGCACTGACTCCAGCTACAGTCCACTCTTTGTGGATCTCCCCCACATTTTTTAATCGGTTTTGTTTGACAATCCTCTCCAGGGCGCGTTTATCCCTCTTGCTTGTACACTCTTTTCTACCACATCTTTTTCTTCCCTTCGCCTCTCTATTAATGTGCTTGGACACAGAGCTCTGGGAACATCCAACCTCTTTGGCAATGACCTTTTGTGTCTTGCCCTCCTTCTTTAAAGTATCAATGGTCATCTTTTGGACAGTTGTCAAGTCAGCAGTCTTCCCCATGATTGTGTGTCATACAGAATCAAAACGAGAGACCATTTAAAGGCTTTTCCAGGTGTTTTGAGTTAGTTAGCTAATTAGAGTGTGGCATCAGGTGTCTTCAATATCTGACCTTTTCACCATATTCTAATTTTCTGAGATGTTGAATTTAGGGTTTTCATTGGTTGTCAGCTATAATCATCTTCTTTTTGGCAAAAAACACTTATAATGTATCAGTCTGTTTGGAATGAATGTATACATTCTACAGGTTTGACTTTCTAAATGGAATTAATGAAATAAATCAACTTTTTCATGATATTCTAATAATATGACCAGCACCTGTACATATACACAGTACTATGATCTCTTCAGTTCGACTCAATTAGGTTGGGCAAGAGCACTCTCATAAGCCACAACACATTTAGATACAGCCAGCATTATATCTCGTTCTAGCATTAAATATTTTCACACAGCTGATTTAACCATGTCCATTGAGTTTGCCTCAATGCTCACTTTAATATGCTGCAAAACTAATTTTATTCTTGCTTTGAAAGAGGTGAACTGTTCCGTTAACAGATCTTTCAACTAAAAGATTAATCAAATCTGTCAATATTCTAATAAAGATCAATGTGTCCCTTGGTCTGAAAGTTTGATTACAAAATATTGGTGGAAAAACTGAAGTGGGTTCAAGTATATGTAAACAGTGGAGTGGAACCATTTGGTCTAGATAGCTCATATACACACACACACACGTCGGTGATTGTATATTGTGAATGTTTAATTCAAATTTTTCCATAGTGCTTCCAGTGGGAAATACAACAGCATTAAGTAAGCTGGCTAAAATCTCTGGAGGGTGCTTGAAGAGGAGTGGCACCTTTCCATGCCAACAACACTAGGTTGGGTCTGTCTTGCCATGAAAATGGAAACGCAACTTCTCCAGCAATTTGTCTTGTTAAACACAAAAATGTTCAAATAAAAAATAAATCTGCAACAGGGGTTTACAGTAAAAGGGTCCAAGGTCAACGGTAGGGGCATGGGCGCTGGTAACAGGTTAAAGCTCCTCATCATCATCTGGGAGGGCTGTGTTGGAGGCAGTCTGAAGAAGGAAGGTTGATGTAAATACCAGCATGAAAAAAGTAAATTTTGACCTTTTATAAAGTGAAAGGACGGATTCAACTTAGAGAATATGATAAATACTAGATCTTCATGAGGAGCTGAATTGTGTTGACAATATGACATCGCATTTTTCAGGTAAATCCCAAATGGTCGGTCAAGTTAAGCCAGGGTCCCAACACTAAAATAAAGGGGAGGGTACTTACTCTTAATTCATCCTCGTACTGGGCAGCGAGGTTGGGGTCCATCTGGACTTCTGGGGGGGCGAGGGCGGGCATCTCTACAAACTCCAGGTTGGGGTCACCCACCAGTTTCCTCGCTAGCCACAGGAAGGGCTTCTCGAAGTTATAGTTGCTCTTGGCTGAGATGTCGTAGTACTAAGGAGACATTCGACACAAGATGCATTGTTTTTTTAAACTGCCCATTCCAGTCTGAGGTGATGGTCGCTGGACTTCAGAGGTGATGTGGATGGACGTGAGGTTACCTGCAGGTTCTTCTTGCGGTGGAACACGATGCTCTTGGCTTTGACCTTCCTGTCCTTGATGTCCACCTTGTTTCCGCAGAGGACGATGGGAATGTTCTCACAGACGCGGACCAGATCCCGATGCCAGTTGGGCACATTCTTATAGGTTACTCGGGAGGTGACGTCAAACATGATGATGGCACACTGAGCTAAGGGAGGGCAAGTTCAATATAAAGGTTAAAAACATGCAATCTTTGGATAGAAAAGACAGGTTGAGCATTTATTTTTTAATAACCAATTGTTTGTTGATTTCCTAAAGAAACATGGCGTACCTTGGATGTAATAGCCGTCTCTGAGTCCGCCAAACTTCTCCTGTCCAGCCGTGTCCCACACATTGTAGTTAATCTGCCCTCTGCTTGTGTGAAACGTGAGGGGGTGAACCTCTACTCCGAGAGTGGCTGGAGGAGAAAGGTCACATACATAAGATGAGGAACTCTTTCAACTTTTCGCAGTTACAAGTCAGAGGTGATGAGTAGTTTTGGCCCCAATAGTATAGTTGTCATTAACAATCTGGAAATACAATTAATGGTCAGTTTGCATCAATGGCCACTGTTAACGTTCAGGTTCTTAAGCTTTAAAGGGGTTGTGTAATGTCACCACATTCGTTTGATAAACCATTACAAGCAGATCAAAAATCTGCCCTTTCCTGTGTTTCAACCATGACATCACAAGATGTCCACCTAGATGTACACTGAATAGAGCAGTCTACCAGTCTACCCAGGCGACTATAGCTAAAGTTGCTCATCTATCCATCCTACATCTAGGTAAAACTCTCACTTGGGATTTCACCAAAACACAGGAAAGGGCAGATCGTATTGTTATGATGACTAATCACACCCAGTGTCATTATATAACCCCACAAATTTGGTCTCCTGGATTTCTAATTCCCATGCATCCCAGTTATGTGACAGGATTTGTAACTACAGATGACTGCATTATAGATGGGTGTAATTCGCACTCCGACAGTATGTACTTGTTAAGGTGTCTTGGTGTGCAAGTTACTCACCAACATATTTCTTCTCGAACTCTCCTGTTAAATGGCGTTTTACAAAAGTAGTCTTTCCAGTTCCTCCATCGCCGACCAACACGAGCTAGAAGAGAAGCAGGGTCAGGCTGGCTGGTACTGGCTAGGGCTGGTTCTACACCTGGTCAGCAGACACTCGACTATTCTCCAATGAAGACTGGATCATTCATAATAAACCATAAGCCATAAACACTCACCTTGAATTGCGGCGTCTGCGAGGGAAAGGCTGCCATTGTGTCTTCTTTCTGTGATCTGAAACAATGAGGACGTTAGCTTCTCGCCATCACATGCGACATGGATCAGCGACAAATTCACCAGAAGTCTAATTTAAATGCGGTTCGACCGAATGATTTCGAAAAAGTCTAACAACAACATGTTGAAGATATCCGCTCCTCCAGATGGATGTCAGAGTTTGGGCGGCACGACTAGCAGCTAATGGTCCGTTCTAGCATGTTCCACGATAGCCACATTAGCGCCTTGCGTCATCCTGGAAAGTTAATCGGCAACGTTTTTTTCTGCCCAAATATAAATCACACTATCATCAAACACCGGATCTTCCCCAGATGTACAATAACACTGAGACACGGTTAGACAGACTGGTCTGGGTTACGTGTTAGCTAGCGTTAGCTCGATGCTACACACGAGCGACACTGCGCGCGGGCGGACTCTACAAGTTCCGAATCGGTTCAATATGTTCCTATATTGACCATTTATAAAAGAACAGCTACAATAATCTATTGTGGACTGAGTTCACGTTAAGAATGCAGCCCGGGTCGACCGCGGTGTGCAATAGCCTGTGTGCTAATACTTTAGCTGCAGCAGCATGGAGCCTTCCTTTATCACCGCTCAGGACAACACCGATGGTCCGTACTTTCCACGAGGTACTGCGCTACATCACTGCATTTACGGTTCGTTTGAATCTTAAACCTGGTTTCCCTACCACCGTTAAATTAATCCACCGTATAAACTAGATCCACCTGGGTTTAAATGTACGCTATGAAGCACCGATGCTCACTTACCCGGCGTTGCAGCTAAGAGAGGGAGAGTAAATGGCGGAACGTTCGCGGGAGATTCGGAGTCGACTATATATGGGCCGTTTCCGCCCTGGTCACGTGGACTAGAAGACGCACTTTCCGCCTGATCACGTGACGCTCTCGGCTGAAGACGATACAACTTCTCACCCAAGAACTGTATCGATTCTAAGAATTTTTGTTTGTGAATAAAGAACTTCCCAAGTAAAATAAAAAGATTAACCATATAAACAAGGGACTTATCTTTACCATCGTCAAAGTAACATATCACATCTTTAAGAATAAAGTCATGAATGACCATGGGTGGACGGAAAATGAAACAACTTAAAGGGACACTGTGTAAAAATAACTCCCATCTAGTGGTACAATTGTATATTGCATTCAAACTAATAGTGCTCGCTTGTTCAAAAACTACGGTGGGCAGTATGTGCCAAGAAGCTGTGTCATGACATCCAATACTACCTCATCGAGTCATTCGAGTGATGATGAGGTTCGTTATTTCAAACAAATTTCAAACTCCATTGAATCATTAGTGTAAGCTAATGATGTATGAGTAATTATTCCTCGAGCAAGATAGTGAATTTTTTCAGTCATCATTCACGCTGGCTCAGAGTGAAAACACGTTTGCATTTCCTGTACCACGTAGTGCATTTTGTCCCTCTCTGCAGTTCATAGACCGGAAGAACATTGACGCCTCCATGAAGCTTACCCGTCCTATGTAACTACATATTAATTATTCTTCGCTCAGGAGGATAAGTGAGATTTTTGGCAGAGATAATTTTACACCAATGAGGACTTACTTATGAATGAATACGTTGATTTTAGGTAATAAATGACGTAAAATATTACACAGTGTCCCTTTAAATCAGACCAAAATTTCTAGGTAAATTCACATTAAAAAAAAAGATGGGCAAATGTTTCATCAGAGAGTCCACAAAAGAAGCAGGAGCTATCAACATCCATATATTTGGATATTATAGAATTGACTGGATAGATTTTATGTAAAATTTTTAAATTAATTTCTTTTACCTTGTTGGAAATACCAAATGTATGAGGTAAAAGCCACGTATTTTTCCAATTTATGTTTTCCAAATGCGAATTCCAGTAGAATTTTCCTCTTGGAATAATTTTGTTTTTACTTTGAAATATTTGACAAATTAATCTATTATTACATTTATCTTTTAATTCCATGCCATTCAAAGACAATGTAGGTATATCATAGGAAGTATGTACTTCATGAAAACAAACATGACTCTTAATCAGATGAGACAAACCTGAAGGAATAGCCTTAGTTACAGCATTTAATTCCTTGAAGGGAATAGGAAAACTGTGCTTTGTTATAAAGTTCTCATACGACATTATTGAGCCATGTTCATCAAATAAAGACAAAATATTTACAATATTTCTTTCACACCATTTTGGATAAAAGAGGGAAGTATTTTTAATAGTTATATTATTATTATTCCATAGGAAAGTTCTGTGAGGAGAAAAGTTATGGGTGTAGCATAACTTCCAGGCAAGAAGAGACTGCTGATGAAACTTAGACAATGCAACAGGAAGTCTGTTTGGTGCGTAATTACATATCAAAACAAAAGAGAGACCACCAATTTTATCAAAAATGTGGTTAGGGATGAAAAACCATAAAGAATTTGGGTTAGCTAAGCATCTTTTAAGCCAGTTAACTTTAAAAGTATTAACAGTATCGATGAAATTTAAAACGTCAAGACCTCCGTCCGCTCTATAGATAATACTGCTTTTTTAAGTTTGTGTAGTTTATTTTTCCAAATAAAATCAAGGAATAACTTATTAATGACATTCGCTGTGGAGTCATTAACAAAAAGAGAAAGTGACGGATAAACAAAACGAGACAGCCCCTCAGCTTTAGATAATAGTACTCTACCATACAATGTTAAGTCCCTTTGAAGCCAGAGATTGAATATATTTCTAGTTTTCTTAATTCTCTCGTTAAAGTTCAAATGTTGTTTAACTAAAAGATTTCTTGTCATATGAATACCTAAATAGTTCACTGCATTCTTTATAGGAACGTTGTCTTTTGATGTTTCATCACACTCATGCAAAGGCAATAATTCACATTTAGATATATTAAGCTTTAAGCCTGAGGCTGAAGAAAACTGTTCAACTAGCTCAATAGCCTTTGGTAATTGATCTCTATCTCTGAGGAAAAGGGTTGTATCATCCGCCAGTTGCAAAATTCTTATTTCTCTATCAAATATAGATATGCCTTTAAGGTCTGGATTTTGGGCAATATTTATGGATAACAGCTCAACAACTAAAATAAATAAAAATGGCGAAATAGGGCAACCTTGTCTAACACCTTGCTTTATATCAAATCTTTGAGACGTGTTGAAGTTTAATATAACAGAACTATTAATTCCTTTATAAAACATATAAATTATTTCTACAAATGTTGTCCCAAAACTAAAGAGCTTGAGACATTCTATAAGAAAGCCATGTTCAATGGTGTTGAAGGCTTTATAAAAATCTAAAAATAGAATGAAAGCTTTTTAATGTACTTGGTCTGCATAGTCAAGTAGGTCTAATACAAGTCTAACATTGTTACTAATATGTCTATAATAATATGTCATCCCTCTTTCCAGGTTTTTTTTGTAGAGTTTAAATCACTTTTTAAGTCCCTTTCCCTGTTAAAAAATAAAAAAGCATTAGATTTATTGATTGTTATCTAAA
Organism: Gadus morhua; assembly: GCF_902167405.1. Lineage (NCBI taxonomy): Eukaryota > Metazoa > Chordata > Actinopteri > Gadiformes > Gadidae > Gadus > Gadus morhua. The sequence continues at coordinate 8,826,095 of NC_044057.1, forward strand.
TTTATTTCATGAGTCTCCTTGACCACATGTCAAATGTATACTTCTAATGAATTAATAACTTTTTAGCTAGAATTATTCTTTATATTTTCACAAATGTTTATTAATGTATTTTTTCATCCATCTTTTATTTATTTTATATATTTATTTATATAATTGTTAGGATAATTAATGTATTTAGTATGTATGTGTATGTTTATTGTATGTAGAATACTGTACTGCTCTCGGAGATTGTATTGCATAATTGTTTTGTTTATTGTAATTGCAGAATTGTTTAATAAAAAATAAATAATAATAATAATAATAAAAGATAATAAAAAAACAGAACTGTATCGGTATTTGTGTATTTTCTTGAAAATTAACATTTTCTTCTATAACATTTAGAGAATGCCATATATATAGTCCTGTCAGTCTGTATTGTGAGCATAAAAAGAGGATGGACACAGGCTCATCTCACACCCTTTAATTTAGGGATGCATCGAAATGAAAATTCTTGGCCGAAACCGAAAATGAGGAAACCAAGGCCGAAAACCGAAACACCGAAAGAAATTATTATGACTTATTATTAGTATTATTAGTACCATTTAGGGTTGACGCGGTATACGGTATGTTGAGGCCAACACTGAGTTATCTTTTATTATTTTTTTCCAGTAATACATTTTTTTTGCCGTCATCTTTAGGCCTATTTGATTAAAAAAAAAAGTTCGGCAGTTTTTCTTTGCAATGTTTTATTTTTGTTTTATTTTATTTTCATTGAAAAAAAATATACAAACCTTACTCTGTGTTCACACCAGAAGATGTAAAAAGTTGACGCGCGTCACGAACCCATTCAAAGTGAATGTAGAGATGCGTTGCTGCTTTGCTGCCGCAGCATTTGCTGCCGAGAAAACCGGCAGCAAAATTTGATTTGCGGCGCGTCAAAATCTGATTTGCAGCGCGGCAGGGCGCGGCGGGCGCGTTCACGTATTTTGCGGCGCGTCAAATGCTGCTCGAGTTGAAATATTTCAACTTTTCGGCAGCAAACGAGTGATGACAGCCAATCAGCGTTCAACAGCGTTGCCACGGAGGCGTTGCCACTGAGTGACATGCCGTAACAGCCAATCAGTGTTACTCCCTTGGAGTGACCTACCGTTACATTTATTTAGTAACTCGAAAAACCCCACAAATCAGCATTCTGTAGTGTAGTTGTGTTTACAGTTAAACTAAACTATAGTAGTATGTGTATGTATAAGTATGCTAAAGGGCTAGCATAACAACCCCAAACAAAACCCAGTTGGGTGCCAGGCAGCACCAGCCTTCCAGGCTCCGAATGGTCTCATGAACCCATAAACGACGGGCATTCCGACGTCTCTCCCTCTTCCACAACAGGTAAAGACATGCAATGCTCGTAATGTCGGTTGTGAATGAATTCAAAAGCACCGCGAAACTTCCCGCGCTGCAAAACTGCGGCGCAGCAAAACGTTTGCAGCGCGTCAAAACCTTTGCTGCACCGCAAAACTTTTGCAGCGCCGCAAAACTTGATTTGCCGCGCCGCAAAACCTCGGCGTCAACGCGTTCGGGCAGCAAATGCGTCTTTTGGTGTGAACGCAGGGTAGATAGGCTACCTAATAAAGCGTTGGAACACACAAGACCGGTAACCATAGCAACGCCTGTAAACAAACCCTGCGAAGCCCAATCCCTAATAGAGCTCCCCGCGCTACGGCCATCCGGAGGCGCACAGAGCTTTTGGCCATGATATTATATATACAATTATATTATACTATTATACTGTATATAGAACGTTATAAGACGCTGTCGCCGAGAATTGGCGCGCTGCCAGACGCCTCAAAACTTTACCTCAAAACTTCGGTAAGTAAATGACTGCAGATGCATAGCCCATTGCCAGGCATGGAGTTGGACTGCTGGGACTCGCAGGCAGTAAACAGACAGTCATCGGTGCAGGCAGTTAACAGACAGTGATCCTATCGGTACAGGTAGTCTGCCTGTATGTTAGCCGCTATAACAGACAGTGAGCCTATCGGTACAGGCCATTAACAGACAGCCTGCCTATCGGCACATGCAATAGATCGGTACAGGCAGTAAACAGACAGTGAGGCTATTGGTACAGGCAGTAAGCAGACAGTCAGCCTATCGGTACAGGAAGTCCGCCTGTATATTGGCCTCTATCTCAGCCTCCCACAAGTCCCCGTTGTTGAGCAGCTTCTCCTTGTTGTACAGTAGCTCCTCGTGGGTCTCCGTTGAGAACTCAATGTTGGGGCCCTGGGAGAACAGGAGGAATATGGACCAAGTTAAAGGCATGGAGATTACAATTTAGAGGAAGATTTGGTTGCTATACATTCATATTATGATGCCATGAGTTGGTCGTGTTCAACACTGAACACGACCAACTCTGTAAAGCCAGTGAAAGATAAAGGACATCCACCAGGGGGAGGTAGTTGAAGATAAAGGACATGCTATCCAATAGGGGGAGGGAGTTGAAGAAAAAGGACATGCTATCCAACATTGAGAGGTGAAGGGAGAGATGTTAAGAAGTTACTGTTCTAGAAACAAAGGGTATGTTATTAGACTTGACACAAAGACTAGTTTTAAATGCTAAAATGACATATTACTGCACAATTTAAAGTCAGTGTCTTTCACATTTTAAAGTCAGTGTATCTTAAGCGTTCTAAAAAGTTGGCCTCCGACAACATTCAAATGGCTCCAGATCTCTACATTTAACCCACAGAGGGACAGATATGTGTGCGTGGTGGGGTGTCTGGTTGAGTGTCACAGAGTGTGTGTGTTGTGTGTGGCAGTGTGTGTGTGTTGTGTGTGGCGGGTTGTGTGGTTGTGTGGCAGGGTGTGTGTGTTGTGTGACGGGGTGTGTGCATTGCGGGTTGTCTGGTTGTGTGTAGCGGAGTGTGTGGTTACGTGTAGTTGAGTGTGTGTAGCGGAGTGTGTGTAGTGGAGTGTGTGATTGTGTGTAGTTGAGTGCGTGAAGCGAGTGTGCTACCTGGACCATGGCGTCCACAGGAAATGCCTCCCGGGGCATACATTGGTTCAACATGTCATGTGTGATTGGTTCAATCACTCACCCTGGCTGATGCAGAGAAGCTCGTCCATGCCTTTGTCTCCTCCAGGTTGGACTACTGCAATGCACTCCTCATTGGGATCCCTGGCAAGAGCATCCAGAGGCTCCAATACATTCAAAACAGTGCTGCCAGGGTCCTGATGAGGGTGCGCAAGCATGACCACATCACCCCCATCCTGAAATCACTGCACTGGCTCCCTGTCCCACTCAGAATTGAGTACAAGGTCTCCCTCCTCACCCACCAGTGCCTTCACGGACTTGCCCCCCTCTACCTTCAGGAACTCCTCACCCCCCCGACAAATTCACGTACACTCCGTTCAGGATCCACTCACACCCTCCAAACCCAACATACGAAGCTGTGCCCCATGGGTGATCGGGCCTTTTCTGCTGCTGCCCCTAGACTATGGAACGCCCTCCCTGACCACCTGAGGGCTCCACAGACTACAGCTCTTTTTAAACGGAACCTCAAAACCCATCTCTTTAAAAGAGCATTTAGCTAAACTTTCTTTGAGGTTCCCCTTTTAATAGTTTTTTGTTATTTTTTTTCTCTGAAGCACTTTGAGATTCTTGAATATAAAGTGCATTATAAATAAAATGTATTATTATTATTATTATTATTATTATTATTATTATTATTATTATTATTATGTCTTTACATGTTTACTTTACAGAGACCATCTAAAGTTCACAAAGCAGCAGACGCCTCTGTCCCTCATACAGAAGACCCACGACCTGTGTGTGTGTGTGTGTGTGTGTGTGTGTGTGTGTGTGTGTGTGTGTGTGTGTGTGTGTGTGTGTGTGTGCTGCGCGGGGCAGATGGCCTCACACAGCTTGCAGGCGATGCAGCACTAGGGGACAGAGGGCCCTTCTCGATGGGGTAGTTGATGGTGGCAGGCTCGCGGAACAAGTAGCTCATGGTCATCCCCAGGCCTGAGTGGGACGTTCAGAAAATATCATGGAAAGAAATGTTAAATTGGATTTTTATGATGAAAATAAACAAAAACAGCTAAAATTTTATTATTGTTTGGTGTTATAAACGCAAATAGAGTCCCCTTATATTCATGGGTTATTATTTTACATGGTCCATGTTTCCATTGTTACGGCTGCCGTCTAATGTGCATTTGAGTTTAAATGATTCTGTATGCAAATCCAGCTGGGTGATTCCCTTCCGATGATTGGTCCCCTCCTTACTTCCTGGATCCCATCGAAGCTACCAATCGGGAGTCTCCAATCAAGCCAGCTGCACATAAATAGTGGCGAAGTCACGCCCCTTCCGGTAGAGCTCATGGAACTCTCTGCTCCACTTCACCACTTTTTTTCAAGGCGATAAAAGCATAGAAAGAGGTGAAAACCACTATAAGTCGGGGCATGTGGAGAGTTTTAGTTATGTGCCATCTCTATGTGCCATCTCTGTGCCGAGTTCCAAGTGCGGGTGTGGTGACGTATATCATATGCGTCGAGAGCATCGAAGAGCTGTAGTTCACAAAGCGGCCTCACAGAAAACCTAAAATTATCAAACTTCTTCACGAACATTTTTAGTTTTCTTTGGATGAAAAATTATCATTTAAATCCACAAACAACATATGTGTAATCCAGGGCATATAAAGACTGGGACCAGAAAATAATTATTTTCTCTCCATTGACACCCATTCATATTTTTCGATCTCATGAGCTCTACCGGAAGGGGCGTGACTTTGCCACTCCATAGGAGTAGGGTCTATCTGCAGCCGGAGCCACTTGCCAAACACGCCCATTGCTCTGCCAGACACGCCCATTGCCAAACAGGGCGTGTTTGGCAGAGCAAGGGCGTGTCTGGCAGAGCAATGGGCGTGTCTGGCAGAGCAATGGGCGTGTTTGGCAAGTGGCTCCGGCTGCAGATAGACCTACTTGCTCCATAGCGTGTGTGTGCACAGTTCGGGGCGGTGTCACGCCAAATTTGGCACCCGGTACAAAGTTACCTCCGATTATTTTTGGTGTGGTTATTCTTCAATGTATCTTTATATCAAATGATGATGATATACTTGACAAAAAAATAAATTTGATTCTATTAGACATATTAAAACAATTACTTAATTCTAATGGTAAATTACTTCATGAGTAAAGTGTATAATACACTCAATTCCATTCAATAATTGTCTACACACTGAACTAGTTTATTTGTCTAAATAACGTTAAAAAAAAAGAAGCTATAAGCTAAGCTATAAAAATGGTTATTGACATGTCATAATATTGTTTTATTATTTTAATTTGTTGGTCTAATAAGTTCAATAACGCAAAGAATCCTGAGGTATTTGTCTAAATAACGTTAAAAAAAACTTTTCTAAGCTATAAAAATGGCTACTAACGTGTCGATTCTTTTTTAAATTTCTTTGTTATGTTAATTCAAGCGATAAATACGTCTATTTGTCTATAGAAAATAATCGGAGGTAACTTCCGGCGATAAATACGTTTATTTGTCTATAGAAAATAATCGGAGGTAACTTCCGTCCAGCCACCGTACTTCCGTCACGCCAGGGTGTTCTGTCACGCCAGGGTGTTGTTCTCCGGGGCTGCAGCTGCAGCTGGATACTATTGCAAATTTGTACCGGGCACGTCATCAGTTGTCCGTTGCCAGGCAACGGACAATTGATTACGTAAGGGTTGTCCGTTGCCGGGCAGGTTTCAAAAAACATTCGCCCTCATGTTGCCAAAGACGAAATAACATAATACAGATAACGGATCGCTAGATAACACTTGTTTTTACTTTATATTTGTATTGTATTCAATTGTTTAATCAAATTTAGCAAGTAAACTGAGTGTTTAAAGCAGGTCAAGGACGAAATAGAACAATACAGATAACGGATCGCTTGTCACGGTCAATGAACAAGTGCGAATGAACGAGTTTGAAGGTTCGCAAATGTTCGTGAACCTGACTCTTGTCAGGATTCTCATATGGACTGAACGGGCTTTGTTGAGTGCTGATTTGTAGAGGTGCATTTGCTCTTTGTAGGCGAGGGCGTGTCCTGTGAGACCAGTTTTCTTGTGTAGTTGTTCTAGTTGTCTGACGCCCCGTGCCCACTACCTCCGTCAGTTGTCCGTTGCCCATTGACTTTGAATGGGGACGGTCGCGCAATGCATTGTGGATCCGTCAGTTGACTTGGAGCGTTCGCCACCGTCAAAAAGTTGAAAAATGTTCAACTTTTTCGGCAGCGACGGATCCGTCATCCAATCAGATCGCGTATGCAAATTTAAGCACTGTGACGCGACTCGGGCTCTGACGATACTGGAAAGCGGGAAAGCGGGTAATCTTGCCTCGCAACAAGCAGGAAGAAGCGGGAAGAACCCGGCGAACCGATTTGATTGGCTGACGGATGCATCTGCAAAGACTACTCCCCCATCCGTCAGCCACGCCTTCTGACGTCCGTTGACTGACGGTGCAGTGGGCACGAGGCGTAAGTTGTTTTTTGAGTTTGTGAAGTTCTGGGGTGTACCAGGGGGCCGAGTGAGTGAACGTGACAGTTTAAGTTTTCAGGGGGGGCAGTTTGTTGAGGGAGGTAGACAATGTATTGTTGTAGATGTTGACGAGGTCCATGGGGGCTGGATTTACAGGAAGGGTGAGGCCGGAGAGAGTGTTTGATATGCAGGTGGAGAGAGAAACTGGTCAGATGGATTTAAGATTGCTGAAAGTGATTTTGCGGTTCGGGGGCGGGAATGTCAATAACAAGTGTGATGGCCAGGTGGTCAGAGATGGAGATGTCGGTGCTGGAGACATTTTGGATGTGGAGGCCAGTGGAGAAAACCAGGTCTAGGATGTGCCACGGTTGTGGGTGGGAATGTTGAGGTGTTGGGTGAAGCTAAAGAAGTTGAGTAGGTCCAGGAAGTCCATAGCGTTTTTACCTTCCGGGGAGTCAATGTGGAGGTTGAAATCGCAGAGGAGTAAAACAGATGGCGAGATTGAAGATAGTGCAGTGATGAATTCAGAGAGATTTGGTATGAATGATTGGGTTTGGGGGGGGCAGTAGATGATTGAAATTATGAGAGGTTTGGGGCCGGGTAGTTTGAAAGCCAGGTGTTCAAATGATGGGGCAGCAGGGATGGAGAGTGGATGGGGTTGGAGTTCTTGATGGGAAACAGCAGCAATACCCCCTCCTCTGCCCTCAGAGCCTGGGTTGTCCAGGTAAGAATATCCAACAGGGGTATTTGGATACCAAAAGGGGTAAAATCGGGATGGGCCCTAAGGGGGCCTGAAGTAGAGACACACAGACACTGATACGCACCTGAACTCAGACAGACTTGGTTTCAATGTTTATTCAGTGGTTAGAAGATCACACAATTACCTGTTCTAAAATTGCAGTGAAGAAGACGAAGATTCGTGGCAGAAGTCATCATAATGGTACACTGGGAGAATTACTGAAATCAATAAGTTGTCCTGGAGTCGTCAAACACAAAGCTGTTAACGGTGACTAGGATGATGAAACTTCACCAGTCCTACTTGAGAAATAAAAAAGGTCTCAGATGGTTATCAAGGACTTTAGTAGCTACAACTTCCCTTTTACAAACAAAGTATCTTCACTTTGTCTAACCATCACAATAATTTATATAATATAATAACTATGTATATGGGCAGTATAGCGCCCAGCTGCGTGGTCCCAATCCCTAAAAACAGGACATCCCATAAAGTGTTGCGTCGTTTGAAAGTGCTTCCTATGCAAAGTAATATCCATGACAAACTAAGGCAATGTTACCCACAATGTCTTAAGACTATGAGTTCAAACAGCAGCCAATGAATATTTATCAATATTCTCTGACAAAAGTCTTCTTTAGTTAAAACCAAATAAACAACCTTATTTCCTTGACAACTGCTACAAGTAAGATAAGCCACCGCAGGACGGCGCTACAACCAGCGGGCTTCTTACTTCATGAAGAGTCAAGACGAAGATTTGTGGACATGCATTGACGCCATGTTTGGTGTGGCATTCTCCTACTCTGACTGGTTGCTTCCTCTGAAGTCAGTCTGACATCTGAGTGCTTCTGCTGCCAAGTTGTCCATCGGGGTACGTTTGCAGGTGCTTTAAGAGAGCTTTCGTCAATGCTAGTCAGTAACACACTTACTTTTTTTTGTATATCTTGTTCAAATGCTTCGATCCGAAGTAGGCAATTAAAAAACCAGTCGAATATTACTTTATAATTATTAACAGTTAAACGTTTTATCACTGTGAAAAATATTTTCTTTAGGATTATATAGATTACAACTGTGGAATTTTATAAAAATATGCTGGCTGCACAGTTGTGTTTTGTAGTGCATGGTGTCTTCTGGCTCCAGTAAGATGTTAGAGCCGTCCAGTAGAGGAGACGGTTGTGTGTCTGAGCCGCGATCAGAGGCGGCGGTGGAGACGGATCGCTTTGGCTTTCTTCTGGCCAATGGATCCGCATCTGGGTGAGTAGACACTGGTCTAAATAAAAAGATAAAGATGTTGAAGTTGAACTTGATGTGTAAATCCAGCAGTCCCTATTGACAACGTGTGTCCTATACATTTCATAATCCATAGAAGCATAGACAAGTGTGTGTGGCAAAGAAAAGGCAATCAATTATTTTTTGCCACATTCACCTGTTGCTTTGACAATCATGTAGCGATAACATCCTGGCTGGTTGCCATGGTTACTTGCAAACCGCCCCTATGTGGTTTTCCTGTTTCCTGTCATGTTGTGCCTTCCTGTCTCTCACGGCCTGCCTCTAGCTGAAGACAAGCTGAATGACACACAGCATGTTGCAGCGCTACCATGTGTACACAGCTGTACCATGAGCACACATCTGTACCGAGCTCACAGTGGTACCATGAGCACATGGCTGTACTGAGAACACAGCTGCACCACGAGCACACATGTGTACCATGAACACACAGCTGTACTGAGAACACAGCTGTCCCATGAGCACACAGCTGTACTGAGAACACAGCTGTCCCATTAGCACACATCTGTAGCATACCTGGCTGCACGTTGATTCTCTTTCTACTTTCCTAGTTGTGGGCTCCCGGTGGACTCTACATCAAAATATCCAGTATCACAGTGTTGTTCCCCTAGTGACTCTACTGTATCAGGGTGTTGTCCCAGTGGGGTTCTCCCAGTGACTCTACTGTATCACAGTGTTGTCCAAGTGGGGTTCTCCCAGTGACTCTACTGTATCACAGTGTTGTACCAGTTGTGTTCTCCCAGTGACTCTACTGTATCACAGTGTTGTCCAAGTGGGGTTCTCCCAGTGACTCTGTACTGTATCATAGTCTTGTCCCAGTGGTGTTCCCCAGTGACTCTACTGTATCACAGTGTTGTCCCAGTGGTGTTCCCCAGTGACTCTACTGTATCACAGTGTTGTCCCAGTGGTGTTCCCCAGTGACTCTACTGTATCACGGCGTTGTCCCAGTGGTGTTCTCCCAGTGACTCTCTACTGTATCAGGGAGTTGTCCCAGTGGTGTTCTCCCAGTGACTCTCTACTGTATCACAGTGTTGTCCCAGTTGTGTTCTCCCAGTGACTATATATCTATATCCTGTATTACATCTTGTATTGTGGCTCTATACTGTATCTATATTCATCTTGTCTCCCGGTTCCAGGAGCGGCCCGCCCCCTGAGCTGGTCCGGCAGAGAGAGGCCAAGTGGATCCACATCATCAGCCAATGGGATCACGTCTTGCAGAAGAAAAACAGCAAAGTATGTTGTGGGAGGCAACATAACAGGCGCTATTCATACAAACCATGTTTAAATCCTGACACAATGATAACGAGCCATTAGTGAATCAGTGAAATTAGTGAAATAAATCAAAAGACCAGATGGTTGTAGACTCCCCCTAAAGGTGAACCCCTGTCCTCCTGTCTGCCTCAGGTCAAGGAGCAGTGCCTGAAGGGCATCCCAGCCTCCCTGAGGGCCAAGGCCTGGCCCCTGCTGTGTGGGGCCACGCAGCTCATGAAGGACAACACAAGCCTCTACCAGGTGACCCAGAAGGGATGAAGATATCTTATATGTTTATTACATATAAGATGCTACCCTGCAGCTATATTTGCACACAAGTGTATAAAAGCTGTATATATATATATATATATATAAGAGCTGTCAGTTAAACGCGTTATTAACGTCGTTAACGCAAACCAATTTTAACGGTGTTAAAAAAATTTATCGCACGATTAACGCAATTATTTTATTTAAAAAAATATATTTATTTTTTCTTTTCTTTTTTTTCTTTGGCTCAAAAGAAAGAAGCAGTAGCCTGACTGCTATGTTCAAATGACATTTGTTCAAAGCAGTCGTTTAATTGCACTATAGGCTCTTTTTTTGTATCGTCCTGTTTTGATCAGTATATGCCAATGTTGTTATCAATAAAAAATCATTTGCACAAGGCAAGCCGATGCACTTCACCATGTTGATAAGAGAATTAAAATGAAAATAATTATGGGACAAAAAAATCAAGGGATATTTAGCATAGAAAAATAATTTGCGATTAATCGTGAGTTAACAATGACATTAATGCGATTAATCACGATTAAATATTTTAATCGCTTGACAGCTCTAATATGTATATTAGTGTTGTCTCGCGATTAAAATATTTAATCGTGATTAATCGCATTAATGTCATAGTTAAAATCAAATCTATGCTAAATATCCCTTGATTTCTTTGTCCCATTAATTTTTCTCATTTTAATGCTCTTATCAACATGGAGAAGGGCATCGGCTTGCCTTGTGCAAATGTTTTTTTATTGATAACAACATTGGCATATACTGATCAAAACAGGACGATACAAAAAAAAAGCCTATAGTGCAATTAAACGATGAACATACAAACATACTGCCTTGAACATAGTAGTCAGGCTACTGCTTCTTTGTTTCGAGCCAAAGAAAAAAAAAAAAAAATATATATAAATAAATAAATACATTGCGTTAATGGCGTGATAAAAAAATTAACGCCGTTAAAATTAGTTTGTGTTAACGCCGTAGACATGTGCTTGACCTGTGAAACACTCCTATGGCCGGTACAGGCCATTATACCGGCCGTTATACCGGCCGTACACAACAAATTAAAAGAACAGGTTAACATGATGCCTTCTCCTGCGCTGCTTAGACAGATTTATAGTGTGGCAGAGAGCTCTGGGAGACAAGGCAAATGCTCTCTGATTTCCTGTTGGTAGTTTCATTGTTTCAAGTCCTGTTTTGTACCGACCCTGTAGGCCAAGCATTGCTGTGTGACTTCAGTTTGCCATTTGTTGCTGATCAATGCATTCCTTGTTGAAGTATTGTTTAGATGTGCCTTCTATTTATATTTGATGTTAACTCTTTGTGGGCATAACATTTTAGGCTTTTCTTTATTTAATGTATCATAACCGTACCGAGCAGTTAGTTTTATGGACTGTTTCCCCCCTAATATATATATATGTAAACAAACACACTTATTTTGAAGCCTGCAGAGGCATAGCTTGCGTTCACCACTCAACACACAACTGTGCGTGTTTTTTTTGTGTCAGTCTCTTGATTCCAGGCCGGCTCTGCAGAGCTGGGTGGACATCATAGAGCGGGACCTGGACAGACAGTTCCCCTTCCACGAGATGTTTGTCTCAAAGGACAGCCACGGGTAAATAACCTTGTCTGGGTCATCATTAACGACGTGATGTCATGATGATCCCTGCTGTGACATCGCCCCGTCAGGAAGCCTTGAGCGATCTCATTTACATGCTTCAAGTCCAATTCATATTACCACATTATTCAGTGGAGCAGTAAGGAGAAAGTCTAGGATCAGAATGTTGGAGGAAAAGGGAAGGGAAGTCACCTGGACCGATCTGAACAACAGCCGCTCTGAAAGAGGCGTCAACAGACACAGCGCCCATTGTCTGGAGGACAGTGACTAACAGCCTCTCTCTACCCTCTGGAGGACGGAGACTAACAGCCTCTTTCTGCCCTCTGGAGGACGGAGACTAACAGCTTCTCTCTGTCCTCTGGAGGACAGAGACTAACAGCCTCTCTCTGCCATCTGCAGGCAGCGTGGGCTGTTCCGGGTGCTGAAGGCCTACACTCAGTACCAGCCCGACGAAGGCTACTGCCAGGCCCAAGGGCCCGTGGCAGCAGTGCTCCTGATGAACATGCCTGCGGAGGTAGCTGTCAATCACCCAGACCCATACAGCTTCTCATGTTATATACCATGAGGATGGCCCGATTTATATTTACCCCTTCATTACAACATATTAAACATACTTTCAGATTTTTCATTAAAGAAAAAAATCAATGTGGGCATTTAATTATGTGAATTAAATAAAAAGGAAATTCAATGGATAAATTTATAGAATTTCATTCTATGAATAACACCTCTAAAAAAACATGTTTGTATATGCCATTTAAAAATCTGTTTAACTCATAAGAATGGAAAGTCAAATCCTAATGAATGAATGGCTCTACAGTTTTCTAGATAGAGTGGTGCTGGACAGTGATGGTTCTGAAGCCCCTCCCTGTTCTGCTCCATCCCAGCCAGCTGCTCTCACTCATAACTTCTGCCTCTGGGCTGCTTTTAAATTAGCATATCAAATGAATTTCCCCAAAAGCTGAGCTAGGCTGTTGAGAGCTCCATGCTAATACCATCATGTATCTTACCCACTGAGGTGGTCCACTGTGGATTAGATACCATTGTGTATCTAACCCACTGAGGTGGTCCACCATGGATTGGATACCATCGTGTATCTAACCCACTGAGATGGTCCACTATGGATTGGATACCATCGTGTATCTAACCCACTGAGGTGGTCCACTATGGATTGGATAACATCATGCATCTAATCCACTGAGGTGGTCCACTATGGATTGTATAACATCATGTATCTAATCCACTGAGGTGGTCCACTGAAGAGGGATCTCTGCTCAGCTCTCTCCCTCATGTGACCCCAGGAGGCCTTTTGGTGCCTGGTGCAGATCAGTGAGCAGTACCTGCCCGGGTACTACAGCCAGCTGCTGGTAAGATGAGCACCGTACCCACCATCAGCTCTGTGTCCCTGGGCCCCCCCACCACCCCCCTCTGTGCCATGTGTCCCTGCAGGAAGGGGTCCTGTTTGACGCGGCCATGCTGAGCTGGGTCCTGAAGAGGGCGTGTCCACCCGCCCACAGACACCTGCAGCGCTACGGCGTGGAGCCGCTCATGTTCGCCACTGATTGGCTGATGTGTCTGTTCACCCGCCACCTCCCTTTCAACACACTGCTGCGCGTCTGGGACCTCTTCTTCTGCTATGGTAGGCGTGGCCAACAACATCACCGTGGTGATAGGTTGATTATTGGTGGTGGGTCTTATGTTATTGGTGGACGTCGGGGGGTAGTGTTAATAAAGCCCACCCTCCCCTCCTGAGTAAAGCGTCCTTCTGTGCAGGCGTGCGGGTTCTGTTCCAGGTGGCCGTGGTGCTGGTCCGCAGGGTGCTTGGGCGGGCCGACCAGCGGCAGGAGTGCTTAGGGCAGATGGAGACTCTGGAGCGGCTGAGGGGCGTCAGGGAGAGCCTGGGGCTGGAGGACGACGCCAGCTTTATGGCCGAGGTACCGTCGACCATATCACTTAAACATATCAACAACAACACTCAGCCACTCTCTGCTTTCTGCACACAGGAAGGTGTTCAGGTGGAAACACAAGTTACATGAGTGAGGCGATACTAAGCTTGTAGTTGTAGTTTGCCATGCAGTAAAACAACACGTCTCTGAGGTACATCCTCCCTTCCCAGGTGTGCTCTGTTCCGCTCTCCAGGAGCGACCTGAAGCGACGCACCGAGAAGGAGCTGGAGACCTGGCGGAAAGACCGGCCCTCGTCCACCTTCGACCCCAGAGGCCGTTGCCATGGCTACTGGGCGTCGAGGGAGACGTTGGGAGAGGAGCGGGACCGGAGAGGCGTCAATCTGTCCGCTCCACTGGTCCGCTCGGCCTCCGCCCTCTCCCTGTCCCCCTCGCTCTTTCGCAAGCGATGGGGGAAGCGAAGCGACGCAGCAAGGGTGGAGAGACATCACTCCATGGGCGTGCAGGGGGTGGGGAGGGAGGGCTGGCCGAACGCCAGGGCACTGAGGGTGACCAGGGTCCGAGAGGAGGAAGACGGGCATAAAGCGCCTGGCAACCTGCAGAGTCGCAGGGATACAGAATCAACGCCCCCGACTGGGAGGAGACCTCCCCAAAGGGAGAAAGAACCAGGGGAGAACCATGATTCTGAAAGGAACACTCTCAAAGGAGAACCAGGAGAACAGGTGGGGATCGGACACAGGACCAGGGAGGAGCAGGGAGAACAAAGTCCAGGAGGCTCAGGGACGGTGCAGGAAGTGATTCAACATCATCCTGACTTAAGAGAGGGAGCTGCTGGGGGCGGAGCCACACAACGATCAGCTGTTAACCTTCAACCAAGAACACTGAAGGACAACAACCAAACACAAGTACCAGTGGAACAGGATCTGACGGACAACAACCAATCACAAGTACCAGAGGAGCAGGATCTGAAGGACAACAACCAATCACAAGTACCAGAGGAACAGGAGCTGAGAGACAATAACCAATCACAAGTACCAGAGGAACAAGAGCTGACTGACAATAACCAATCACAAGTACCAGAGGAACAAGAGCTGAGAGACAATAACCAATCTCAAGTACCAGAGGAACAGGAGCTGAGAGACAATAACCAATCACAAGTACCAGAGGAACAAGAGCTGAGAGACATCAATCAATCACAAGTACCAGAGGAACAGGAGCTGAGAGACAACAATCAATCACAAGTACCAGAGGAACAGAAGCTGAGAGACAACAAATCAGAAGTTCAGGAGGAGCAAAAGTGCAACATCAAGCCAAATCCGAAAGAGGAAGTATCTCAAAAGAAGCAGAGAGTGAAAACCCTTTATGAGATGGCAGAACAGGCAGCACTCTGTAGAAACCTGTTGGCGGGCCAGGAACAGAGGAGTGAGACAACTACCGATACAAATACAGACACAGAGTCACAGGCAGCAGTAGATAACACTGAACAACAGTCAGAGGCGACACCAGGACAGGAGACAGTGACGCATACGGACATAGGAACTACAGAGTGGGAGTCTGTGGCACACAAAAGTACAATAGAGTCCCCCGCAGAACAGGGCCCAGCGGGGATGATACAGGAAGTCAAAGATGCAGCGGAGGGACGGACTGAAACGGAAGCGCCGACCGCCAACCTCAGTAGCACGCAGAAACAAACCAACGTGGGCTCAGACAATGAGGATGTTGACGGTGGAAAAATGGTTATTTTCAAAAGTGAAGCTTTGAAAGAGAACACGTTGTCTTTTCAAGAGGTTGGAGTACTGATACACAAAGGTGTTCCGCAGAGTGGAGAGACGAGAGAAGGGGACTGCACCATGACAGCGATACTCCTGGAGACCACGGTGGTCCCTGAGGCGAGTGGAGGCACACGGGGTACGGCCGAGGCCTCATGTTCAGAGAGAGCCTCCGCACAGGAAGACGCTTTATGTTTCGGAAATAAACTTCAGGACAAACCAGTTTTGGAAACAAATGCAGAGACTGAGGAAGACAACGACATGACAACATGCGACCAAACAGCTTTACTAGAAGTCCAGGTCAGCCCTAGATCACCGACTGGTGACAGAATGTGTTATCCACCAACAGGGGCTGCAGAACCACTCGCCACTGAAGAACCTGCTGTTCAGGCGTTTGCCAATGATAAAGAACCAGTAGACTCATCGGAGGTCACCTTGACCCCCGACCCCTCCACCCAGCAGCCCTCAGGGGGCAGTGAAGACCGGGGAGCCCGGCAACGGATCCAGGATGCTCCCCTTTCCATGGGGGCGGGGCCTCCAGTCAGTTTGTGCATCCCTGTAAGCGCGCCCCTGTCAAGCCAAACCCCAACACCTTCTGGGGACTTCCGTGTGCGTAAGACCTCCCACGGCTCAAGGTTGGCACGCAGACTCTCTGAGGACATCTTCACCGCTCTGGAGACGTCCCGGTTCAGACCCGATCCAGACCCACAAAAAGGACCTCCAGCTCCAAGCCGGCCAGGCCTACGGCCCCCTCCGCCTGGAGCCCTTTCTGCTCTCCCTCCACCACAGGGACCCACAGGTTGGGGGACCTCCGAGGAGCCCCCCAGACGCCCAGGGTTCTTCAGCCGACTGAGAGGAGGGCGTCCCAACCGCCACAAAGACACAAAGGCCGAGAGGGCGAACACTCAAAAAATACAGATCCCCAAAATCTTCCTCCAGGACTTCAGCAGCGGGGTTGGGGAGGAGCGACCCCTGCAGGAGCCAGAGGAGCAGCAGGAGCTGCTGAGCTCCAGGGGCCGCCGGAGGAGGCGCAGAGAGAGGGAGCTGAAGGAGAGAGAGGAGGAGAAGGAGAGGAGAAGAGTGGAGAAAGAGCTAAAGAAGGAAGGGAGGAAGAGGGACAGGAAAGCAGAGTGGCCCAGGGGGAAGAAGCTAACCCCGACCTCCCCGGGCAGCCTCTCAGGGGCTCAGCATAGCTGCTCGTCTCCACACAGCGACTCATACTTCTGAGGAACCCTCCCCTGCCCCGCGCCATAGAAATAATAAAGACATTATTTTTTTTGTATCCAGCGCCAAACAATGTCTGTTTTATTTTTGTGTGCTGTACTCTGACCAACACTTAGATTACGCCCAGTGCTGTAATCTAACATCAAGTGTCTCTAGTCAAAGTTATTTTAGTAATGTACAAAAATTAAAAATTTAACAGCATCAGTACAGTTCAATAAATCTTTTTGGAATTCTTTACATGCAGACGAGTTTCACTGTTTAAATAAGTCTAGGTAATAAAATAACCAACAAACAGCAAACTTATTTGTCATTAAGTGTGAGAATAAATGAAGAGCAAGTGTTGAAGGTATCCATGTCCGTTCCCATAGAAACGACCGAAGGCCACGATGTGAACCATCCCCCTCTGGATTCAGCCTCACGGGCGACCCCTGACGCCCGAGGCCCTCAGGGGCCCTGCCTTTAGCTGTCCTCACTGTCGATGGCCTCAGGTCATTCCCACAGTCGCTGGCCTCAGTGGTGGGCCTGGTCTGACCTCAGGGGCGGGCCTCAGAGGCGGGCTGAAGGCGGGCCCCTCACTGGCCCTGCCTCTATCCGTCGTCCTCACTGTCGCTGGCCAGCACCTTCTGGCTGCTTGGGGTGTGGCCGCCCAGCGGAGAGCCAGGGGGGTACACCGACCCGAAGAACAGAGACCGGAACTGGAGAGGAAAAACACAGAAGTTTAGTATGGTATTGTAGAAAAAGATTGAATAAATCCCATCCATTTATTCCTATAATCATTATGGTATTCATCTTCGTCCATCTCTGCATACAAACAGTGGACAATAAGTATTGATAATGTCTGCATGAGATTATATAATCTAACAATTAAAATACTCACACCCCACACAGTTAAAGGGTTATTCCAGTGTAAAATGGATTTGGGATATGTTTTGTATGATAACGAGTTGAAACGTTTGTTTTGGAGCACAAAAACCGCTGATAGACGCTTTCTTCAGTTTGCTGTTTTTAGCTGATTCTATCAAAAAGCTATAAGCTTGGAACGAAGGGGGCAGTGGTTATGGTAAAAACGAAATTGCTATTATAAACCACTTAAAAGGCTAGAAGTAGCCCGACACTTCTTTGATAGTATAATAAGGGTCTTAACATATAAAACGAGGCATTGAGAACTTTGTAAGTGTACAGATTGTTTATTAAAAAGGACATTTTATGCACACAATACCATCAGTAGATCACCCGTCGACGCCATTTTGTTTTTAAGACTCGATAAGTAGATTGGCGAACATAGAGCTTGCGTGTTGCTGACAGATGTCACAATCTCTGTGTACGTCAATCTACCTATCGAGTCTTGAAAACAAAATGGCGTAGACGGGTGATCTACTGATGGTATTGTGTGTATAAAATGTTAAGACCCTTATTATACTACCAAAGAAGGGTCGGGCTACGCGATTTAGTTTTTACCATAACCACTGCCTCCATTGTTCCAAGTTTATAGCGTTTTGATAGAATCGGCTAAAAACAGCCAACTGAAGAAAGCGTCTATATCCGGTTTTTGTGCTCCAAAACGAACGTTTCAACTCGTTATCATGCAAAACATATCCAAAATCTATTTTACACCGGAATTACCCTTTAAGGGTCTACGATAAAATGCCACAGAAATCTAATTCTGATGCAAATTTTAATTCTGAATGGTCAGAAAGAGAAAGCCCCTCCCCCCAGTATAGCCCCACACCGTTAAGCCCCTCCCCTGTATAGTCATGCCCTGTTAAGCCCCTCCCCCCTACCTTCTTATTGGGGGGTCTTCCAGGCTCCTCCTCCTCCTCTGTCAGGTCCTCTCCTGGCTCGCTGTGGGCTGGGCTCCATGGGTCGGGCGTGGCAGTGGGGGACACCACCCGGCCGGGGGCCAGGGGGGCCGGGACCGAGGGCCCTGCTGCCATGCTAGTATCCATGGCGATGAGGTACGACTCCAGCTCGTCGTTCATGAAGTCGTCAGCAGGGGGCGCTGGCGTGCCAGTTCTGAGGAGACAGAGCAGGGGCCGCTGAGACTCCTCCCACTACATAATGTCCTAGATCAGTCATACTCAAGTAGCGGCCCGCGGGCCTTTTGTGGCCCGCGGGGTGTCTATTAATGGCCCTCGAGCTGTTTTGAAAAGTTTTTTTAATTATTAAAAAAAAAAAAAAATAAAAAAAATCGTGCTGGGCGCTCTTATTTTGAAACCGCGCGCCGCGATCTCAATACGAGGCTGGGGGTTGCAACGATAAACAGATAGCACTCCAGCCCACAGACCGCTTCAGCCCTCCCAAACTCGAGGCAGACAGTCCATCTCAGCAGCAGTCAAGGCCGATTTAGGGTCGTTTTAGACGCAGAGACGTAAGCACGTAATTTACACAAGGGACTTGTTTTAGAAAAGTTTTGATTTACGGTTCCTTTAAGGTTCCTTAAGGATTAAGACTCCTGAAAGGATGTGGTTAGCTGGCCAATCACAGTCTTTGCGAGCTGCGTAGGGCCGTAGTGTTTTAGTCGCATAGTCAGGAATTTTGGCCGACGCACTTAAGCACGTAAGGGGGGATATTTTACCGCGCAAGGGGGGGTTATGTATCTTACGTGCTTACGCGTTACGTCTAAAACAGAGCATATATCGGCCTCAGTCACACGTATACCGACCGGCCCCTTGAGTCACTGAAATTTTTTTTTGTGGCCCCTCATCATTTCTACTTGAGTACCACTGTCCTAGATGTATGACTCATAATAAAGGTGATAATAGGCAGCTAGATATAAGAGAGCTGCTCACCGGTCAGAGGTCTGGACCCCCGACTCATCGGACAGCGTGGCCAACACGAAGTTACCGTCCAGAACGCTGTCCGTCACCGACAGCACGACAGGACTGAGGACAGACAGACAGGACTTAGGACAGACAGACAGGACTGAGGACAGACAGACAGACAGCACCACGGTACTGAGGACAGACAGCATCACAGGACTGAGGACAGACAGACAGCACCACGGGACTGAGGACAGACAGACAACACCATAGGACTGAGGACAGACGGACAGACAGCACCAAGGGACTGACAGACAGCACCACAGGACTGAGGACAGACAGACAGACAGACAGACAGACAGACAGACAGACAGACAGACAGACAGACAGACAGACAGACAGACAGACAGACAGCACCACGGGACTGAGGGCAGACAGACATCACCACAGGACTGAGGGCAGACAGACAGGACTGAGGACAGCCAGACAGCTTAACCCCGCGACCAGACGGACCAGATCGTGGTCCTACCTGCCGGGCTTGTCAAAGTACATGGAGACAGGCAGACCGGTGGACTCAGCGAACACCAGCAGACCCTGGAGAGAGGAGACGATTATGATGACCAGTGTTGAACCATTAAACATATTCACCCCGTAATACTACATGCTTCTTATGTTGATAAAATTGTAGATTAATCATTTACAATTTGGTGACAAATTCACTGATTTAATAATTTATGAAATCAAAATGCCAAACAAGTGTCACACCCTCCAATAACTGTCTCAACCTCCGTGTCCACTAGCTGTCTCACCCTTCCTGTCCACTGTCTCACCCTCCCTGTCCACTACCTTTCTCGCCCTCCCTGTCCAGTAGCTGTCTCCCCCACCCTTTCCACTAACTGTCTTTCCCTCCCTGTCTACTACTTGTCTCAACATCCCTGTCCACTAGCTCTCTCCCTCCCTGTCCACTAACTGCCTCACCCTCCCCGTCTCGACCTCCCTGTCCACTTACCTGTCTCCCCCTCCCTGTCCACTACTTGTCTCACCATCCCTGTCCACTAGTTCTCTCACCCTCCCTGTCCACTAACTGCCTCACCCTCCCCGTCTCGACCTCCCTGTCCACTTACCTGTCTCCCCCTCCCTGTCCACTACTTGCCTCACCATCCCTGTCCACTAGCTCTCTGACCCTCCCTGTCCACTAACTGTCTCAACCTCCCTGTCCACTAACTGTTTCAGCCTGCCTGTCAACTAGCTGTCTCACCCTGCCTGTCAACTAGCTATCTCACCCTGCCTGTCAACTAGCTATCTCCCCCTCCCTATCCACTAGCTGTCTCACCCTCCCTGTCCACTAGCTGTCTCACCCTTAGCTCCTTGAGGCAGAAGGTGACACTGCTTCGAGCTCTGACTTCAAAGTGGTCAAACTCGTCTGAAGACAAGCAC
Source organism: Gadus morhua (assembly GCF_902167405.1). NCBI lineage: Eukaryota > Metazoa > Chordata > Actinopteri > Gadiformes > Gadidae > Gadus > Gadus morhua. Next base: position 8,846,846 of record NC_044057.1, read on the forward strand.
AGCTCTGTGAGCATGGCCTTGGACGGCTCTGGAAGGAGGGAGGGAGAGAGGGAGAGGGAATAGAATCAAATAAAAAGAGAACAATATGACAAAACAAGGGGAACGGAACAACTCTAGAAATCTTCAAATCTGTCTCTTTTGTGCAGTCTTGGATGGACGATAGCAGAACACGTTCTTCATTTATATTATAATAATGTTATATTTATCCATCATAAATATTTCTTCCCTTTTTGGCATATTCATGTGTACAAATTGTTAAACTCTTTTTCATTTATATTATTCTCTAACCCTTCACACACTGTGATAGTGTGTGTGTGTGTGTGTGTGTGTGTGTGTGTGTGTGTGTGTGTGTGTGTGTGTGTGTGTGTGTGTGTGTGTGTGTGTGTGTGTGGCCAATTTCATTGAAATCCTCCAGAGAAAACGTATAGATTATAAACCCCTAGAACCCTCCTCACCTGCTTCCTGGTCGACGTGGTTCCTGAACCAGACCCGCTCGTCGCTCACGGTAACCGTCACTTCATCGAGAGATGGAGGGAAGTTTAGCACGGTGTCCGTGAGCACCCTGGGAACAGAAAGACTATCAGCTGACCCAAAGGACTGAGGCTCTAATTAGAGGAACATGGGAACCACCACAAAGAGCAGAGGTGGAAATACCAGGGTAAGAAACTTAAAGTCCTTCATGGTACTTTGGGTCAAGAATTTGGATATTATTTGATGAATAGCACAACACATGTGTACAAAGAATTAATAAATATCTCCTACTCCGGTTTTAAGTGGCAGATACAAGGCAGTATTCACATAATCTGAACCAGAAATAGATTCAAGACTGCAAAAGGGGATTGGATATTTGATGTATCTTTTGAGTTCCAGTGAACCAAACCTTGGCTGCGCTTTGAGCACGTTAGTAGAGCTGTCCTTGTCAAACACGGCCTGCAGGCTCTCGCTGTCCTGGAAGGAGAGGTTATGAGTCTTCAGCAGCCCTGCAGAGACACAGAGGAGCACATCACCAAGAGGGCCACATCCCCAAGAGGGCCACATCACCAAGAGGGCCACATCACCAAGAGGGCCACATCACCCAGAGAAACAGAGGGCCACAGGTCATCTGATCATGATTGATGATCGGAGACATGCCTAGGGTCATCGGCCCAACTACCACCGATAAAGGCCGACCTCTCACACTCCCTGCAACTAGACCCCCAAGAAGTTAACATCATTAAGTCCTCCTTAAGGTGACCCTTGCTGGTGTGGTAGAATTTATTGAGTATATTCTATGGTAAACATTATGGGCCCTATCTTGCATCCGGCGCAAGTGACTTAGTCACTGGCGCATGTGTCGTTGCTAGTTTACAACTGGCGCAGAGCGCTCTTTTGCCACCTGCGCCACTCGCCGGTAAATTAGGGAATGATCTTGCGCCCCAAGGGGCGGTTCGGCGAAAGAAGGAGGCGTGTTCTGGCGCAAACGGTATTTTGCCGTCTCTGAATACCATTGCGCTACTGACCAGGAAATACCTGGTTTAAAGTCAGTGGCACGTTGTTCAGATGCTATTTTAAGGGCGCAAGCATACATGCGCATGCGATGCATACGGATTGCTTGTGCACCTCGCGCATACACTTTGCTTCTCTCATCTACCTAGCCGCACATTCTTGGTAAATTATTTGAGAAAGAACAGCTGATGCAGCGGTAATAAGTTGTAGGCTACTTTTTAATCAATGCATCTGCAAACACCGTACAGCAAACATATATTTTCTTGACACAGACATCGTGTAGGCCTACATGCCCATAACTTTTAGGATTGATGAGTAGGCCTATTTGATCGTGAAAAACATTGTTTTACCGCAAGTGAGTGTTAAAAAGAATTAATGAATGCGGGCGCGCGTGTGTGCTCTGTTTAAACACACGCAAACTAAACACTCTCATCATCATCTCATCTTCGTCCGCTTATCGGGGGTCGGGTCGCGGGGGGAGCAGCTCAAGCAGGGGGCCCCAGACTTCCCTTTCCCGGGCCACATTGACCAGCTCTGACGGGGGGATCGCGAGGCGTTCCCAAGCCAGTGTTGAGATATAATCTCTCCACCTAGTCCTGGGTCTTCCCCGAGGTCTCCTCCCCACTGGACGTGCCTGAAACACCTCCCAAGGAAGGCGCCCAGTGGGCATCGTTACCAGATGCCCAAACCACCTCAGCTGACTCCTTTCTAAGTAAAGGAGCAGCGGCTCGATTCCGAGTTCCTCACGGATGGCTGAGCTTCTCACCCTATCCCTAAGGGAGACGCCAGCCACCCTTCTGAGAAAACTCATCTCGGCCGCTTGTACCCGCGATCTCGTCCTTTCGGTCATCACCCAACCCTCATGACCATAGGTGAGGATAGGAACGAAGATAGACCGGTAGATCGAGAGCTTTGCCTTGCGGCTCAGCTCTCTTTTCGTAACAACGGTGCGGTAAAGCGAACGCAATACCGCCCCCGCTGCTCCGATTCTCCGGCCAATCTCACGCTCCATAGTTCCCTCACTCGCGAACAAGACCCCGAGGTACTTGAACTCCTTCACTTGGGCAAACTAAACACGTAACGCATAATACAATCAATGGCAATGTCTATTACCGCGGGGACACATGCATATTAGGATAGCATACAATACTGATAAGAAACAATGTTTATAATGTATTGCGTATATCATTAAATAGAACCACAGTTACCGCATATGTTATAGCCTATCATACGTTTTCTTCGCCGAAATTTATTTGAGGACTCAGTATTTCTGAAGTTGTGGAAGAAAACCCCTTATTCCATGTGTGAATTAGGCCACATTATTTGGCAATAAACTAAGCCATTTGCAAATTCATGTGCATCTGTCTCATCGGAGACTGCAGACGCGCTGTCAAAATATCAACTCGTCCGATTCAAATGCGCTCATGGCTCTTAAAGGGGATGGGAGCTGGCACTCTCATTGGTTTGTTGCACGTTACGCCCAAACCACACCTACGAGTAATTAGGCTGCTTCAGACCAACCCTTTTGACGCTTGCGCCGTGGCGCAAGCGTCATTTATCCGCCTGTAAAATAGCGATAGCGCCGTAGAACCGCCCACAAAGCTACTTGCGCTTTGCGCTTTCCCACTTGCGTTTCAGACCGTTAAAATAGGGCCCTATGTCTTATATATATAATGGTAGAAGACACATGATACCTGCAGAGCCTGGATTCAGAACAGATGGTGGGACACATGAGCAGGTTGACCTCAGCCTTCAGCCCTATGATTATTTTGACTACAGAGTTAATGCATGCTGGCCTCAGACTGGTGTCCAAAATCACTTTTGTTGATAATATTCTGAGACTGATGATTGATGAAGATTGACGTGGGCGGAAACCCCCATTGGGACAAAGAAATTCTTGTATGTATGCGTGTATAAAGGAGAAGCTGGTACCGATGTTCGAGCAGTGACTCTATAGACCCACTCAGGCTGTTGCTTTTCTGCACGATAAAGTCTTTTGTCAATTCTTGCTCCGGACCCCTCGATTTATTTTACTCTCTCTCTCTCTCTCTTGAATTAGTCCAAGTGTTTATATCTCGATTAATCTACAACATAATTTGGCGTCACGACCAGGAGGAAATAGGGACTCGCCAGCTGCCGGGCCAGAGGACGGGACGCGAACGGATCATACGACCAGAGCTCAAGGGTAAGTTGTCTTGCCATATATAGGATAGAGTCGTTTGATCTGTTCTTGCCCCGTCTGAAACGCTCAGCAGCAGGTAAAGTGTCTCTTTGATCAAACAAACCAAAATTATAGATAAATGAGCGAGTGAGAGATACGGGGGCTCCGGGAGAGATTGACGTGCGCGCGCACATATGCCATAACGCGTTCTGTGGTTCTAAATGACCAAGACGCTTTGTGGCTCCCTATTTTGATACGAGTTGTTGTTATTTGGTGTTTTGGTATTTTTTTTAAGTAGGCCTACTATAAAGTCCTGTGGCTGTATTCTAGAGGAACGAATTAGTGAGAAAGTTCCAATAGAAAAGTGGGTCCGCAGGTCAAAGTGTGCGTACTTGTTGGATTTCTGAGATCTCGATTGGAGTTGGGTCCACAGGCCGAAAGAGTGCGAGCCTGTTGGATTTCTGAGATCTCGATTGGAGTTGGGTCCGCAGGTCGAAAGAGTGCGTACCTGTTGGATTTCTGAGATCTCGATTGGAGTTGGGTCCACAGGCCAAAAGAGTGCGAGCCTGTTGGATTTCTGAGATCTCGATTCGAGTGGGGTCCGCAGGTCGAAAGAGTGCGTACCTGTTGGATCTCTGAGATCTCGTTTGGAGTTGGGTTGAAATTCATTGCCGTCGATGAATTCATTTCATTTTATTTGAGTTTCCTTGAAGTGCCGACTACTGTGTTTTAAGTTCGGGTTAGTAGCTCAGAGTTGGGGTACTCGACTGTTCATGTTTTAATCAAAAGGCCAGTTTCTACACTCGGTCAACTTTTTCTTTGTAATTAATTACAAACAATTCGGACATTTTTCAATATAATATTAAAATTGTATGAATCGGTTTATTGTCTGTATTTAAGTCGTGTTAGGATTAAGTTACCTCAGAGATTTTTACGACCCGGTTTATTTTTTGTTGATTCTGTCATAAATAAATTAGGCGGACAGAGAATAGTTAATTTGTTTGAAGTAATTGATAATCATAAATAAATTAGACGGATAGAGAATAGTTAATTTGTTGAAGTACTGAATAAATGTGTAAATCTTCTTTGACTTAAACATCACCGCGCTGACTCTAACTGCACGTGCACGAGCAATCTCACAGGGTACTAGCAGGAGCCTGCGGGCCAGGGTTAAAGATAACAGTGAAAGGGGCCACATTCCTATCTTCGGGAGGGAGACGAGCGCTTGGGGGGAGGTCACGTTTGTAGCTTAGAGATAATAAAGTATTGAAACTAACTATTAGAATAAACTCAAAAAATTGTATTAATAAATAGTGTATTTCAAAATAAATAAATAAAGTAATAAAGTAATAATTAAAAATGGCAACAACAGCGGTAGAAGTTTTGAGTAGAGACCGTATATTGCTCAAAGGAGAGATGATAAAGATCTCTGAGAAATGGGAAGAAAGGACAGAAGGATCAGGCACTATATGGCCCATGGAAGGGACTTTTGATCCAATAATGTATAGGGACATGGAGGTAGTAATAAGAAATTACATAGATAACAGAAGTGGAAAAACGGCCTTAGCGAAGAAGGACAGGGAAAAGTTAGTACTAGCTTTGTTCTTAGAGGAAGGAGAGAGATGGCGAACATTACAGAGAGTGGCGGGATAAATAATAGCTAATAACAACAAGGCTCAACCATTGCCTCTGAAGGTTGAGCCACCGCTGCACAAACTAGTATCATTGTACCCATTGCTAAAAGACAACGTAGAATCTAAAGGGGAAGTCACACTAGATGAAGGAGATAATAAATGTAACACACAAGGGAGGGTCAGTGGGGACCCAGGCACAGAGGTGTCTGGCTGCAGTACATCAATACAGAGCCCCCTAGTACTCCAGTCACGGGGGAAACTAAGGAGAGCACGAAGGGGAAAAAAGGCAGCCGACACCCTCCCCGGCAATTATCCCATTCTAGTCAAAGGACAACAGGTCCAATATCAACCGTGGGGTTCACAGGACCTGGAGGGAGTCATTTCTAAACTCCCCAACATACATAACGGGGCGTCAAAATGGGTTAGAACATTTGAGGAACTCACAGTGGGAAAGTTAATGGCAGTGGGGGACCTGAAAGCTCTGTTGGCAAGAGTATTGGGGTTATCTAAGATGGAGTCTGTACTGAGGAATGGAGGGTTGGATATACTGGATGGAAAGTATGATGAGACTACACTTGATCATTACAGAGGGGCGATGTGGGCCACACTCAGGAGGGAGTTCCCGGTCCGCATGGATCCTAAAAACAGGAGAGGTCTCCCTATTGGTGACACAGAGAACCCTGCATCCTACCTGCAGGCCCAAGTAGACAGATGGCGCATGGAGACGGATGAGGATCCTGAGATTCATCCGGTGTTCTCTGTCATGTTTAGAAACTCTGTGATAGAGACACTTCCCAGCCAAATCAAAGCCAAACTAGAGGATGTGGTTGGACTGTTTACATCAGGATCTCATAAAGATTTTAATGACCATTTAGTTCATGCAGTGGATGAATATCGTCAGAATAAACAAAGAATACAGGAACAAAGCAAGGAGGTTCAGAGGAAGCTATATCAGCTTCAGCTGGAAGATCTCACAAGGAAGGAAAGAGATAAGAAGAGACAGGCAGGTGTTTTAGAACCAGCTGCCGTAATATCGCAAGCCGCCCAGCAGGGCGCACTTCAAAACCAATATCCACGATTGGCATTTTCTCTCCCAGTACAACAGCCTCAGAGCCAACTGTCACCTACTCCACCTGTTACACATGTACACATCCATAATTATGGGAATCCCACAAATAAAAATAGACAGAATCAGTACAAAGGGCCCCAAGGACAGTTTAGAAACAATCAACAACAAGGATCCCAAGGACAACGCAGAGGTCCTTTAATATGTTATGGGTGCAACATGGAAGGACATATTAGGAGGAATTGTTTGGCTAATGTGATGGAAAATCTACATGTTGTATTGTTTTGGTCTATATGAATTTAAGTTTTGTTGCTATTCTGTGTAATTTTATATAGTGTCTGTGCAATTCTTTGAAGTATGGGCCTGTTCTTCGACACTCTGGCTAGTGTAAACAAAGTCAGAGAGTTACATGGCACGGCCGCCGACCCCACCTTAGCCTCGGGGGGGGGGGCTTCAACTGTAAAGATAACCATCTGGTACACAAAGGCTTTTGGTTTATTGGGGGACACACCCCCTCCACTGCCAACCGAAGTGAATAAGAACTCATTGATTCAAACACTCAGGGGACTTGTCTGAGCGTACCTTCAGAGAATGAAGTAACACGCAAAGAGGAGCTCCCATCTGAGGCCTCAGATTATTGTAATGTATGCCTGTTATGTTGTTTGTTGATGCATGTTGTGATGTATCTTTGTTTGTACTTTTATTACAAATATAACCACTAATTGTCAACAGTATTGTGTGCTTTTTGCATCTAAATATCTCATCTGCTTAGACGCAATATCTGATACAGAAATTGCCACAACAGTTGGGGGCTCGTCCGGGATATCTAACCTGAAGATTTTACGAAATATCAGCTTCCAAGACAGGTCTGAGGATTCGTTCTCAGTCCCAAAGCTCTACCTCGCCTCCAGGTGACTGTAATCAGACTAATGGGGTCGAGGAAAGGGTGCCTGTGGGGGATAAACTAGTGGTTCTTCAGTACGGTATCCAAAGGAAAAAAGAATTCGAGCAGGTGAGATCACAATACTGTTAAAGCTTCAAAATAAAATCCGTTACAGGAACGGTATATAATTGTTTCGGTAAACGTAAACTTATATCTGAACTTAGGCCTCGTTCAAAGAAACTCTGTTATAGGAACATGCGGTAGCTCCGTTTCGCTTCCGTCAATATATATATGGCAATATAGGTAACAGAAAGGGCAGCTAGAGTCTGTCAGGGACGGTAAAGGGAAACCCGTTGAAGCGCGGTTGGTGTTATATATATATATAAATAATAATAATAATAATAATAGGTATTCATTAATAAATATATGTATATGTGTGTAGTAACAAGGAGGTTTCGGCGATATTAGATAATTTGTTAAATAATAACTAGTGTAAAAGGATCTAAAATATGGGGAACAAATCTGGAAAAACAGAGATAACGGGAGCTGCAAAGGTGATGTTGGAGAAGCATGGTGAAGCGGCTCTGGAGGGTTTAAAATATTGGTGCAAACTGGGTTTTCCTGAAATGGGGAGTTTTAGCTTAAAACGATTACAGGAGTTTTGTTGGAGTCAGAAATGAAAAAGAAAAGTTCCAAACTATGTTGGTGCGCATTTTATTTGTGGGAAAGAGAGGGCAAGGATAGGAAAAAAAATCAGCCAGGGACAGAGAGCGTAGAGAGTGTAGGGATTTTTAATCTCAATGTCACCCGAGATATAGACCCGGACCTCGACTGCACCGGCGGACCGCGTGCGAATCCCCCTTCTCCTCCCCCGTATGACAACGCCCATGAAGCCGCCTCATCGGACAATTTCTACCCTGACCCCGAAGATGAGGAGAAAGCCCCCGCTCGCAGCGCGAGAGAAGATAGGCCTGCAACTCGTAGCCAGGGGAATGCTCCACAAACATTCCAGCAGGCGACGGCCACACCGACCAAGCGGGAACCCGTCGCCAGCCGCTTGAGAAACCAGGGAATGGCGTTCTCCCCAACTCTTAAACATGGGGACGTGATGGATGGACAATTCCCCATGATCGAAGTACTGAACCCCCAGGATGGCAGTCCAGCATACGTTTTCCTTGCATGGAGACCCAGTGACATTAAGGACATAGCGGAATGGCTCCCAGACCCATCTGCAGTGAGAGGGGCTGCCTTCGCCACAGCCCTTCAAGAGTTGGTCCAACAACACAAGGCCTCCATCAGCGAAGTTCGCCAACTCTGTACGTACAGCCAAGGTGACATGCCCGGGAGGGACGAAGCCAAGAAGCTCCAGCTCGCCCAACTGGAGGCCCTGGAGAATCCTAAGCCCACCCGTCGCAACAGAGACCAAAGAGGCGACCGGCCGAAAGAAAAAAGAAAGGAGAACGCCGGACGATGAAACTGTCATTATTGTGGAGCCGAGGATCATTGGATCAAAGACTGTCCCAAGAAAAAAGAGAGAGGCAAAGATGGAAGGGGGCATTCGCATTGACGGGACGCAGGAGCAGACCAGGTCCAAGGAGGAGGTATGAGCACCATAACACATAACACAAACACGCAAAATGGTCTCAACGTCACAACACACGCAAGCACCACATCCAAATGATTGTTGTATGGTTCTCACCAGCCTTACGCGACCTAATCAGCTAAATTTAATATTATATATAGTTATTTTAAACAACGGGCTGTTGTAGACAGTGGATACTAGATTATTACAATCTATCACAACCAGTTTAATGGTCAACCATATCACACAGCCATGACATGACCCCGACTGACCCAAACTAACCCCGACTGACCCCTGACTGACAATGTGACGGGGACAACAGAAGAGTATTGCCTAATATTGAAAATGCAGATTTTTATATTATGATATTTTGTTAATGTTTTATGGCCAAATGGCAAGAAGGTGAATTGACGAACGTATGAGAGAGATTGGAAGAAGTATGTGTTATGGAAGGAGAAGAGATAGATAAGAACGTAAGGCAAGACAAGATAAGGAAAGGGGTGGGGAGAAAGATAACCCATCTGCATCGAGTTTTGTTCAAATAGATCCGGACCTGGACAACGCTCCTCCTTCTCCTGCTTTCAGCCCGACCAGTGGCCCAATACAGTGCAAATACCCCACGTCACGACTCCTCTTCATCAGACTTTAGGAAGTTACAGACCATGGGAGGCCCACCTGAAGAGCTACGGAACGGTCTGCTGGACGACACAAGGAGACAGTCCAGCAGGACCAACAGCACCAGAGTGGTGGCCTCCATGGTGCCTGTGTAGCCACATTGAAGTGGCCTGAACAAAGAGACAAAGGAGGGTCTCAGAGACGGGAGAGACGTGGGGACAGGCACTTCAAAGGACAGCCCATGATGCGGATGAGAGGCAGAAAGCAGAGAGAGAGGTGGAGGCGTGTCCAGGCGGAGGGAGAGAAGAGCAGTGTACGGAAAGTATCGCACTAGACACAGCATTCACGTATATTACAAGAGACAAGATCTAATGTGTAACTAGGACTGTCTATATGAGTGTGTGATAGTTTCTAAGAAGTATATCTGAAAGGTTTGAAAGTTATTAGGAAAAGTAGTTTGAAGGATCAAAGACAAGTAGAAAAGTTGAAAGTTAAAGATTTTTTTTTTTTTTTTTCAGAATTAAAGTAGAAGGTTTTTGGTGCGCTCGCAACAGAAAGCCATGCTTACAGGCCTGGGATTTCCCTTATTATGGTAAATTGACGCATGGGAAAGTCCATGCGTCAAGAGGGGGGATGGGGAGCCCACAACAACAACCTTGGGTATACCAAAGCAAATAATACAAATCAAATAAGAATATTTTTTGTTTAGAAATATTTTTAAAAAGGTAGCCTTGTTTCTTTGTTTTAGTTTATTTTTGTTTTTTATTTTTTTATGACTTTTGAATATATTGAAACAGATGACTTGATTGTGATGTTTATGTGGATAATTATCAAAAGGGGGTATTCCCAAAGAAATTATCCAGTAACAATGGTTCACATTTGGTGAACCAAACCATCCAACAGAATTGATCCACGCGACCATTGTGCGTACCACCCTCGGAGTGGTGGGACAGTAGAGAGGGAGAGTGGTCCCGTAGAGAACAACGTCTACGGGACAACAAGCCAAGGCAACTGCAGATACAGCCCAAGGAAGGGCAACTCAACGATACATGGATTACTATCGAAGACGTGCCTGGAATTCACCAAGGTGGTTGGAATCATTCCAAGTCCTGTGGATCACAGCAAGGTAGCTAAGAGTTCTACCCAGACCCACGCCAGCCACTGCAAGCGGGCACCATCACCAACAACAAAGGTCACTTCCGACCCAACCCCCCTGGCCGTCACCCCACACTGAAACCAGGGTGAAGTGCAAGTAACTCACCCTTACACACACAATCACGTCAGAACCAGGCCCAAAAGACTGTCTCTGGCCTGGGGAGAGATGAGGCCAGAATCGACATCATTCAGAATGGATGCCAGCCCTGGACCACTATCTGATGGGATTGATAGTGTGATGGAAGTTTAATGGTATTTTTCCAGGTGATGTTAGGTGATTTTATGCTACCTTCTGTAAAAGCAAACGGTGGTATAAATATCTGTACTTGGAGGCCATGGTTGGACATAGTAGATTATGAACATATGCATGTTGTGATTAAGTGATCATTTTAATCCTAAAGGTTGCATCATTTTGTGATTATAAATAATCAAAGGGGGGATTGTGATGGAAAGTCTACATGTTGTATTGTTTTGGTCTATATGAATTTAAGTTTTGTTGCTATTCTGTGTAATTTTATATAGTGTCTGCCTTCTGCTCTCCTTTTGGGTCATTTAAAGTGTGAACGTTCGAAAGTCGTGTGATGCATTTTATTGCCTGCCTGTTAGGGCTGCTCGATTATGGGAAAAACCATAATCACGATTATTTTGGTCAATATTGAAATCACGATTATTCAAACGATTATCTTATCTTGAGTTTGAAAACGTGTTGTATTTATTCACCATGTCTCTCCCAAAAAAAACGTTGCAACTGGGAACTTAAAAAAATACACAAAATGGTCAAAAAGAAAATGTTCCAATCTAAAATGATATACAGATATGTGTCCAGCTGTTCTGCCCTTTCTATAAATCATTAAAAAAAAAATAAAAAAAAAATAATAATAATTAACAAAAAATCGGATAACTCGATTATCTTAATTTCCTGATCGTTTGACGCTAAAATCGTAATCGCGATCAAAATTCAATTAATCGCCCAGCCCTACTGCCTGTTCCTATCTTTTCGTGTGTCATCTCCCAAGCAATGCTTTGAAGTATGGGCCTGTTCTTCGACACTCTGGCTAGTGTAAACAAAGACAGAGAGTTACATGGCACGGCCGCCGACCCCACCTTAGCCTCGGGGGGGGGGCTTCAACTGTAAAGATAACCATCTGGTACACAAAGGCTTTTGGTTTATTGGGGGACACACCCCCTCCACTGCCAACCGAAGTGAATAAGAACTCATTGATTCAAACACTCAGGGGACTTGTCTGAGCGTACCTTCAAAGAATGAAGTAACACCCAAAGAGGAGCTCCCATCTGAGGCCTCAGATTATTGTAATGTATGCCTGTTATGTTGTTTGTTGATGCATGTTGTGATGTATCTTTGTTCGTACTTTTATTACAAATATATATAACCACTAATTGTCAACAGTATTGTGTGCTTTTTGCATCTAAATATCTCATCTGCTTAGACGCAATATCTGATACAGAAATTGCCACAACACTAACCCCTATCCACCACAGCAAGGACAGGGTAACAGCTATCAGGGAAGGCAGGAACAAGGAGGTAGCTACCAGGCAGGTCCCTTTATGGGACAGGGATACTAGGGGTGCCCAGAGAATCCACAGGGGGAGGGTCAGCTTGTAGCAATCACAAAACAAGCTGATGAGGAACCAATACTGCAGGTTCTGATAAATTATAGAGGCACGCCAATGATGGCCCACACTGGAGCCACTTACACTTGCGTAGGTCCAAATTATGCCTCTCACCTCCCCATGGCAGGAAAATTCACCAAAACTTTAGGATTCTCGGAACACACGCAGTTAATACCTATGACAGCTCCAAGTCATAGGTATAGCTCCATTCTTATTTTAAGTTGTATATGTGAGCGAATGAGTGAGTGAGTGAGTGAGTGAGTGAGTGAGTGAGTGAGTGAGTGAGTGAGTGAGTGAGTGAGTGAGAAAGAGTTAGCATTGAGTTGAGTTAGAGGGGTCAGATGAAGTGATTTGTGAAGAGTGAGACAGAGAAGAGGAAGAGTGTGTGGATTGGCAACGAGAAGTGGCGATGAGATTGGAGAAGGCTTTCCGGTTAGAATTTTCTTTGGGAGAATGATATCTTTCGATATCTTTCTTTTAAGATTAATAATCTAGTTTTGGAGTGTGTCCAAAAACGAATAAACCAGAAAGTAAAGGAAAGGATTACTGAAAGTGAAAATGGTTATGGGGATTTGTGAAAGCAAAGGAAGTAGGTAAAGAGAGGTAAAGAAAGTTAGAGAGAAGGAACGTAAGTAAGGAAAACCCGCCGGTTGGGGCTGGACAGAGAGACAACAGAGAGAAAGAGATTGAATTTGCATTGTGCTGAATAGATTATTTGTGCGTTTGGATGTACTCTGTAATTGGTTCCTGAATGTAACATATGTCCACTGTTTTAGAAAAAAGTAGAACCACCACTGGGATCGGTGATTCTGTGGTTCTTGGAGACTCTGCATCGCGTCGGAACACCATGTGGTATATATCATTACATCTTGGTACACAGAGCACTGGTGAGACAACGGGTTGAATCAGAGAGAGAAGGTGTTTGGAGAAGGGAGAGGAATGTATAGAAAGCAAAAAGGGCGGATGCGGGCCGACCCGGAGGTAATAAATCAGCGGAGAGGTGGCTGGGGTCGTTTAGCTCAGGAGGTAGAGCAGTTGTCTAGTAACCGAAGGGTTGCTGGTTCGATCCCCATCTCTCCTAGCTGAGTGATGATGTGTCCCTGAGCAAGTTACATGGTGATTACAGGATTTAGGTATAATTATTTAGACTCCAAAACATGAGCAATTAGGGTTAAAAAATTGTCTGCACACCACACTCCACAGGAGTCAAAGGGTTCAATGGCGCCAGGGTAAAGTGACTCATCAAAAGAGGAGCGGACCCAACCCATGGATTCTGCGTGGATAGGTGGATGTTATTTTGGTGCTTGGGCCTGACGAGGTCTAGGTGCCAAGATAACAACACAAATAAAATATTTCCTTCGAGATTATGATAAGTAATAGACAATTTATTAAAAGTGATCTTATAATTTAGAAAAAACAATCGGCAATACTTAAAAATTAGACCAAATAGGTATGATAAAACATTATCCAAATTTCTAATTTAGGTTATCCACAATGACAAATGTCATTTAAAATAAATAAGTAAAATAAAATAAGAAAGGGTGTGTGTGAGCCTGTTCTCGTGTGTGTGTGTGTCAGGGCTGCCGAGGTAGGGGAGAATCTTTGGGTTACTTAACGTAATCCCTGGTTCTTTGATAACAGTGAGGTGTTTCACTATGGGAATCGCCTAGGCGTGACCTACTAATGGAAGCTCCAATTGCACCACGTCTGTCTTTGACAGACAGGTCGGACTGTGCCACAGGGTCCCGCCCCCTGCACTTATACAGTCGACCCACCCTCCTCAAATCATTCTATACCGGTTTCTTTCCGTGTAAATGCAAGGAGGGACGTGTTGGTGAAACACCTCACTCTGTTATCAAAGAACCAGGGATTACGTTAAGTAACCCAAAGTTATTTTTCTAACTTCGCTCGGTGTTTCACTATGGGAGATATAGACCACTCCCGTATTGCATATGTCTCCCAAAGCTATGCAAATTCAGCCAGGCAGCAAACATCACTTTGAGTCTGGTGAGATCGTCTCCAGCACGGCTTGAGAAACAGAAGGCCCTGAGACATCCAGCCTGTAAAACCTAACAAAGGTGTGAGGCGTAGCCCAGCTCGCCGCAGCACAAATGTCATGCACCGACACTCCCCTGAATAAGGCCCATGAAGTAGCCATACCCCTTGTGGAGTGGGCCCTCAAGCCATGGGAGGGCTGCAAGCCCCTACTTTCATAAGCAAGAGATATAGCCTCCACAATCCAGTGGGATAGCCTCTGGCGGGACAAAGGCTTGCCTCTATGGGGAGTGGCCCAGGACACGAACAGCTGATCCCCTTTCCGAAAAGCAGCTGACCGACTCACATATACATGTAGGGCCCGTACCGGGCATAATGTATTGAGTTTCTGCTCCTCCGCAGAGGAGAACGGAGGCGGGGGAAACGCCGACAGTTCCACCGTGAGACACCTATAGGTCGACTCAACCACCTTAGGCACAAAAGCCGGATTGGGCCGCAGACAGACCTTGGAGATCCCCGGAGCAAACTGCAAGCATGAAGGACGGATAGACAATGCCTGTAAATCATTCACACGTTTAGCTGTGGTTAAAGCTAAGAGCAACACCACCTTCAGCGACACAAACTTCATCCCCACCGCCTCCAACGGCTCAAAAGGGTGATGAGACAGGGCATCCAGCACCACCGATAAATCCCACAAAGGGACCAGGGGCCTGGAAACTGGGAGCTTGCGACGCGCCCCCTTCATGAAGCGACAAACCAAGGGATGCTGCCCTGCAGGCTTATCCCCAAAGCCAAAATGACAAGCTGAGATGGCCGCCAAGTACACTTTAATCGTGGAAAAGGCCTTACCCTTTTCCAATAATCCCTGTAGGAAACACAGTAGGTCCACCACGGAACACTGATATGGAATGGCGTGCCTCGAGTCGCACCAGTCCTCAAAAACCCGCCACTTGCCACTGTAGAGCCGGCGAGTGGAAAGGGCCCTTGCATTCTGAATGGTGTCAACAACCTGTGCAGGCAGGCCTGCCGCATTCAAGTTCCACCTCTCACGGGCCAAGCCCAGAGCGCTACGCGGTCCGGGTGCGGATGGTAAATCTCCCCGCCCGCTTGGGAGAGGAGATCCCTGCGCAGGGGAAGGGGCCATGGGTCGCCCGCCAGGAGTTGCACTATTTCCGCCACCCAATGTTTGGATGGCCACCGCGGCGCTATCAGGATTAGCGACAGACTCTGTTCTCTCACCCTGGCTAGGGTGGGGGAGATCAGGCTGAGAGGGGGGAAGGCATATAGCAGCACGTTTGGCCACGGATGGGCCAGCGCATCTACCCCTAGGGGAGCCCTTACGTCTGACAGGGAGAAAAACAACGGGCACTGAGTGTTTTCCAGCGAGGCGAAGAGATCTACGGCTGCCAAGCCGTATCTCCGCCATATTTGTCCCACAACCTGTGGATGAAGAGTCCATTCCCCGTACAAGGGGTTTCCTCTGGACATAAGATCTGCTCCTCTGTTCAGGACCCCCGGTACATGCGTCGCCCGAAGGGACAGGAGTCTGGTGCTGCTCCACAAGATAATTTCTCGAGCTAACTCGTGTAGTTTCAGTGAGCGAGTGCCGCCCTGCCGGTTGACGTATGCCACTACAGTGGAATTGTCTGTCTGTACCAAGACATGGCGGCCGTGGATAAATTGCAGGAAGTGTTTTAGAGCAAGGAACACTGCCCAAAGTTCTAGGAGGTTTATGTGAGCCTGAGCTAGATCGCGACTCCAGGTGCCGTTCACTGCTCTGCCCATCATTGTCGCACCCCACCCTGACAAGGACGCGTCCGTTGTCATGGTTACCCTGGACGACACCGCCCCCAGCGGGACGCCCGCTGTCAGAACCGTGCGCACCGACCACTGGCGGAGAGCGGTAACACACGCTGGTGTTACTTTCACATTGCGATTCAGGTGGCGACGGGAGCACAGACGTAGTGCTGCGACCCAGCGCTGAAAATCTCTCATCATCAGAAGACCCAAATGCACTACTGATATCACCGAAGCCATAAGGCCAAGCAGGCGTAGGCATAACCTGAACGATACGGTCTCTCCCCGCCTGAAGAGGGAGAGACACTGCGTGAGAGACGTTAGTCTCCTCTCTGATAGTGTGATGCGATAAGAGAGAGAGTCTATGTGGAGACCCAAATACTCCGCACATTGTGCGGGGTCCACACGGCTCTTTTCCCAATTTATGCTGAATCCCAGAGTCCTCAGATGATTTACCACCGTAGTAGAATCTCTGAGTGCCTGTTCGCATGAACTGGAACATATCAGATAATCGTCCAGATAAGAGAATATTCTGATGCCGCTGTTTCTTAGCGGTGACAGTGCTGCCTCCACACACCTGCTGAACACTCTCGGGGCCAAGGATAGCCCGAACGGGACCACTTGGTATTCGTAAGCCCTGTTCTGAAAAGCGAACCGGAGAAATTTCCGGTGTGCGGGATAGATGGCAATGTGAAAATATGCGTTTGACAGATCGATCGTTACAAACCAATCCCCTGGACGGATTGAACGACAGAGCACTTTGTTTGTTAACATCCTGAACGTGTATTTGCGCAGGTGTCTGTTTAACACACGGAGATCTAATATGGGGCGAAGGGACGAGCTCCCTCTCTTCGGAATGACAAAATAACGGGAGTAAAAACCCTGTTGGGCTTGCTCGTTCGGGACAGCCCTGATCGCTTGTTTTCGAAGCAGGGACGATATTTCGTCCTCTAGGATTCGTGCCGAATCCCCACTGGCCATAGAAACCAACACGCCGTTGAATCTGGGTGGTTTCATAGCAAACTGCAGTCTGTAACCCTGGGAAACCGTAGACAGGATCCACGGGTGAACTGCGCATGCGCGCCACTGTTCCACTCGCGCAGCGAGCGGGCTCATGTGATCGCGCCCCAACGACGTCACCCTCGGGACGTAAGGGGAGAGGTCTGCCCTCACAGGAGAAGCGTGAGCTCCCCCCATGGGAATGTAGGGACCAAGATATTGTTTCATTTTGTTTTGTTTTGTGCATTTCACCCTTGGCTCTGGGCCTGGTTGCGAAAATGCAGGGTTTATTGTGTTCACCTTTAAAACGAGGGAAAATAACTTGTGACACTGGGAAAATGCTTGGTGGCACCGTGTCAATCGTTGCCCCTGTCGCACTTCGCCTTGAACATGAGGCAAGAGAGACTGAGAAAGGGCCCCTGGAGAACTTGAACCCTCTGGGCTTTGCTCTACCCCCCCAAGCTTTCTTTTCTTCATGGGAGGGGGAGAGAGAGAAGCTGGGATCGCTAGGTCGCACGCTTCTTCTTCCCATCCCCGGGGTGGGGAGAGCGGTTCCTGGCTGCCGCAGCAGCGAAGGAGTGTTTGCCCCATGGCCTTGGGTTCTCTGACCTAGGCTGTTGGTCGGCCTGTGGGCCAGCTGCGTGGGCTGGTCTGTAGGCTTTCTGAGGCCTGGTTCCCCCTTGTCTTCCCCTTGCTGCCGCTGCGGCGGCCGCAAAGCCTGACCTCGCCGGCTGGGGTGGGCGGGGAGCCTGTTTTCGGGGAAGGCAGAGATCGAAGGCCTCTCCTTCCTGTTTCCTGAGAGTGCTGTTCTCTCTCATCTTTTCCAGCGCTGGACCAAACAGACCCTTGGTTGGGTCATATGCAGCATCCATGACCTCGGCTTTCTGCGCGTCACTTAGTCCGGAGAGACTGAGCCATAACGCTCTCTCACCCGAGACTGCGAGTCCCATGACTCGGCCACAGCCCTGAACTGCGCCCCGTGAGGAGCGTAGGACCAGGTCATTGACGTTGCAAATTTCATCCCAGAGGGCAGGGTTGGGTGACCCAGAGTCTAGCTGGCGACCCATTTCCTCTAGGATTTCAGCCTGATATGCAGACAGTAGTGTCATGGCATTGAGCGAGCATACCGACTGCGCTGCATATTTATACATCCTCTGGTAAGTGGAAGCGGTGAGGCGGTCCATCTTACCAGGCAGGGAGATGCCTGAAGAGGCGGAGAGAGAGCGACGGTTTGGGTGGAGGTGGTAAGCCACTGAAGGCTCCACAGCTGGGGGTTCGGCCAGCCCCAGCTCACCCATCCCGTGGATCTCCAGCTTTGAGCAGCCCTTGGTGGGAAGCTTGCTCTTAAATGGGCTGGACCAGTAGCGGCTCATTTCCTTCATGCAGATGGGAACTGCTGGTAAGAGCTGCTTAGAAGGCGGCTGGGCTGGTGGGAGCCTCTTGCCGTCGTATAGGTCTCTCTCTGCCCCTTCAGCATCCGGGGCTGCAGGCCATTGAATGCCTAGTTTTGCAGCGGCCCGTTTGCACACCTCGTACAGGTTACCGTCTACCGGTTGTACAGCGTCAGAGGCGCTAGGGGGTCTGGACAGTTGGACCGGAAAAGTGGAGTCGTCCTCCTCCTCCTCAATTCCGTCCATGTCGAGGAGGTCAAAGTTGGCGTCGTCGTTGCCCTCTGCGTCCTCAGTGCCCGGTTCCGCCTCGAGAATTAAATCATCGAATAGCGGGGGCACGAGCGGGGATGCCGCCTCCATCATGTCCGCCCAGCTCGTTGTCGCGTGGGACTGATGGGTGCTCGTTGAGGCTATAGCGGGGGCACCCGCCAGGCAGGGATCCTGGTTGGTAGCCACCGTCACCCTTAGCCTCCTTTCCAGAATTTTCTCCGGCATTGATGTGCAGTGAGCGCATGAATGCGGGTCCGCTAGCGAAGCTTGAGCGTGTTTAATGCCCATGCACGCTATGCACATGGGGTGGGGGTCCCGGCCTGATATGGAGGCCCCACATGACGCGGGGCACAGGCGGGATACAGCCTCACTAGCCTTCGGCTCCGACCCTTTGGCGGGGGTGGCGGGCGAAGGCATACCGCAGAGTTCACTCGCCGTGATGCGTTCGTTATACTCCGGGTGTTTTGGCTCAGCCAACAAGCTAATGTGTACTGTGCCAAGGTAAGCTCGCCTTGACGCGTTAGCCGATAAACTACACCGTAAACCAGTGACACCTGTAGACAAATACAGGGTAACCGGAGAAGCAGCTCGCCTTTATGCGGACACTGCCCAGCGGGTGTAGTAACAGATAGCTTCTTACGAAGTTATTACTCAGCCGAACCAGGTTAAAAGCCTACGACTGCGTTCGACGACGGAATCCTTGACGGCCCGTCTGTGAACTGTTAAGCAGTTTAAAGCTAACCTAGATAAGCTGAGGGAGCTTGAGTAGCTTTCTCACGGGAAGAAAGCGAGAATGATTTGAGGAGGGCGGGTCGACTGTATAAGTGCAGGGGGCGCGACCCTGTGGCACAGTCCGACCTGTCTGTCAAGGACAGACGTGGTGCAATTGGAGCTTCCAGTAGTAGGTCACGCCTAGGCGATTCCCATAGTGAAACACCGAGCGAAGTTAGAAAAAGAACCTCTCCTACTCCGAGTGAGTACACAAGGGGATACCCAAGCACACTTCAGATAAAACAATATGGTTAATTAGTAAATAGAAACAATGTATCAATTCAGTGTTGAATAAACTAGTTAAGATCAACATAGAGGGTTTGGGTTTGGTATAGTAGTGAATCAAAATATGGAAAACACTAAATGCAAGCAATAGGTAGAATAAAAGGTTTAATTAGGTCGTCCAATTTAAATAGATAGTGAAGGGCAATCGGGTAGGATTATGAAGAGAATTGTGATTTTGAGTAACGGTTAAGACAAAAGTGAGTCGCCCAATATTGAAAATGCAAGTTTTAATATTGTGATTTTTGTTTTCTTTCACATCTCCCTAGTTAAAGACAATAGGTGGATTGATGCCACATCTGCTGGGAAGGAGTCATACATGCTATGTTGTCAAATTGGATTCGGAAGTAGTGGGTTTACCTTCAAATGCCACTAATGCTGTTGCAACACTTTAATAATTTTAACTCTGATAAATTATCTTTTGTTTTATAGTCGCCCTGATGTGTATTCATTACGCACACACATGGCTGCATAAGGCAGATGCGGCTGAAGACTCTGTCTCCATCCCTCCACTTTTCGATCTATACCACCATATAGGTGGGGATTGATCGTATCCCAGGTACGGCATCCTGCAATAAGCCAGTATGGAAGGCTGGTTAGCCAACGACGGGTAAGATCCCACCTTGAAGCCCGGGACAACCTAAAGCAGGCACAGTCACGATTACTTGGCAGAGTCACTGTGAGCACTGGCTCACTTGATCATGGAGTGACGGACTGCAACCATCATAGGAAAAGCCGGCTGATGAAAGGTGGAGGGGGAACAGGAGTCAGATATGTCAGCTATGGCAGCAGAAGTGGTTTTGGAACGGGGCATGTCGCGTTTTATTTTATTTTATTTTACCTTTGTGGTATAGAAGCCCACTAACGCATGTACGTTTTTTTGGTTTAGCGCATGACTTTGGAACAGCGTGGTTTCAGGCGGCTGATGGTAAACCCACCCATATTGGGCTTTGGATTTGGACATACTGGTTTCGATTTCCCTTCCCAAAAGATTGGTTTCAGTTTGCTGATGCTTAAGATTCGACGTTTCGACGTTGGTTGCACCAACAGCGTTCTTAGATTTGCTTATCGTTTAATGCGCATGGTTTTGACCATTGCGCAAGGGGGGAGGTATTGAGGAGAATTAGGACATTTTTTGAAAACAAGGTTTTTCTTCACCATACTTGCAAACCATGATTGACATCCAGCTAAATGAGTGTGACATATTTGAAGAAACAGTGTTCAACAGATGGGTAGAAGCAGTCCCATCAGAAGACCAAAGTGCGGCTACGGTAATCCAAAATCACTTTTGGTTGATAATATTCTGAGACTGATGATTGATGAAGATTGACGTGGGCGGAAACCCCCATTGGGACAAAGAAATTCTTGTATGTATGCGTGTATAAAGGAGAAGCTGGTACCGATGTTCGAGCAGTGACTCTATAGACCCACTCAGGCTGTTGTCGTTGTTGCTTTTCTGCACGATAAAGTCTTTTGTCAATTCTTGCTCCGGACCCCTCGATTTATTTTACTCTCTCTCTCTCTTGAATTAGTCTAAGTGTTTATATCTCGATTAATCTACAACACTGGCTGCTGGCCTACCATGTTTACAGTGCAGGGTGAAGGTCAGGCCTACCGTGTTTACAGTGCAGGGTGAAGGTCAGGTCTACCGTGTTTACAGTGCAGGGTGAATGTCAGGTCTACCGTGTTTACAGTGCAGGGTGAAGGTCAGGCCTATCGTGTTTACTAGGGGTGTAACGATACCCGAATTTGTACCAAACCGTCACGGTACAGGCACTTCGGGGTGGTTACAGAGGTGTACCGCAGTGCGTAAATGTGGCGTACATAGCGTTAATATGGTGAATTTAAAACTTGAAGTCGGAGTTCCCCCCGGATCGTATAGCCAAAGTATACTACTCCGACTCCGTAATCCAACTCCGTAACTACGGCGACCCCTTTTTTTGAATTTTCCCCCTAACTATGAACCGTACCGTCCTGTACCGTACCGTGACTTCAAAACCGAGGTACGTACCAAACCATGACTTTTGTGTACCGTTACACCCCTAGTGTTTACATTGCAGGGTGAAGGTCAGGCCTACCCTGTTTACAGTGCAGGGGGAAGGTCAGCCTACCGTGTTTACAGTGCAGGGTGAAGGTCAGGCTACCGTGTTTACAGTGCAGGGTGAAGGACAGGCCTATCGTGTTTACAGTGCAGGGTGAAGGTCAGGCCTACCGTGTTTACAGTGCAGGGTGAAGGTCAGGCCTACCATGTTTACAGTGCAGGGTGAAGGTCAGCCGGTTCCGGTCTGCGTCCAGCTCGATGTGGCACTTCTCCACCGTCTTTTCCAGGGTGGCCAGAGACCTGAAGACCGCCTGCACACTCTGAACCCCGGAGGGGAGGAGGGGTGTTATGGAGGTGGACTGAAGTGAGCTGTAAGTACATCACTCCATTCTGCCCGTCACTCACAAATACCTTAATGGCCATCTTACAGCGGAAGCCATGTCCCTCTGGGTTAACATACCTGTTCAGAATAAAACACACAAAGAGTTATTCAGTGGTGCTTCACTTGGTATGAACAATAAGATGTTCTTTACTCACTGTGACGTACCTGCTGAAGAAAAGTGGAGCGAATAGGAAGCAGGCGTAGGCCGAACGCGAGGAGTTCACAGTCCGGAGGGTCAGCTACGACCAGGAGGAACAGAGCAGAATCATCATATCACATCAAATCATCACAGTCCGGAGGGTCAGCTATGACCAGGAGGAACAGAGCAGAATCTAGAGGCCGTACCATTAGGCAAACCAGGCATTTGCCTGGAGTCCCGGGCCCCATGGAAGGCTTTTTGGGGCCCCCAAAAGGCGCTCTTTATATTTTGTCCCCATATTTGTTGTTCTAAAAAAACTCGTAGTAGCATCGGAATATCGAATTACTCATCTTTTGACGGTCTTTCCGTGTGCACCCCCCCTCAGTCTGCACTACATGGACTATTCAATTTTCCGCTCATCACACGTATGCGGAAATTATGTAAAAAAAACAGTAAACAGCGGTAAGAGAGAGAGAAGAGATAAATCGAGTGAGGAATGAAGCGAACGTACGAAAGCGTGTCACAAAAAAAGAAGAAGAAAGACCAAAGGTAGGAGTTTATTTCAAAGCTATCAAGCTTCTTTTTTTTTTTACAGGCACCGCGGTGGCAGCGGGACCGTTGGCGGAACAAGAGCTGTCAAGAGCTGTCTACATCGTTTGCATTCACCAGTCAGTCAAGTTTTGAGAGAGAGAGAGAGAGAGAGAGAGAGAGAGAGAGAGAGAGAGAGAGAGAGAGAGAGAGAGAGAGAGAGAGAGAGAGAGAGAGAAAACACAGATGAGGACAATCACAGATGAAGACAAACAGAGAGAGAGGAGAAAAAACAAGCTCAGAGACACGAGAGGCAAATAAACAATGAGACTGAAGAGGTAAATGATAAAATCTTCGGTGTGTCCCCATAATTGATCTATATGCATTTTTTGTTTTTTTGCAGGTGACACAAAATAGACCACAATGCCCTGTCCAACCCCCTGCTGTGACTTACTGGAAACCTAAGTAAATTATGCCATCTTAGGACGGTTAACAGTCAGTGTAATATGTGTCACCATAATTAATCTTTCTGTTTTGTATGCTATTCTCACTTTGCAGGTGACACAAAATAGACCACAATGCTCTGTCCAACCAAGTGCTGTGACCTACTGGAACCCTTAGGTAAATATATAATTAACAGTTGCATGAAAGAAGGATAGTGTCTTTTGTTCATCTCTTGAATGGAGTATCTCATTATGAAATATAAGGTACATTAGGCCGGTAGATGCAGGGGCCCCCAAATTACTGTTCGCCTGGAGCCCCCAAAGGGCTATGATCGCCACTGGCAGAAGCATCATATCACATCAAATCATCATATCTGCAACGGCCACTGACCAGGCAACACATGCACGTTGTTATAAGTTATTGAATATTGATACGACTGAGAGACAAACTCGTACCCCATCTTCCTGTGGTTCTAGGTACAACTCGTCCCCGATCCTCGAAAGGGAATGAATGGCCTTGGCAAGTACTGAAACACACACACACACACACACACACACACACACACGCTTCATTTAGCCGACAAATGAACACCTGCTGATTTTCGATGGATTTTTTAAAGATACGCCATGTTACCTTTCACGTTTCCTCCAGTCACGACACAGTCCATCTGGGTAAGATCTGCCAATGCCTCCGCTAGAGCCGCTCTATGAACTCTGCAGCGGAGATGTAGCTATAGCTAAAGACTAGCTGGTCGTTTTTACACCGCTTTTTGTGTCGCAGTGGTGGCCAGTGAGCCTAAACTATAAAAGAGAATTGTGTTAGTCCGCAAATGGTATTATTATCAGTACCCGGGTCGAATAGTTCAATGAAGTTCAGGCAGTTGCAGCAGACATTGTTTACGCCGCCATAAAACGCGTCCTCACTGACGACCAATCAGATAAGCGCAAATAATTTAGGGAGGTTTCACGATTGTACGCATGCGCATCTAGTGTGTCTGAAAAGTACAGAAAGTTTGGACATGTTTGATTTGCAAATTTCAACCCATTAGACGTCATTCATTCCAGATATTACTTTATATTAGGCTGTTTACAAGAGCAGCTGTCTACATCGTTTGCATTCACCAGTAGGTCAAGTTTTGAGAGAGAGAGAGAGAGAGAGAGAGAGAGAGAGAGAGAGAGAGAGAGAGAGAGAGAGAGAGAGAGAGAGAGAGAGAGAGAGAGAGAGAGAGAGAGAGAGAGAGAGAGAGAGAGAGAGAGAGAGAGAGAGAGAGGGAGAGAGAGACCTGTCAGTGTCACCCGGCCTCCCTGGTCTTTCTTGTTCAGGGTATCTGTCACTGGAATGCTGCCTTACCTCTATCTGGGATGGCTGAGGAGGAGTGACTAACAACCTTTGCAGACAGAGCACAGCCTCATACTGAGTCAAGGAGTTGTAGTTGTCTGTTCCTTCTGTCTGGATGGTTTCAGAGTTTCACTATGACTTCACAGTTAGAGTGAGTGTGTTTGAGAGAGAGAGAGAGTAAATTAATAACCTGACTGGCCCTTATTGGACCTTATTGTGGATGCACTTTGGAGTTTTCTTTTGGTTCTAAAGAGTTCTCCTCTCAGGCACACTAGGCCTGTTGTAGAGCCAGTGCCTGGATGTCTGGTGCCTCCAGCGGAGACAGGCAGGCCCTGCTTCAGGCCATGCTGCAGAGGCTGAAGCTCCAGGCTGACCTCCAGGGAGGGTCTCTCCCAGCGAGTCCAGCCGCCCCCCACCAACAGACTCCTGGTCCCTACAGCAGAACAGCTCACAATGGGTCGGGGATCGCCCTGGTGGGCTCTCCTGGGATGGGGCGAGGTGGGAGGAGCTGGGACTCAAGGGAGGAGTTTAGGAATCCAGTGCTGGACAGCAATCTGGATACCTCTGGGACCGGTGCAAAGGTCAACGGAGAACGAGGTCTGGTTCATGGACCTCTATCGGATAACAGACAGGAAACAACTATCCTCAATTTGGCTACGGCATTTTCCTCCACTTCCTGTAAGGACAACACTGCTGATAGTTGGGTTGAAGGTCGTGGCTCGAGACCAACGGTCTCCTCTTCTGCGGTGAGTGGCGGTCTGTTTCCTGTCCACACCCAGAAGGAGGCTGAAGGCACTTCCTCTGCAAGAACAAATGGAGGGAAGGAAGGAAATGACATTTCTGCAATTGAAGAAAGTGTTATTGATGATGCTATGAGTGGTGCAGTAGGAGATGACGGTTCTCTCGCGGGGAATCCCACTTCTGCCTCTCAGTACCACAGGAGCAGCCACAGCAGTGACCCAGGGGGGTTAGCTGGGTCTGGAGCCCTACTGTCACCCATAGGGAGCCTGACCCGGGACACTTCTCCCTCCACACACCAGGGCTCCTCGCCTTGGCTCTCTGCACGGCCCTTAAAAGGTCAGAGCCCAGGAAGGGGAGAACCCCCCGCGGCACATAAAGGGAAACCAGGGCCCCTGGCACTGAGCCACACCGGGGGGACTGGCCCCAACACGGCCGGCAGCCCTGTGGCACCACTGCAGAGGGACAGAGCATCTGGGAGTAGAACTAAAAGATGGACACAGAAGATCAAGGAGAAGTTTAGGGAGAGGGGTGGGAGTCTGAAGAAAAGAAAAAAAGAAGAAGGCAAAGAAGAAGTAAAGGTGGAGGAAGAGGGCAAAGTGAGTGGATTTAAGGGGACTAGGTGTTAAGTTTGGTTGCGTTGTGTGGAGGCGTTGCGTAACGGGAGATTCCCTTGTTTCTGTTCTGATTAGATTTCGACTCATAATGAGTATCACAACACAAACGTCATCAGCAGTGCGCCAAGCAGCACTGTGGAACCAACGAGCCAACCCACTGACCCAGTCTCTACAGACGTAGAGGACAGCACTGTGGACATGAGGTAATACCAGATCAAAAACACCTTAGTTATGGCTTAATCCAGAAAATACATGGTCCATAAAACAATGTACTTACATAGCTGGAAATGCACCCAATGAGTTCATCTACAAATACTAACTCATATGAGGTAAACAACATCACTATGACTCAAAATCAAACCTGTACTAATGTGTAGGTAGGCAGGGGTGACGCTCTGAGAGGACTCAGATTGTGTCAGCACTCGTAGCATAGCTATGACGTACAAATACCATCAGAGGAATGTGACGGGAGATACTTCGTAGATGTTTTATAGCATTGATGAGTTAGTCTCTCTCTCTCTCTCTCTCTCTCTCTCTCTCTCTCTCTCTCTCTCTCTCTCTCTCTCTCTCTCTCTCTCTCTCTCTCTCTCTCTCTCTCTCTCTCTCTCTCTCTCTCTCTCTCTCTCTCTCTCTCTCTCTCTCTCTCTCTCTCTCTCGCACTTGATAGGCCAGACTTCGTTGCTGACGTCTCAGTCATCGATACTACACACATTTTAATATTCTACTGACCTGTTCTCTTAGTGGATAAGTGGACCTGTTTGCAAAGGTTGTACAAAAAGTAACAAACATATAAACCTTGGTTTATATGTGTTTATTTATACTGCCTTTGTTGATAAACAGTTAATCTATTGGGTAGTCATACACATCTTTCAATTATAATTAGCAAACTATTTATATGGATTTACATTAAATGTAAAGGACAAATATCAAAATGTGAATGGGACAGGGTTCAGAATCTAAAGGGGAAAACTATCCAAACTCCAAAGGTAAAAAACAGTTGGTTCGGACTGTTTTTTATAAATTCAAAGTTGATGTTGTTCATAGTCAGCGTTTGTTAAAGTGGGATCAGTGGATGGATCTGGTGGGAATTGACCCGTATGTTTGGAGCTGACTGAGGTTTCAGGACCAGACATTAAGGAGTGAGTCCGGTGTACCAACCCCCCTGTTCCTCTGATGGAGGAACAGGGGAAGGAACCTCACTGAGAACCACAGCTCACTGTTGGTCGCTGATACACGTTGCCATGACAACAATGACATTTTGTTTAAAGGTTGGCGAAAAGTTGTTCCCTTTTGTCAGTTACGTTAGATTAGTTGAGAACTGAAACCTTTATTAATATTATTTAAAGCAAAATCCTGAACAATATTGGTTGGGACAAACAACTGTTTTGAACTTTGTGTGGCTATGAATCCTAACACGAGAGCACAATAATCCACTTTACTGTGTCTAAACAAATCACAACCATCACAACAATGTTTAGGTTTTCACACAAAGGAAAACAAAATGGTCCTACATTGGTCTTCATCGCTTTATGGAGAATTAGCTGACATTGCTCCTGAATATCGGTTTTTCTGTCTCGTATTTATACGTTATGTATATATTAGAGCTGTCAAGCGATTAAAATATTTAATCGTGATTAATCGCATTAATGTCATAGTTAACTCACGATTAATCGCGATTAATCGCAAATTCTTTTTCTATGCTAAATATCCCTTGATTTTTTTGTCCCATAATTCTTCTCATTTTAATTCTCTTATCAACATGGTGAAGTGCATCGGCTTGCCTTGTGCAAATGATTTTTTATTGATAACAACATTTGCATATACTGATCAAAACAGGACGATACAAAAAAAGAGCCTATAGTGCAATTAAACGACTGCTTTGAACAAATGTAATTTGAACATAGCAGTCAGGCTACTGCTTCTTTGTTTTGAATTATTTTTTTTTATTAAATAAAATAATTGCGTTACTCGCGCGATCAATTTTTTAACGCCGTTAAATTTGGTTTGCGTTAACGCCGTTAATAACGCGTTTAACTGACAGCTCTAGTATATATGAATGTATGTGCGTGTTCAGCTCAGTGAGCGGTCTGTGATGCTGGGGCTTGGTAGGATGTCGATTGTCACAGGGGGTACATGACTGGAAAAAGTTTGGGAACCACTGAAGTCATCGATCAAAGTTTGATAAAGACATAATCTTATTGACAAAATGATAAAATGTTGTTTAAAAAGTATAAGCTATATTTGGCAGTAATATGGAATGAGCAATATTGTTTGACCGGGTCTACCGGGTCCAACAGAGTGAGTGTTATATATATATTTTATATATATATATAATTCTCAACATATCATTTCTAAAAGCCCACGAACAAAGAGGGCAAAGCATTTCTGAATTAACCTGTGCAGGGGCGATTCTAGGTTCTGACTTTTGGGGGGGTTCAGCCCCCAGGAAGCCACAGGGGTATATGAAGTATATAAAGGTGTGTGTGTGTGGGGGGGGGGGGAGGGACTTTGAGTATCGTAGATGTAATTTCCTGCATTCTGCTGCATTATAGGGTGACCTGGTTGGTATATCTATCAATCCAACACATTGCATATTTTTGAACAGTCTGCTGGTTTATTGTCAGAAAAGCACAGACCTTTTGTAACAGTTTAACCTCAGTTAAACTCATAATACCATTGAGCAGGGGTGGACTGGGAGAAAAATTCAGCCCTGGCATTTTCTCTCCAGACCAGCCCACTACATTATTAGCACTAGGGGTGGGACGAGACGAACGGGAAGAACCCTGTATATCCGAATAATTGTACAGTTTTTTGTTTTTCAAGTTTGTGTTTCTTGTGCTGCTGACAAGAAAGGTGTGAAACCCGAACAGGAAGTTAACAGACATCCTGTTGTTGCTGCATCTCCACCCGCCATATCTACTACAAAACCCTTGTTAAATATCACACATGATCCAACGCTAAATCCTCTCTTGCAGTTATTAGTCTGTGACTGTGAAAATCGTAACCCAGCATTAGTTAAAACCAGACTCGGACAATAATAACAAATTCTCCTGACAAATAATCTAAATAGAAACATATTCCAGACAGTAACAGCATTAGAGCTGAAATCAATTTGTTTTAACGGTGACTCAGTCATTATGAAACCATAAATAGAGAATTGAATTTTTTTCTCATATACTTCTCATACACGTGTATGTGCACATCTACTGTATGTATACATGTGCACAGACATGTATATGAGAATGCATATCTATTCAGACCTGTAATTCGGCCTACCTGCATAACTATTAATTTAACTTAAATGATATGCAAATGTTTGAAATTAAAATCAATGTGAAAATCTTCAACCAGGAAATAATCATAATCAAACCTTTTGTTTCAATCTGAGGCAAAACAAGTTGCATAATAAACTCACAAAGTCAAGAGAAGCTCTCTCTCTCTCTCTCTCTCATCATAGAATAACTTCTAGCAGGTGAGGAAAACCTGTTTGACAGGAGATGATGGTAGCAGAGAATATAAAGAGACATTTATGAATAACCAATTGTCATTTTATCACACATATAGTATGTTTCTTCACATAAACCTTTAAACATACACATATTGCATTCCTCTCGAAATAGTCATCACCTCAGTAAACAATAAATGAATTGAAAGATTACAATAAATTCAATGGCAAATATTGCAAATTAAACTAATTATTTCCAATAGGTTTACTTGTATTTTGTGCTAAAATTCAAAGTGTCACATCTATATTTACAATACAGCTTGATTCTGCATCTCTATTTACAGCTCATTAGTCCATGTCAATGTTTACTCTTGCTATGGCAACAAGAGACTGCTAACGTTAGCAGCTGTTAGCTAGCTAAGCCAAATCATCTGAACAATAATAACCCATAATATCACAATTCGGCCTATTTAAACAAAATCAACCACACCTACCAACAGTCACAGCCCTTCAACTCTGGGCTAATATGTTGTCACAAGTATGCAGTTAATTAGGTCACATCACATTCAATGTAAAAACGTTTTCTACTTTGTTTTGGACATGTCTCAAAATGTAGCCTAGCTAGCCCCAGGCTAACGTTACTTAGCATATATGCCTCCACTCGCTCGTCTCCTGGCGCAGCAGCACCTGCTGGGGTGTGGACCCCGGCACCAAATAGGTCTGTCAATTTTGAACATTTAACATTTAACCCGGGCGTTTTCAGCTCCGTACCGGCTCCCGCGACTCTGGCCCATGCCATGAGGTCCCGCCCACCCTGGTACGTGTTGTGATTGACAGCACTGTCAGGGCTCTCTGAGCCTGTCAGCCCATGATTGATTGACAATGACAAACATAGACCAATAATATGCGTCGATGCTGGCAACACACTGCTAGCTCTCTGTAGCCCATTGGCCGGCCCAATTGGAGGGAATTTAGAGAGAGAGGAAAAAAGAAAACATAGCGGACCGGACCGGCCCACATTGGGTCAACGGCCCACCGGGACGATGCCCGGTATGCCAGATTGCCAGTCCACCCCTGCCATTGAGTATTTCATCCCAGAGGAAAGGATTAAACACATTTTGGCTAGACTCTAGCTCTTAAAGAATAAATAAATATAACTTAACCTTTTATCTAAGTTATAGACAACACTGGTGTAAATGTATTATTATTATTATTATATTATCCAAGAATTTTCTTATGTCCTGTCCAGGATTCTGTGACTTTTATTTTCTTAGTTACTATGCTGTTGCATTTCTTAGCCAATAGATGGCAGTGTGAGCTAAATAATAAAGTTCTGAACCACTAAAGTGATTTAAGGAAAAAAAACTGTTTGGATGAAGGAATAATCAAATATATGTGAACTCTGTAATAACAATTTGAGGTTTATTCAATTTCCTTTGGGTAATTCTCGCTCAAAGATGACCATATTTTCCCCTCTTTTTTTTAACGCAGATACTGAAACACATTGGTTTTCAAAGTAAACTATACATGTTAAAAATGGAAAATACAAAAAATGTGAAGACAAAGTAAAATGGGAACCTCAAAACAAATTCAAAACATTGAAATCGGAATATTGCATCAACATTAATTTTGATAAAACATTTATATATTTTTTTTTTATAAAAACTAAATTTTTTAAAAATCAACAAGTACAACTTATACTAGACTAATAAACAGACCGCTATTCCGGGAGCACTAAACTATGTCGCCCCACTTTCAGGGACCCATACATTTTTATAAATTGTATCAACATACATATTTATAAAACTTGTGATGCGAAAAAATCAACAAGTGAAACATGGACAAGCCTGATACTATGAGAAACAGACCACTATTCCGGGAGCACTAAACTATGTCGCCCCCCTTTCAGGGAGGCAAATCTTTAAATCGTTCAGGATCTATTTTCTCAAGAACATCACTCTCAACAGACATGCTTATCATGCTACGCACCATTACAAGCCTCTGCCTACTAAAACATGAAGTAATTCAAAAACAGGCATAGATAGAATCGCCTTGTAGTCAACTGTCATTTAATAGACATCTGACAGATTATTACCTGGTCATGTTATAACACAGCTGGAAATCGTGGATTTTCTGATAAAGACTAGCTAGCCTCTTTGACAGACGAAACAGCAGAAACTATGTTAGGTGCGCTCATGCTGCATTTTGGTTTTGCAGGAGACTTCAACCCACCATTCAGAGGTAAGAGATTCCTGCAGGAAGATTGCGCTAGATTTCAAATCCCCTTTGAGCCTATTCATTAGTGTACAGCATCCATCCTCTCATTGCTTGTGTAAACATAAAGGTAGAATATTAGCTTTGAGGACGAAACAATAGGGTGGGCTAAGGCAAGTATAAAAAAGGTCTAGCTTTGCCACTGAACCTGTGGATCTAGTGAACCAGAGCATGCTTACGTCTCTTCGATTTGAACCAAAGTTGTACCCACATGAACCTATGGTGATCCAGAGTTGAGCTACAGTCTCCGTGTGCCAGGGGCTTCTACACTCACAGAGCAGTTGCTCGATTCTTTGGGGACTTAAGGTAATTTATTTTGAGACGCTTTACTTCCTCCATGTTCAATGAATTGAGGTATTGCCGTTGAACACACCTATGATGAGCTGTTCATGTGCTTTTGAAGTTGTCTCGTCACTATTGCTAATGAGGCATTACTGCATGAATAAAGAGGCAATCATCAACTTATGATAAATTAACTGTCAAATGCTTTTTTGGCAGATCGCTGCTGTTATGACCGGCTCAAGGCCAAAACACATAAGAAGTACAACACAAACAAAGGCTGGGATCCTGTCAGGAAGTTGAGAGAGAGAGAGCCGGAGGGAGGATCCACTTATATAGGCTGCACCCACAGCTTCATGCAGGTGTCCGCAATCACCACTCAGGAGGCTGCAACTTAAAGAGACATGGCAGACACGTACAACGGGACAGACAAATAAATATTGACACGTAACACCCCCTCCCTTAAGACGACAGCCATGCTGTCAGCATTAACATTCTAGGGCACACGTGAGAGGGCATCGGCCACAACATTATCACACCCCTTCTTCTGCCGAATCTCGATATTGATGTTCTGGGCCATTAGAGCCCACCACATGAGCCGTTGGTTATTGTTATACATGCAGTTTAAGAAGACTAGAGGGTTGTGATTGGTGAAAACCAACACCGGCTGTGGCGTTGAGCCAACATAAGCTTCAAAATGTTGGAGGGCCCAAAGCATGGCTAAAGCCTCATTCTCGATAGTGCTATATCTACCTTGGGCTGCAGAGAACTTTTTGGAAAAATAGCAAACAGGATGATCGATACCAGAAGAATCTTCCTGCAGCAGGACAGCACCAGCACCAGTCCAACTTGCATCAACCTCTAACTTAAACGGCACTTCAAAGTTAGGAGCCAAAAACACTGGAGAAGAGCTGAGAAGAGCTTTTACAGACTGAAAAGCCAGCTCACACTTGGTGTCCCACAACAAATCCTTGGTGGGTTTAAGGAGGTCAGTCAAAGGAGACACAATGGCAGCAAAATTACGGCAGAACCCTCTATAATAACCAGCTTGTCCAAGAAAGCGACGCAGTTCCCGCTTAGTGGTAGGAGCAGGGAACTCAGTGATAGCTGTTATTTTGGCATCCACTGGCCGCACTTGACCCTGACCAACCAAGATAAGTGATGGTGGCCTTGGCAAACTCACATTTTGCCAGATTCAGTGTAAGGGAAGCATCTTGCAAACACTGAAACACAACAGACAAGGTTTCCACATGGGACTGCCAGTCAGCAGAATAGACTACCACATAATCAAGGTAGACCTCACAATTCGCTACACCAGATAACACCCTTTGCATAAGGCGCTGAAAGGTGGCAGGGGCATTACGCATACCAAATGCCATGACTGTATATAGCATAAAACTGTCTGGTGTCACAAATGCAGAGATCTCAGACGCACGAGGTGTTAAAAGTACCTGCCAGTAGCCCTTTAGCAGGTCCAGCTTGGTGACATAGCGAGCAGCTCCAACTCTATCAATGCAATCCTCGACACGAGGGAGAGGAAAATAATCTGGTTTAGTTACAGCATTGATTTTCCTGAAATCAGTGCAAAAGCGTGGTGTTCCATCAGGCTTTGGCACTAATAAACATGGGGAACTCCAGGCACTGAAGCTGGGAACAGCCAGGCCATGCTATTGCAAATACCCAACCTCTTTTTGCATTTGAGCCCTTTTTGTGGGATTCACACAATAGGCATGCTGCTTAATAGGAAGACATTCACCAACATCAATGTCATGCTGCAAAACAGTGGTTTGGGTTGGTAAATCTGAGAACAGTGTATGATGATGTTCAATTAACTTAAGAATGTCACCCTTATCTGTCCCAGAAAGATGGGACAGGTAATTCTCCATTCCAACTCACCCAACACTTCAGAATTCGGCAGCCGAGCACACAGAACAGGAGCATCTTGCATCACTAGAGCATCCTGAGGAGAATAGCATGGCAACACTGCTGTTAAAGCTACAGGCAACACCTTAACTGGAGGAGAGAGAGCCTGAACCTGCCTGAACCTGACAACATAGGGCTTGAGCAGGTTCAAATGACATACGCGAGTCTTTCGTTTCCTATCAGGAGTACGAATAACATAATCAGTTTCACTTAGTTTCTTTTCAATCACATAAGGGCCAGTGAACTTGGCTTGAAGCGCTGAACCAGGAATAGGAAGAAAAACAAACAAAGTCTCCAGGCTTAAAGCTGCGTTCAATAGCATTCTCATCAAAATGAGCCTTCATTTTAGATTGGGAGTCAGACAGTGCCTCTTTTGCTACCTCACAAGCATGATGAAGACGCTCTCTGAAAGCACTGACATAATCCAGCACATTCTGAGTAGGAGAAGCAACCCCAGTCAGCTGCTCACGTAGCAACTTTAGCGGTCCACGAACGGTGTGGCCAAATACCAGTTCTGCAGGACTGAAACCCAATGATTCCTGAACAGTCTCTCGAACAGCAAAAAGCAGGAATGGTATACCCTCGTCCCACTCCTTACCAGTTTCAAGACAATAAGCACGCAACATAGTCTTAAGGGTCTGGTGGAAGCGCTCTAGTGCCCCTTGGCTCTGTGGATGGTAGGCACTAGAGACATTATGTTTCACAGCCAACACTTCTAACACCTGAGAAAACACTTTCGACATAAAATTGGTGCCCTGGTCTGTTTGAATACCCTTTGGCAACCCAAAAGTGGTACAGAATTTCATCAATTCCTTCACTACCACCTTGGCTTTGAGGGAACGCAGTGGAATTGCCTCAGGGTATCGAGTTGTAGCACACATTAAAGTCAGGAGAGACTGGTGACCAGATTTTGACTTGGGTAGCGGGCCAACACAGTCAATGATGAGTCTCTCAAATGGCTCCCCATCACAGGGATAGGATGAAGTGGAGCCTGTGGAATCACTTGGTTTGGTTTCCCAACCAACTGACATGTATGACATCTGACAGCTGTCATGGCGGCGCGTGCGCAACGCGCGAATTGGCGTCTCTCCAGTTTTAGCAAACTAATGTTTATTTACCTGACTATCCTACTTGTTTTCACTCGAAACACTTGAGCGATCGGAAAATACAACAGAAACTCACTATTGGATATACATCAAAGCTGCAAAAACCTAGTTTTGGATTACCCGTTCAACTTCGATCAGCTCCCTCCGAAGCTGATCAGATCACCGCGACCAGATGGACAGTCTTGCCGACATGAAAGACTCGTAGACGGAGATGCGACTGCACGCAGAGATGGGGTAAGCGAGGTGGAGTGCTTGTGAAGCTAAGGCTAAACCCGCACCGAACTGCGCTGCCCAGTATCTTCCTTGCCAACGTGCGTTCTTTATTCAACAAGCTGGACGAACTCAAGATATGGACCCTCACACAGAAAATCCTTATGGACTGTAACGTCATGTTTTTCACTGAAACTTGGCTTAACAATGACATCCCAACAAGCGCGGTGGAACTAGAAGGACGCTCTATCTTCAGAGCAGACAGGACTGTAGCGACTACGGGTAAGAGCAGAGGAGGCGGTTTATGTATTTATGTAAACAAAACTTGGTGCATGGACTGCGTCACTGTTAGTGCCCATTGCTCTGCTGATCTGGAGTATTTAATTGTGAGATGCAGGCCCTTCTACCTTCCACGTGAGTTCACCTGCATTGTCGCTATTGCTGTGTATGTTCCACCTGATGCCAACAGTAAAGCGGCAATGAAGGAACTTTCCATTGCCATTAATAAGCTTCAGACTAAACATCCAGATGGGGCTTTTATTGTCACTGGAGACTTTAACCATTGCAACCTGAGAACAGTCCACCCTCAATTTCACCAAAATATGACTTGCTTCACAAGAGGCAGTAAAACTCTAGACCACTGTTATACTAATGTTGCTTCTGCCTACAAAGTCACACCCCTCCCCCACCTTGGTCAGTCTGATCACATTTCTCTGTTTCTCACGCCAAAATACTCCCCTCTCATTAAACGTGTGAACCCAACAACAAAGACCGTTAAGGTCTGGAAGGAAGATACAGATCCCACTCTACAAGAACAATTTCAACACACTGACTGGTTTTTTCGCTGATGCCACCAAGGACTCCCATACCAACATTCACACACTG
This sequence comes from Gadus morhua, assembly GCF_902167405.1. Classification (NCBI taxonomy): domain Eukaryota; kingdom Metazoa; phylum Chordata; class Actinopteri; order Gadiformes; family Gadidae; genus Gadus; species Gadus morhua. The sequence goes on from NC_044057.1 coordinate 8,882,913, forward strand.
TGTGCAGACGGAGTGACTACACACAAAACAGTGAAACTATTCCCTAACCAGAAACCCTGGATGAACAAGGAAGTTTGCCTTCTCCTGAAGGCCAGGGATGCAGCCTTCAGGTCGGGAGACCAGGAGGCCTACAGCTCTACCACAGCAAATCTGAGGAAAGGAATATCCAGGGCCAAACACAACTACAAGGAAAGGATTGAAGAGCACTTCAACTCCTCCGACCCCCGGCGTATGTGGCAAGGCCTACATACACTCACCAACAAATCCCCATGCAACTCTCCCCCACCCTCCTCCACTTCCCTCCCAGATGAGCTGAACCACCCACTCGTTTTGATCGGGAGAACAAGGAGGCAGCCTTCAAGTCAGCTGTTTCACCAGACGAGGACACACTCCAATTCTCCACCTCAGAGGTCTGCGACATCCTGACCAGGGTGAATGCTTGGAAAGCTGCTGGCCCTGATGAAGTCCCCGGACGTGTACTGCGAGCCTGCGCTGAGCAGTTGGCCGGTGTCTTCACTGACATATTCAACATGTCACTAGCTCAATCAACAGTCCCCCACAGTTTTAAATCTGCCACCATTGTTCCGGTGCCCAAACACTCTACAGCGAAGGAACTTAAAGATTTCCGCCCTGTTGCACTGACACCCATCATTGCAAAATGTTTTGAGGAGCTGGTCCTCTCACATCTGAAATCCTGCCTGCCCACTTCACTGGACCCGTACCAATTTGCCTACCGTAGCAACCGATCAACAGAGGATGCTATCTCCACAGTGCTCCATCTAGCACTCACCCACCTGGATAGCCCCAAAACATATGTTAGAATGCTGTTTATTGACTTTAGTTCCGCATTCAACACTGTGATCCCCTCCAAGCTGATCTCCAAGCTCAGCCAGCTTGGCATCAGCAACTCACTATGCAACTGGATTATGGACTTCCTTACTAACAGACCCCAAGCTGTTAAATTGGGGAGTCTCTACTCCTCCACTATCACCCTTAACACTGGCGTGCCGCAGGGTTGTGTGTTGAGCCCTCTGCTCTACTCTCTCTTCACCCACGACTGCGCCCCTGTTTATGGCTCCAACGCCATAATCAAGTTTGCAGATGACACCACTGTGGTGGGCCTGATCAGAGATGAGGATGAAACAGCATATAGGGATGAGGTTCAACATCTAACTACGTGGTGTAAAAACAATAACCTGGAACTCAACACCAAGAAGACCAAGGAGATCATTGTGGACTTCAGGAGAACCAGGAGCAGGGCACACAACCCCCTCCATATCAGCGGTGCTGAGGTGGAGCGTGTGTCTAGCTTCAAGTTCCTTGGGGTCCACATCACAGAAAATCTTTCTTGGTCCCTCAACTCCTCCAGTCTGGTGAAGAAGGCGCATCAACGCCTTCACTTCCTATGGACCCTCAAGAAAGCAAAGCTTTGCCCTAGGATTCTATCAGACTTCTACCGCTGTACCACTGAGAGCATACTTACAAATTGCCTCTCTGTATGGTACGGCAACTGCAACGCTGCCGACCACAAGTCACTACAAAGAGTAGTCAACTCTGCCTAGAGGACTATTGGCTGTCCACTCCCCCCCATTCACAACATATACTATGACCGCTGCTTAAACAAAGCCAAATCTATTGTCAAGGATAACACCCACCCAAACCATGGACTTTTCACCCTTCTCACATCTGGCAAGCGATACAGGAGCCTGCGCTCCCGCACCAGCAGGCACAAGAATAGTTTCTTTCCAGAGGCTGTAACACTGCTGAACAAACCCCCACCCCCCGTATAGCACTGGACTTTTAAATGGTTACCTGCATAGCTGTTGCATCTCACTTTATGCAATGTTCAACCTGTTTACATTTTACTGCCTTGCACTGTATAACTGTTTACACTCATTACTGCACTGAACTGCACTGTCTAGCACTGCACTTTTTAAACTGCTAACTTTTTGGTATTTAAATGCTTCTTTTGCAATTCTGGTTGGATGTCAACTCATTAGTTTTGTATCTATACTCTGCTAGTGACAATAAAGTTGAATCAAAATCAAAATGAATCAAAATCAAATGAGTGGCAGTGTCTTGAAACATCTCTTTTTAAACCAGGCCAGAAGAAATGTTTCAACATACGATAGTACGTTTTAGCTATCCCTAGATGACCAGACCAAACATTATCATGAGCTAAGCTCAATATCTGTGCACGGTAACCAGCAGGGACAACAATCTGATATGCAGTATTACACCCACTGTCATCAGCTGAAGGAGCCCACTTACGCATGAGAATACCATCTTCCCAGTAGTAAACCACTTGAGAGGCACCAATCTCATCTTTAGGCAATGCCGCTGCTACACTCTTAGCCAAGGAAGGATCGGCCTTCTGAGCCTCTATCAGCTGCTCCCTGCCAACCTTTAACTGAGTCTCAGACTCATCAGCCAAGGTGACAGGATGGAACAATGTAACCTCAGTATTCTCACCTACAATGGAATCAGTGGACTGCTTAGCTACAGTTCACTCAGAAGTGGCAGAGGGACCAGCAGACACAGTCTCGACAGTTTCTTCACAAGGAACAATAAACGTATCTGAAAGGTCTACCACATCCTCAACCTTCCTTGACTGAGCGCGAGTTACAACACAAGCAGGAAACACTTTTGGTATCTGAGATAACTGATCACCTTGGTTAACACCCCTAGAGCCAACTGGGTTGCTAACAACAATGGGCGTAGGGAACACCTCCCCACCAGCCAAATCATTACCCAGAATCATGTCCACACCTTCTAAAGGAAGTTCAGGGCGAATTGCCACCGTCACAAGGCCTGTAACCAAGCCAGACTGTAAATAAACATCATGCAATGGGGCTTCAAACCAAGCCAGTCCACACCCCCGCACTAAAGCATTTTCACCGGTAGAGGTTTCTTCAGAGAGGGGCAGTACTCCCTCCACCAACAAAGACTGAGCGGCTGCTGTATCTCTTAGGATACAAATCGGGACCATTGTCTCTGACTCCGAGGTGGCCACTAACCCCTCCATCCGGAAAGGTGCAAAAAGATCAGGCTCAATGCTGTCTTCACTGGGTTCACTCATACCTTTCCCCAACCCAGGCCTATTTTCAGTAAACTGACTGAGACCATCTTTGGCACCAGGCAGACAGGATACAGAAGCTAGCAATGCCACTGGCTTAGCTTTCTGTTTCCTACTAAGAGCATAACAGTCAGCTATTACATGACCAGGCTTTTTACAAAAGAAACAAACTATCTCAGAATTTCCAGAGCCAGAACTAGCAGGTTTGGTAGAAAAACCTGAGGAACCAGGACCGTCACTGCCAGCTGTAAAGCGAAGAGGACGAGGAGACGCATGGTTCCTAGCTTCACAAGGTTTATCATTAAAGACGGCTTTGTGAGCGAGGACATATTCATCAGCAAGTACAGCGGCATCCCGCAATTCTGGCTACACGCTGCTCACTAAGATAGGTGGCAACTGCTTCAGGAACACAGTTTTTGAATTCTTCCAAAAGTACCAACTCACGAAGATGCTCTTTAGTTTCAGCTTTTTGAGATGCACACCACCTATTAAACAGAATTTCCTTCTCCCTGGCAAATTCTACAAAGGTCTGCTTGTCAACCCTACGACTACCTCTAAAGCGCTGCCTATAGGCCTCTGGGACCAGCTCATAGGCCCGCAAGATGGCTGCTTTAACAATTTCGTAGTCAGCGCATTAGTTAAGTGTTAATGAAGAGTAGACCTCCTGTGCTTTACCTGTTAAGACACACTGCAGCAACAATGTCCATGCATCTTTAGGCCATTCAAACGTGGTGGCTACACGCTCAAAATGGGAAAAGTATCTTTCCACCTCTTTTCCGAGAAATGAGGAACTAATGTTCTTCCCAACATCAAACCGAGGAGAAGCAGAAGATGTAGGAGAACTAGCACTCTGAGACTGCATCTCAAATTACCTCATCTCCAATATTTTCATTCTTTCCTCATGTACCAGCTGTAACCTCGCCATTTCGAACTTCCTCCCCTCTTCTTTATCTTTTGCCTCAATTTCTAACTGCTTTATCTTGAATTGCAACTCCAACTCTTGCAAATGAACGGATTGAAAGTCCTGAGTTTGCAACTTTACAGCCTCTGACTTACTACCAGCCACCTTAACAGGATCACTTAAGTCAAAAACCTCAGACTCACTCAAGAGCACTCCCTGCTGACTAAGAGCAGTAACTACTCTGGCTCTCAGCTCATCTTTCTTAAGGGAAATTGATGCAGTTTCAATGCAGCAGTGTTCTACAACGGACATGAGCTGTGCCTTGCTGCAATGAAAAAGCTGTTCTGCTGTAGGAGCTTCCCTAAACTTTTCTAGGTCAAACTCCATAATGAAATGCCACTACTATTTCTTGCCACACAGTATAGAAATAGTTAACTACTACCACTCTACTGCCATGAGCTTACACCACTCAAACACTAGAGTCTACTACTCTTCTCCACTGAGAAGAGAGTGCATCACAAAAACCATGTGACCAAACTAACAAAACCCACATATGCATATGCGCTACTCACTCACCCAACAAGGTTGCGTGTGGAAAACAAAGGCCAGCACGTGCCACCACATGCTATCAATAGAGGTTGGTATTCTTAACTAAGCTACTCTAGAGCAGTGGTTCTCAACCTTTTTTGAGCAAACGCCCCACTGACCTTACCCTGATCCTCTGCCCCCTCCCCCCCCCCCCCAATAAAAATTTTAAAATTAACTAACAACCCCACTCACACTCGTGTTATATTGCTTAAAGTTGTCAGTGCATCGTTTTTCATTGATTTTGCGTTTGTCACTAATAGCAATGAATGCCCTCTGAGTCGGTTTTGGTGCAAAGAATATAAAAATATTAATGAATATTCATGACATGCAATTAAACTTCCAGAGCGACAGGGGGGGGACGAAAGAGAGAGAGAGAGAGAGAGAGAGGCCAAGAAATGGAGTTGAGGATGAAATGGTTGGGATTGAACATTCATTCACCGTGACCGCGGTGCGGGCACTTTGGGGACCGCAACCACTCCCGCGTCTCCCGCCATGCCCCGTGAACGAATGAATGAATGGCCCGGGAACTACGGGCAACGCGGACTCCACGAAAACAGATCGCACGCAGAGGCTTGATAAGGCCTATATATTTTGTATTTGACATGCAACGGTCTTTTCGTGGAGACTACGCTCAGAGCAGCTGGAACTTAACAAGAGGGAGGAGGAAACGGACTATGAAAAAAAATTTGATATTTTTTTCTTGCTATCGGCCATGTTTGATTGTGTTGTGTTGGTTATTGAACTGTTAACCCGCAAACTTGCGTTATGTTTATCAGCGTTACTATAGAGATCATGACGATAGCTGATGTAACTGGAGTCCGGGCGTGTGCAGGACCGAACCGCGCTGTATTATCACTGTTCCACTGCGCATAGACAGTAAAAAGTAGCTGAGACGGTAGAGGGGTTAGAAACCAATAAATGAAAATAGGCTATTTATTTCAGGTAGTCTATTTTTTCACCCAAAAAAAAAAAAAAAAAGAGTTTAAAATCCCCCCCCCAAAAATGGAATCACGTTCACAGCGCCCCCTAGGTTGTGCGAACGCCCCCCGCCCCCGTTGAGAAACCATGCTCTAGAGCGTACCTGGTTCCCTATCTATCTAAGACTGTTAATCTAACTAACTAGGGCTCAACTAGTCTTCGTCTGCTTTCCTGGGCACGCCAAGGGCCACCCCAGGGTTACCGCTGAAAAACAATAAAGTGGTGATGGTCTCTCCAACACCCGTCGACTAACTTAACCACGCAAGCTCAGAGAGAAAAAAAAAAAATACCTCATGTGGCAACAGAAGCATGGACCTCCTTACAAACAAACAAAATGAAAAACGTGGGTCAAACTCCCTTACTCTAAACTTAGGACGAGCCCCCATTATGTTACGACCGGCTCAAGGCTACAACACATCACACCACATCACTACATACTAAGTATGATGCAAAAAGGTGTTTATTTACAACCAAGAAGAAGTACAACACAAACAAAGGCTGGGCTCCTGTCAGGAAGTTGAGAGAGAGAGCCGGAGGGAGGATCCACTTATATAGGCTGCACCCACAGCTTCATGCAGGTGTCCGCAATCACCACTCAGGAGGCTGCAACTTAAAGAGACATGGCAGACACGTACAACGGGATAGACAAATAAATATTGACACATAACAGTGATCCAGAGTTGAGCTACAGTTTCCATGTGTCCCAGGGGCTTCTACACTCACAGAGCAGTTGCTTGATTATTTGGGGACTTAAGGTAATTTATTTTGAGACGCTTTACTTCCTCCATGTTCAATGAATTGAGGTGTTGCCGTTGAACACACCTATGATGAGCTGTTCATGTGCTTTGGAAGTTGTCTCGTCACTATTGCTATGAGGCATTACTGCATGAATAAAGAGGCAATCATCAGCTTATGATAAATTAACTGTCAAATGCTTTTTTGGCAGATCGAATGACTTTAACATCGGGCTGGGTTCCTTCAGCCTCCTGGAGGAGATTAAAACCGGTCAATACTGGGCCACCTTCCTGAGCCCCGCCCTGTCAGAGGGCTCCACCTATCAGAGACCAGCACAACAGCACGCTGGCCAATCACAAAATGCTGCCGTGACCGGACTCCAAGAAAACAACCAATCATCCGGAGGCGTCGACCTACTAGGGAACCCAGTTGTAGCTGTCATGGCAACGTCTCCTGCGTACCTTCCGGTGCCCGTCACCATGGACACCTCGGAACCGGACGGATCTGGAGTGGTGATGGAGCACGAGGCCAGAGCAGAACCAATGGAACAACACGGTCAATCAGAGCCCTCTGAAGAGCCCGGACCCACGCCAGGAGGCGGACCTCAGGTTCACTCACACTTTATCAACGTAAGGAATGACCCGATGTTGACTCATGATCAGAGTCGCTATTGTGTGACAATTAAAATAACCCAAACTTAGAAGGGGAACTTTTTGGTTTCTCTGCATCGTACCTCAAGAAGCCTAATTGTTCCTGATGCTTCCTCTTTCAGAACGCAGGACTTGTGAACAACACGATCCTGTTGAGCCAGATCCGGAGCAGGAAGCGGGTCCACCGGCGGTCCCTGGAGCGAACAGGAAGCGGAGGGACAGCGGGAGGAGGGGGAGAGGGGAGAAGGGCCTCAGGGGGGAGAGGGGCCTCTGGAGGTAGGGGAGCAGAGCCCAGTGAAGAACCAACTGTCTAGCAAATCAAATGTAAAATACCAAACCCAGCATAAAATGTTTTTGTGTTTGCTGTAGATGAAGCCCCATCATCGTCGGCCTCGGCCAGCGGCCCGGTTGCCGTGACGACAGAGGAGGGCACCAGCCTGCTCTACTTATACCCATTCAAGGCCCGTCAAACCCCGTCCCTCCCGGCTCCCCGGGAGTTTGTCCCGAAGGGCGTCCTGAAGCATACCCAGTGTAAGGGGACAGAGAGCACCGTATCCATGGAGACAGCAGCCAAAAAGGTGAGATTATGGCCAAACTGCGTCATCTGGCGCCCCTTGCGGCTGAAAGAAGTAATGTCATGCAGCTGCAGGGTTCATTATAGACATGATCATCATTATTGATATGTTACATATTTAAATGTAATTTATCTATGAAGTGCAATGGACAGATTCCGAAACTAAAGGCGAAAGCCTTTGACACTGCAGTAATGCTATTTTTTTTAAGCTTATTATCATCCTGTGATTAAAGTTCCTACTCTCCCAAATCCAACTGGGGAACCGGGTTCATGCATTCAATGTTTATGCTTTTACCATCAAGATGGTCATCCATCAAGGTGAATAAAGACAAAATTGATATTAACTTCAGAAAAGCACTGTGCGTTCACACCAAAAGAAAATTGAGCTGCCAAATCACCGGAAGTCATTCACTTTCTATGGGCAAGAGCGACCAAAGCCACACAAGCGTCAAACGCTACCAGCGGCAAAAGGTGAGCGTCCAGAGCGATCAAAGAAAGATGAAGACGGCATAACTTTATGCAAATTACTATGATGCATTTCAGCGGCAAAACACTGACAGCCAATCGGAATGTAGACGCTCTTTGCTTGCGTGGATCCCAGGGAACACTTTGAACACTTTGGTTCCTACTGACTGTACAAAATGTCGACTGAAAAATGAATCGCGGCTGTAACTGGGCTCCTGGTGTTGTACAATCCGAGCCTTTTTCATTTCAGAGATCACAACAAAAAGGCTCTGGCCTGGGCGGAGGTGTCACGTGTGGTTGGTTGGTCTGGTGTGTGAGTTATTGAAACGTATGAGATTATTGTAAAATTGTTGCGATACATGCCTGCTAACTGAGATCCTAGCATACTAATCTTCCTTGCTCTGAATGGGACGATATCGTTTTCAAATATCAAAAATACATACGTTGTGCAAAGGAATAATACATTGTGCAAAGGAATAATGCACACATAATAATGCAATAATAATGCAAATGAATTGAATAAGAACAACTTTCCATTTGTTCACTTGCTTTAATGAACGATAGCAGTGATATGACAATAATCAAACATGTCATGAGCAGCTAAAAGTGCTGGTAGGTTTACATACAAATAGTCATAAACTTCCTGTTCCGCTATGTGCAACAACATGGAGGACCGTACTGCAACAACATAGAGGACTGTAGTACAATATTCCCTGTCTCCCCCTGAGCCTTTAACACTCTAACACAAAGGCTGATAAAAAAAAAACAGCATCAAACGAACGGTTGTACGCAATATGCGCCATAAAAACGAGCGGAAAGTCCAACATGAACACACAGACTACCCCACAGCAAAGTCCATGTCCCAGGCAGGCACACCGGCCGTCCTGGTGGACCGGCGCAAGCCTGTCGCCGGCGACACGTCGGACGGCGGTGGGAGAGGGGCCATAGGGGCCACAGAGGCTGGCGGCGGCGTACGAAGGACGCCCTGGGCCGGCACCACTGGCACGATAGAGATGGGCTGCATCCCGCCCCGGGGAGAGCCTGCAGGTGGCAGTGCCGGTGGTTGAGTGGGCCCTGACTCCGTCACGGGCCTTACTGGGACGCTCACAAGACCAGGCAGCTGCGGCGTTGCACTAAGTGCTGGTACAGCGATACGAGACGCCAGATCGTCATAGATCGATCGAGGTGGGGGCCGGTCGCTGTGGACCGGGTAGAACTTGCACAGGAATCTGCGGTTCCGAGTTGAGACCCTGCCCGACCCGTCAATCTTGACCACGTACTGATCGTGCTGGCGCACCTCAACGACACTGCCTGTCCTGTCCCACTTGTTAGGGTGAGGTCCCGTCTTGTTCTGTATGCGGACAAAGTCCCCCACCTGGAGAGGTGGTAGGCGTTTGGCGTGCTCCGCCCAAGTGCCAGCTGGGCGGATGTGGCGTTTGCAGAGGGCCTCTTCCCTTGCCGTCAGCGTCTCATGCCATGTTACGTGCGGCCTGTACCTCCCGGGGGGAATCGGGATGAAGTCGCGGATGGGCCGGCCGAAGACACACATCACCGGGGATAGCTTTGTGTCAGGGTCCGGTGTATTACGGTATTGGAGTATCGCCCTCTGCAAAGCGTCGGTGTCGAGTTCGCCCTTCGGGCCTGTATTGTCAGTGATGAGCCGCTTCATTGTCTTCACCCCGATCTCTGCGCGGCAGTTGCTGTGGGGGAAGGCCACCGATGAGAGGCGGTGGTGTACGCCCCATCTGCAAAGGAAAGACCTGGTCTCGGCGGGAGCGTGTCTATGTTCCCCGGGTCCTATGTTCCCCGGGTCCTATGTTCCCCTCTTTGTATGAGACCTTTTGTGGAAGAGGGAGAGACGTCGGAGAACCTGACGGTCTATTCATACGCCGGTAAACAAACCCCGAGAAGCCCAATCCCTACGAGAGCTCCCCGCGCTACGGCCATCCGGAGGCGCGCAGAGCTTTTGGCCGTGATATTATCATACAATTATATTATATTATATACTATTATATAAAGAGCTCCGGGAGTCGCAAACGGCAATAATCACTTTCTCCTCCATGCTGCAGTTCACCCCGGACTGCACTGCACTGAGTTGGCCGGTTGAACGCTGATTGGCTGTTACGTTACACATGTCACTCAGTGGCCACGCTGTTGAACGCAGATTGGCTGTCATCACGCGAATGTCGCGTCAAAGTTTAAAGATTTTTAAAGATTGATAAACGGGGAACATAGGACCTTTTTTAAAAAAAAGGGTCCTATGTTCACCGAGCGGGGAGCATAGGACCCGGGGAACATAGAACCTGGTGAACATAGGGATGACCCCGTCTCGGCGGAGGTGAACTCTGGCCCCCTGTCCGATGCAAGCTCTTCCGGAGTCCCGTACGTGGCAAAGGCACGGCGTAGGTGGCATATGAGGTCTGCGGCGCCACCCGTCGACCTTGAGATGATTGGCCAATTCGAGTAGCGGTCAACTATCACAAGATAGTGTATACCCCTGTGCATGAAAAAGTCCGAACTCACAGCCTGGAAGGGGTAGATGGCCATGACAGGCGGGGTCGGCGGCGCCGCGGGCTGAGAGGGTGCCATCCGGTGGCAGTGTTCACAGTTATTCCGAGTGGCGCAGATGTCAGCCGGCATTCCTGGCCAGAACACAGACGATTCCGCGCGGGCGGTCATCATGGAGACGCCTTGGTGGGCAGCGTGCAGGGCGCTCAGCACCACCGAGTGAGGGTGGTATGACTACCCTATCCATGTACAGGACCACCCCATCAGCTGATGTGATGTCCTCGCGGTACTGATGGAAGCCTAGAATCGCCACCGGCATCCCAGCCCTTCACTCGGTGAAGCGGTCTGCTGCCATCTCCTCCAACATGCGCATATCGTCGCTGCTGCTCATGGCCTCCCTGACGCGCACCAGGCCAGGTCGCTAGGGATGGGAATTTATAAGAATTTCACAATTTCCGATTCCGATTCTGCTTATCGGTCCGATTCCTTATCGATTCTCTTATCGATTCTCATTGGGTGAGAAAATAAGAACAAATGTGTTTGTTTGTATTAAACCTCTTTAATATCTCATCAGAAGTGCGTGTAGTATTAGGAAATTTTACATTTTCACACCAATTGGTCTAGACAAAAAAATATATCTTTGGCTTCTTAAGCCCAAATGCCATCATTATGGGCCATAAAACTAAAAACACAGACTGAAAACAGTCAAGTAGGAGCTTTGCCCTTTTGGAATACTAACAGTGCTCATTTGCATTCTAGTCAACTATTCAACTGACCTAAACAAAATAAATAAGTCTCGTCTTCAGAAGTCTGTAAAGATAAGAACACAACTAACAACTTTGGCAAATTAACAATTATTGTGCTGCTTGATTCATTTGCGTCGCTAGTTAGTAGTAGTGTATCAAACACGCGACATTCCTGCAAATGAATTGCATGCTGTGTAGCCAAATGTTTCAGCATATTGGAGGTAGTTCCCCCCTTTGATGAAATGGAAACGTTACAATTGTTACAAGTGGCAATATTGTCTATTCGCGTGAAATAAAACCAAGCTTTAGAGCGCCTCTTACTCGGCGGCGCCATGTTTGCTGCGTTCTAAACCAAAACAAAGCAGCGTGTGTGTGACGCCATGACGCATTTGCCGCGACCGGAGCCGGTAAGCGGAATCGTTAAGCAGGCTTGCTAATGATTCCAAGGAATCGGTTGACTCGGCACCGGTTCTGAACAAGAACCGGTTCTCGATTCCCATCCCTACAGGTCGCCCTCCTCAACATCATCGGCCACCGGCCCTGCCCACCGTATGAGAGACAGCACATCAGCGTGTGCGCTGGGTGAGAGGTGGGCCACCATGGCGGCATTGTCGTCTGGAAGATCCATGGGCGACGGACACTGTGTGCCGACCGGCCTGCATCTGCAGCCCTGTTCTTCATTCCGGAGACATGTATGATGCGGAAACGATAGGGCAGGGTCTTCTCCTTGAGGTTCCTGAGACGGGGGTTGGGTATGTCGTCGAGTGCTCTGTCGCCAAGGAGTTTGAGTAATGGCTTGTGGTCGACTGCCACAATCAGGTCCCTGCAGCCTAACACGAAGTAGCGCGCTTTGTCCAAGGCGTCAGCGACTGCGAGCGCCTTGCCCTCTACAGGCGCGTGTCTGGACTCGGCCGCGTGTGTGAACCTGCTGCCAACCAGGGTCACCTTCCATCCATCAGCGCAGCGTGCACTGACAGTGCTTCTGGAACAGCCAGAAGCCGACGCCCTCTTTTGACCAGTCCGTGGCGAGGCATGTTTGCTTGGACTTGTCCAAGATGCGGACGCCGCGCTCGATCTCCTGGACGATCTCCTCCTTTGATTCGCGGAAAACTTTCTCCAATTCCGGAGACCACTAGAAGCGTACCCCATGCAGTGGGAGTTTCCGCAACGGTTGCATGCTTTCGGCCATACTGAAGGCGTAGGCCACTTGGTTCAATTAAATTCAATTTCAATTCAATTTTTTTTGTATAGCCCTTAATCACCATTACAGTCTCAAAGGGCTTAACAGGCCAAATTCATGACACCCCCCTTTACCCAAGCCCCCACACGGGCAAGAAAAAAACTCCCTTGAAATCAGCAAGGAAGAAATCTTGAGAAGTAACGCATAGTAGGGGATCCCTTCTTCCAGGGATGGTCAGGAGTGCAATGGGTGCCACAATCGACATACAGGTAAATATACATGCACATCATAATAAAATGGTGAATGGGATCTGGCCGGTAATCCTTGAGGAGAGTCCAGGCATCCAGTCCAGCAACCGCAACACGCTAGAACAGACAGAATAGTGAATTAGAACGGAGAAGTACATAGTGGGAATGTATACTGTAATAACAAAAGCAAAAGCAAATAGAGTGGTCATCACCTTGTGGCGCTGAAAGGTACCGGTAGCGCCCCCATGGGGTGATGAACGTCGTCTTGTGGCGGTTATCTTCATGCAGTGGGACGCTGTGGTAGCCATTCCAGGCATCGAATACAGTCTTGCGTTTCCCACTGGGCACCTGTCTCGCCTGGTGGAAGGGAGATTACGTGTGGTGGGTCTCACGGAGCGCATGCTTGTTCAGTGCTTGGAAATCAACGGTGTGTCGTGGCTTGCCGTTCTTCTTTTCGTAGATCACCATGCGGTGACACCACGTCACTGGCGTGCCAATGGGCACATGGGACGAACGTCCTGGTCAAGGCCCGCTTTCACCTCACCTTGCCAGGGTATGGCGACTGGGATTGGGGTGTGGCAGGCGACTGGCGTTGCATTCTCATCGAGCATGAGACGAAATGGTGGACCAGACATCCTCGGCAAGGGCTGGTGGGGACATGTATTGAATGTGCTCTGAGCGTATAGTCCAAGTAAGTGTCTCCGTAGAGCTTCCCTGTTAGCCTCCGTGGCCGGCATGGGGAGCGTGGTTGGCCTGGTTGGAGGTTCCGCACGCCGCGGGCAGTCACAAGTGTCCGAGGTCGCGAGGTTGACCTCCCCGAGTGTTGGGAACCTGTCTGAGATCATGCCCAGGTCCACACAGGCTGCACGAGACAGGAATATACGGTCTAAGGTGTCAGTCACGTACGCGATCTGGCGCGTCTCCAATCTTCGGGCGTCGCTGCTGTTACAAGCGAACCTGACGACGGTGGCCCCGAGAATCCGTATGCCTTCATTATTCACGGCCTTCATGGTCATGGATACGGGAATGAGGTCGTCCGCGCTCAGGCCCATCTGTTGGGCGACCTTGACGCCGATCTGGCAGCTCTGGCACCCCGTGTCAGCCATGGCAGGCAGGGTCACAGTGCGGGTGCTTTTCCGGAGGTCGAGGCACAGTGCTTTGTAATCCTTGTTTTCAATGGTGAGTGTGAGGTGGATGTAATGCTGTGAGTTGGACGGGCGCTTCATCCACTTGTCACACATGTCATCATACAGGTGGTGGGCGAGGGGCAGTGTGCGTACCATGTCGGCGGTGCTGGTGAGTGTGCACAGCTCGCCGAAGGCGGTTGTCTGCTGTTCGTCGCACACCCCATCAGTCTCCTCCGGTGCGGGCCTAGATGATCGGCCACCCAGGCAGACCTTGTCGAGGTGGTTCTGATGGTTGCATTTCCGGCACGTCTTGCCGTACGCGGGGCACTCGGCGCGCCTGGCGCGCCACTGAGGTGTTTTGCCGTGGCCTGCCTCGCCGCAGTAGATGCACGTCCCCTCGGCCTTGACATTGGATTTCTCCGCTCTGGCGCCCCCTCTGGCGCAGACGTCCTGCTGCTTCCCCCGTCGATATGAGCTGCTGATAGTGTCCGTGCTCTGAGGGTTAAGCAGGCGTGACGCTGAGCGCTCATGTCCTTTAGTGACATATCCTGATTCTTTTCGCCAAGCAGATCGAGCTGTATTTCTTGGTCTGCTATGCCGCGGGCGATCACATCGCGCAATATTTTCTCTGTGAAGTCGTTGACTTGGTCACACCCCTCCTTAGTGCATGTAATTTCGTATTTACACGTGCCTGCCTGCCCTTTTAAGAGAGCATGAAGTGATCGGATGGGCTCTTTGTGTCCCTTTCGCATGTTAGATAGGGCCTGTCGAGGTACCATTGAGTTTTCTGCACGGACAGCGAGTGCCCTCATGGCAGAGGGAACGTCCTTTTCATCACTGTCCACTAGGCTTTTGCCTGCAGCACGGGTGAGGTATTTTCTCAGATCCTCCTCACAGCACTCTAGCAGTTGTGTGACAACAGCTGATCCAATTAGTTAAGTGCCCCTCTTGTACTCACCCCAGCGGGTTAGGAAGTGTGACCAGGTCTCTGCTGTTCCAGCCAACGCTATGGACGGGCGCCTGAGTTTCTCCATTTTGGCATTTGTGAGCGGTTCCCTGGGGGCTGCAGCTAGTGTGGTCGCGTGTATGTTCAGCATGGCCACCACCACTGCTGCTTCTGCATGTGTAGCCAAATAGTCACACTCCTCGATAGGGCAAAGGCACATTCATCCTTGGTCTCACAGTTTTGTATTTTCGTTGATGCGCTCATATATCCAGGTTCCCGGGCTCCGTTACTTTCAAATACACTCGCGGTCCACTCACTCGTTTGATTGCATTCTTTCGCGACGTCGGAGATGTCTGCTTCGCTTTATCCAGATGTTTGATTATAAATAAGAACAACCTTCCATTTGTCCACTTGCTTTAATGAACGATAGCAGTGAAAGGACAATAATCAAACATGTCACGAGCAGCTAAAAGTGCTGGTAGGTTTACATCCAAATAGAGTCATTAACTTCCTGTTCCGCTATGTGCAACAACATAGAGGACCGTAGTGCAACAACATAGAGGACCGTAGTGCATTATTCCCTATGAATAATGCACGGAACAAACGTGTCAATTCAATGCAGTTTAATAGAGGATAGACAGCTGACGGATGACCATTTAGCAGACGCATTTATCCAAAGCGACTTACAATGAGTACATTTGTCATAAGAAGTGAAACAATATATCGCAATATATCGCAATATATCGTAGCACTGTCAGTGACAGTGATAATGACAGCTGTGTTTTCTGTTTTGTGTTCAATAGTTAATGAGTGACACATTCATAGTGATTTTGATACAAAGTGATGATAAGCAAAGAAATATTTGCGATCTAGAACGTTCGTATTTAAGCAGGAATCATTTTCATTTGCTCTCCTTACCACCAATCTAACCAAACAATCGCGTGTAGTCATGCTTTAAACAAAATACGTTTTTGAAATCGTCACATACACAAACCAATCGACAAGACGAGGGATAAATGACAAGGGATTCATCTCCTGTCTTTTATCCCTCTATTCCCGGCCCGCCTAACCCCGCCTGAGGTGAATCATTTTTAATTAAATAGTCTAGATAGATAGATAGCCTAGTCAAGTCTCTATTAATAACAAACGACACAATTCGTCAGGAATTCATTTAGGTGATTCGGCTCACACAGGACAGTAGCCTACCAGACCACACAGAATAAGGGAGACAAGTCTGACTGGACAGACACAAAATACATCACATTAAAACTAGACACGCGTAGATAGATAGATAGATAGATAGATAGATAGATAGATAGATAGATAGATAGATAGATAGATAGATAGATAGATAGGCCTAGATAGATAGATAGATAGGCCTAGATAGATAGATAGATAGGCCTAGATAGATGGATAAATATGTTCCATTATTTGCCTTTCGGAGCCAGCCAGTCCTGTTCGCGTATGCAAATTAGCCATGTGCGCCAATGTCAATTTGTTTGACGAATGAGTGCAGACCATGATTTGCAAATGCAGATCAGTGAAACATATTTAAGGGTTCGGTATGGGATTTGCGAAATACCAGCAGATTTTGAAAACACACAACTCAACTGGTCCTACCCCCTCTCCTCCTACGCTGACTCTGACTCCACCCATTCCAAGTACATGGACGCGCAATCATGCACGAGCGCGAACAAAAATGCGCGAGAGCGAGCCATTAGCTAGTTAGCTACCTCCAGTAGCTACCGCAGGATAACAACAAACAGAAGCTTGCTCTGGGTCACGAGCTTTGAGTACGTGCACGAAGGGGTCACGCGCGGGGAGCGAGGGCGGAGGGGGGGGAATGCAGTACGACCGTTTGATTGACGTACTTACTGTCCAATGCCACTCGGTGGTTCTGGAAATCATTGGCTGGAGTTTTTCGAGCCCTGCCCGTTCCACAGATGATTGACTTGTTTAATTTTCATGTCAGTACTTGTTCTAACTCAGTGGCTGTAAGTGGGTTATAAGGATTTCAAGTAATTTTGCATAAATTGCCAAAAAAGAGAATTCCATACCCAACCTTTAACTAGCCTACTACATATTTGATTATTGTTCAAATTGTGTTGCTGGTTAGGGAAAAGTGCGGCAGCACAGGAAGAAAACCAAATATTCCATTTACTATTCGGCCTCTCAGTCTGGCTGAGCGGAAATGAACAGCGTCGCCGTCTATAGCGCTAGCGTCGGATTCCACCGCTACTCCTCCTCTTCCTGTTGCTGGCTTTCCCATATTGTGCTCCCCCTCAAACTCGGAAACTAGGCAGTATGGCGAGTTTTGAAGAGGACTTTGACGGCGCTGTAAAAATAGCATGTTTGGCTCTTTCAGTCGAAAATTTTAAAGAACTTCAAAAGATTTGCATACAGCATTTGCTGAGGAAGAAAGATGTTCTTGCACTATTACTGATGGACACTGCTGCTGCTCCCCGGGGTTAGCCCCGCCCTAGACGATTTGCAAATGCAGATCAGTGAAACATATTTAAGGGTTGGGTATGGGATTTGCGAAATACCAGCAGATTTTGAAAACACACAACTCAACTGGTCTTACCCCCTCTCCTCCTACGCTGACTCTGACTCCACCCATTCCAAGTACATGGACGCGCAATCATGCACGAGCGCGAACAAAAATGCGCGAGAGCGAGCCATCAGCTAGTTAGCTACCTCCAGTAGCTACCGCAGGATAACAACAAACAGAAGCTTGCTCTGGGTCACGAGCTTTGAGTACGTGCACGAAGGGGTCACGCGCGGGGAGCGAGGGCGGAGGGGGGGGAATGCAGTACGACCGTTTGATTGACGTACTTACTGTCCAATGCCACTCGGTGGTTCTGGAAATCATTGGCTGGAGTTTTTCGAGCCCTGCCCGTTCCACAGATGATTGACTTGTTTAATTTTCATGTCAGTACTTGTTCTAACTCAGTGGCTGTAAGTGGGTTATAAGGATTTCAAGTAATTTTGCATAAATTGCCAAAAAAGAGAATTCCATACCCAACCTTTAACTAGCCTACTACAGCACGCAAAGTTTTTTTGTTCTCGTTGTAATTACAATTTAGGAGTTTTTTAATATATATATATATATATATTGGAGGGGAATCACTGTCCTACTTACTGTCGAAGGACTTTATCCAACAAGCAAAACCGTCTCCGCAATATGACCAAAGTGTATGGGAGTTCACTCTTTGATATGGCTGTCTGTACTAAAAGCATACGGCTCCTTTAAATGCGTCTGCAAAATTGAATTGTACGTCATGAGCGACTTGAGCGACAAAAGCGAACAGAAATATTCGCAGTGATGATTTATGAGCAACCAAAGCGACTTTGCAGCGCAATTCGCTTCTGATGTGAACGTACAATGGTGCTCTGTTTGGCAGTCATATGAGCAGTTTGATTGACATCACCTGAGAGTCCGACAGACTTTTTTGTCATTCGATATTGTCTATTACTTTGTTTTAAATTATTAGTTCATTACAAATATCCTTTTCATAAGCAAACACACGAAGCATTCTTCCTATCAACGGACAAACGAATTCTGGACGTGTTTTATTCCAACGCAGTTTGTCAGCAGTGTTCAGAACACTGATATGGTTCTGCTCCTCCTATGTACCTCTGGTATGTTCTGTCGTTTAGTAGTCTACCTGTTCCGGGTTTATATCACATAGAAACCACATGCATTGTTATAGTTATGAAGGACAACTGGCTTTACACATCCTACGATGATGTGTAAAGCGTTTATTAATCCAGCCTTCTAATGTTACGGGTGTAGGCTGAAGTTTGTGGTCGGCTAATGTTTAGCACCGTTATGGCGCTAAATATGGACAAAGATGGACTTGATAACCTTTGTTATCACTTTAACTGCACATTGCCACAATATTAAGACCGACCTGAACTGAGGCTCATAACAGATTGAGGGGTCCGGGACTTTATGAAACAAGATGGCCGTAGTTATAGAAGGTATAGCATACCTTTATTAAAATGTGTTTGTGATACCATGTTCTCCTTCTCTTCTCAGCGGCGGATGGAGGTGGGGCGCCGGGTGCGGTTCTCTGAAGAGGTGGTTGCTATAGCGCCCGTGGTGTTTGACATCAGCATGGGTTCGGACTCGGACTTGGACTCACCCCCGGAGGACTCTGAAACAGAGGAGGAGCCAGGGGGAGGGGCCAAAGAGGGGGATGGGGCTCCGCCCCCCCCGCCCCCCCCCCCCCACCCAGGCCCCACTCCCGCCCCCCTCCCTGCCCGCCTGGATACGAGCACTGAAGAGAAAGTCTGGGAAAAAAAATAACCGCTAAAAGAGCGAATGATCAAAGACTCTCTTCAACAAACGGTGACAAACCATCAACTTTCCTCTGGAGCTAAATTGTGAATGAGGAAATAAAATGTGGCCTATAAGGCCGATAAGCTTACTTCTAGGCCTACTCAGATATGGCCGCCGTCGACCTGTCAGCCTCACTTCAGTTTGAGAAGAGATTGCAGTCGGTCCACCATGATAGGGATTGTCCACAAAGTGTTTAACCAACTATGCTTTATGTCGATGATGAGAGAAACAGACTCCATTGGGCTAATTTAATTAGCTTTCTCCCTCTCCTTGTTTGAATCCGCCCCATCCATCCCTCTCTCTTGAGAACACACACACACACACACAAGCTATTGTTTTCATCGATGCTTCCAGTGCAAATCATGTAATGGACAACTGGAAAATAATAACTTTCCATCGTCTCAGATTCCCCCTCAGTTCTCTAATGGCCGCTGTCAGCCCCCAGTGTATGATTTAAATAAGCGGAACAGGGTGGCACTTACTTCTACTTCACTTCCTCAAAGAGAGGGGTGTATTAGGACTTCCTATCTACAACGGCATAAATGTGCAACATGGTATCCGTTTTTTCATAATTTAGGACCATTTATCAATATATTCTCCTCATATTTGATTATTGTTCAAATTGTGTTGCTGGTTAGGGAAAAGTGCGGCAGCACAGGAAGAAAACCAAATATTCCATTTACTATTCGGCCTCTCAGTCTGGCTGAGCGGAAATGAACAGCGTCGCCGTCTATAGCGCTAGCGTCGGATTCCACCGCTACTCCTCCTCTTCCTGTTGCTGGCTTTCCCATATTGTGCTCCCCCTCAAACTCGGAAACTAGGCAGTATGGCGAGTTTTGAAGAGGACTTTGACGGCGCTGTAAAAATAGCATGTTTGGCTCTTTCAGTCGAAAATTTTAAAGAACTTCAAAAGATTTGCATACAGCATTTGCTGAGGAAGAAAGATGTTCTTGCACTATTACTGATGGACACTGCTGCTGCTCCCCGGGGTTAGCCCCGCCCTAGACGATTGTGATTGGTTTAAAGAAATAACAACAGGCCAGCCCAGTTTCCCCCCGGATAGACGGCTCTAAATAGCGTGGTTCCGGACCATTCTACTTGCTGTAGTTTGGTCTGGCTTTGCGAGACTATTTGGCCTCTGACCTGGAAGTCTGCATACATGTCTCGGTTAGGTGTGCTAATAGGAAGGAGGAAGCAAATTATTCAGTATTGAGTTCAATAAGAACCATGGGCAAGAATATGAACAAATATATAATTAAATGTAAATGATTTTATATAAATGATTTTATAATGATTTTATGTAAATTATTTTATATCCCTGGCAAGTTTAACTAGGCCGGACAGGTCAAAGGAGAGGAGGCAGCAGTGGCGTGGCGTGGGGATTTTTTTTGAGGAAGCCAAGTGAGGCCAAACCTTAAGAGAAAATAGTACGTTGCAGCTTGGATGTATTTAATGCAACTACAAGAGCTATTTGAGCGCCTGGTCATTTACCAGGACTTACACACGCCTGTAATCTGACCGACACGACACACGCTCTCTCTCTCTCTCGCTTTCTCGCTCTCTCACACTCACACACACACACACACACACACACACACACACACACACACACACACACACACACACACACACACACACACACAAACAACCACACAGTCCTCCTAAACATCTCATTAAATTACACATTTGATCATAATGCAACCCCTCCCCGACCGAAATGCACAAGTCGCTAATGTCATCAATCCTGACACGTCCAAACAGTGCCAGTTTCACAGTGCAGTCTATGTGGCTTTTTGATTTACCGTGCCTCTCGATTGCCCGGGACAAGTTGGCAAGGTCCACGAATCCTGTAGTGACCCAGGGATTGTTAAGGGAGCACGAATCCTTGTCAAAAAGAAGACACGGCCAGCCAAATAGTCGCTGAAGTTTGCTGCTGCAAGCTAGGCACTCCAAAGAAGCCTTGCTTTTTCTCCCCGTGCAGTTTCAGCTTCGGTGTTGGCCTGCCATCGGATTTTATTTTGATTCGCTGCTGTTGTGGTAGTTTGGTAAAATTATTTTTAAGTAAACAATCTAAATCTCTACCCTCCATAACTGCACTTGCTAAGTAGGCTACTCAAAAATGAGAACAATTCAAACATGCTAATTTCGCACTATTTGTTTTGTTATTGTTTTTTCGGTGACGTTGATAATGATGCTTTGATTTGATTGGTGTGAAGCCAAGGGCCGAGTGGCTTCCCTTGGCACCCTCCTGACACCCTCCCGACCAATCAGAGGAGGGCAGTGTCATGACAGTAGCCTCACCTGATTGGTCAATTCTTTCTTTCTTTTTCACCAAGGGATGCCAGCTGGGGCTGGCTTCCTCACAGTATTCAGTGTCGTGTTTCGCCGCGTCTTCAGTTTATAACAGGGGCGCCGTATCGCGCATTGTGAAATGGTCAATGAGAGGAGAAAATGGGGAAGAAATGACAGCAACACAGCACAAAATAATTAACGAAACTGTTAATATAAATGTTTTTATTGGATGACAACTACAGCCTAAAAAAACAGGGAAGCCTGGCTTCCCTTGGCCTCCGGGAGAAAACGCCACTGGGAGGCAGACAAAGCAGACATATGACTATTTGACGGAATGGTGGCCATCTTGAAAATGGTTGCCATCCTGAAATTTTGAGTGGCACATACCTTTTTCCAAAAGAGTGTTCCTTGAAGAGTATTTCTGCCTAATTGTATGCTTGAATCACGGTTTGAACAATTTGAATAATTAATATTCGACAGGAACGGTGGCCATCTTAAAAATGCAGCCATCTTGAATTTTACCGGGACAAGCATCTTTTTCCATTAACATGTCCTTTAGATAGTATTTGTATCAAATATTGTGCTTGGATTACTGTTTGAATAATTTATATAATAAGCATTGAATAGCAATGGCGGCCATCTTGAAAAATGGCCACCATATTGAACTTTTGAGTAGCCAACGGCTTTTTCCAAAATAGTGGCCCTTAGAGAGTATCTTTGCTAAATTTCATGCTTGTATACCAAAGTAGACCACTATAATGAAACTACTTCAATCTGTTCTGTGTAGGCCTACATTTAGAAAATAGACCCAGCCCCTTTAGACACACCAAAGAATCAAAAGTATGAAGTAACATTGAAAGGGACTTCTTTCAGTGAGCCCTATAACGTTCTGCTAATATGCAGCAGCCTATTTCGAGGCATTTGACCGATGGGCAAATCCTAAACGTTGCACTCTTAAACAAGAACTTCTGGATTTTAAACCTGGACCTATTGCAGAGTTCTTCCAAGAAAGGGTTCCAATCCAGGATAGCTTTTAACACTTACTTTATTTGTTAAAGTATTTCGGTATGGTAACTATGGAGCAAAAGGAGAGGAAGCGTGTTGAACACGTGTGAGAGAAATAACGGGAGCTACTTCGAGCCACGGGCAAAAGCCCATGTCTCTCTGCGGGTGTACCTAAGATCTCTGGCCTCTTCACTTCGAATCACCCGCTAGAGGACGTCAAGTGGGCGTGGCCTATGCAGTGGGCGTAGCCGGGTGACGTAATGGCTCCGCCCCTGTCTAAAGGTGCTGCTATCTGTGGCTAAAGTAGTTATTGCAGCTTAAAGCTATACTGTACGATGTGAGAGAGCTAGCATGATTTGAAATTAGCTTCTCTTCGGAGTTCCGTTTAACTCCTCCCCCACCCTTCAGGACTCCCTGCCCCCACCCCTCGACACAGAGCCGTGCACGAGCGCTGCTGCTGCTTACGGCTTACTTCAACGGCAACCATTGCGTCACTTTTCAGGCCATTGAACTCCCTCAGCTGTCGCCATCGCTGAAAACCTAATCCAATATCTATTCTCGTTTTTCCTCGAGCAGTCTCCAACTTCTTTTTTGTTGCTGCCTTTTCAGTTTCTGTCTTTCTTTTTCTTGCCTTTTTAAAAGGATGAACCGGGGCAAGTAACGGTGGCAGTGGTAACTTCAGTTGTTTCTCTTCCATTGTGTAAACGTTGTAGGCTCACTAGGTCTACTAGTCCACTGTCATGAACTACTATGACAACAACGCTTTCTTTGCCCTCCGTGAACGCGCTCGGGCCGGCTCAGGCTCGTACACAGAGGGGAGAGAACGCGCAGGCTTGTGATCGGTTCTTTAGATCCGGGCACAGTGTCTCCGATTGGTAAGCATTTTAACAGCATTTTTATAGCAGATACAAAATTCGTTTTTTTTTCGCTTCTTTTTCATTGCCCATAAGTTATTTATTGCTGTCAGGATGTAAAAACCAATTTCAACAACATATTAAAAAGTGCATATTACTTGATCCCGTACAATATGCCTTTAAGTGTTCGATCCTGCTTCCTAGTGGCTATGTGAGGGTAATGCAGCTTGTGTGTTTGAATCTGCTTCCTAGAGGCTATGTGGAGGCAGCTTATGTTCTTAAAATACGTAACAATCCCTCCTTGGTCATTTCAGATGACCATACAATAAAATTGTAAGTAATAAACACCATTTACCACACCGAAAACATAGTCAAAGTATAACAAATCATCAACACCACCGATCGAAGTGGAAAAAACTCCATATTGGAGATAAACCACCACGCGTCCCCATAATACTGAAACGGCATTCACCTTGGTGGGTCTCATAGGAAATACAGGTCATTGTCAACAATACAACAATAAGCATATGGATAAAAGCATTCATAAAAATCCAAACTAATACTTCTAGCTATGTGACAAAGTTATAACATTTTCGTTTGGTGAAAGTGAAAGGTACGGTGGCGCTGAGCATTCACCAAATAAAAAAAAGTTTCACAGCTAATGTAGCCGTTAGCACACTCAGGATCTCTTAATTACGAGATAATATCTCGTAATTACGAGATAAGGATCTTGTAATTACGAGAAAAGATCTCGTAATTACGAGATACGGATCTCGTAATTATGAGATAAAGATCTCGTAATTACGAGATAAGATATCATATTTACGACATAAGGATCTCGTTTACGAGAAAAGGATCACGCCTCTCATTCATCAATAACGTTGCTGGCTAGCAAAGATGACGCTATCCGACGCTATCGTATTTAATCTCCTGAGCCCTGTTTCAGGTAGCTGGTTTTGAGGCAACCCCGAGTTTGTTCGCTCTGAGTTAGTGGAAACTCTGGGTTTTCCGTTTCAGGTAGCAGGTTCAGCGCAACCGAGAGTTAGTTGCTGCGGCAACATACGCCGTGGACCTAACCTGCTCGGGAGGTGGTTAGACCTACTCTGAGTTTGTTCTCTGTAAGGCTGAAGGCAGCTCTCCGACAGAAGGAAGTGTTAGAAATGGCATGTCCTTTTCTACGAGAGCCTGTGGACGTAGAGGCTGCGATCCTCAGAAGGAATCTCCGTGAGGAACGATTATTAAGACCCCGGTTGGATAGGTATTTCCTGAGAATGATCCGCCCCGTGCATCCCACCTGCTCTGTACTACAGTCACTTCAACGTTGTGGCTTTCCCATGATCAGAGTAGCTGACTAACCACGGACCTATAACTGCTGCAAGTCAAGAAACTCATTTTAAGAATGCAACGCAGAAAAGACCCTGGTACTGCTTTTAACCAGATGCTGTTCTTCTCTACATGCACATGCTCAGCATAATCGTCTGCATTGTTCACTGAAGTAAAACCCTTTGAGTAAACTGTTCAACAAAATAACTTGTCTCACCACAGCCCGTGTTCTAATAAAGACAATCTAATTATTATGAGGATTTTTTTATTTCCTGAAAGCACAAATAAAAAAGTCATTTATATTGGGTATGTTTTTAGAGCAGGGAAGAGTAGCCTATCCCAGTTTGCACCTCACCCACCTATAACTTATGTTCCAAAATTTGGATCTCCAAAGCATCCTTTTGCATCTTTTGAATTGTTACAATTGCATGGAGGTTGGTGAGGGCATCTGGTTCAAGTAGGGCGATGACGCCATCAGTAACTGGAAGAAGATGATTAGACAGTGCAATTATTACTTGAGCCAGAATATTGCCCCATCTAATTTGCAACGCGCTGGGTTGCGTGTACATATTTAATTATTTTGAATAACCAACCTCTTATACTGTAAAGGCACTTCTATCCTGGGGGGTGGGAGGGATCAGAGGAGCTCCCCCCAGGGATGCCCTCAGCCACAGGACGCATACTCTGTTGGCTGAGGGCCATCTCCTCAGCCTCTGTGAGGGCTGCAGGTGGTGGACCCCCTCCAGTCTGCCGGGCCTCTGCATTTTTTCGATTTGCTAACATGGAGGAAAATGTTACCCTAATATTCAGTAAGCGCTATTTTGAAGACACATATATATTTATAATGCATTTTGCCTAGGTGTAGCCTTCTAATATATCTAAATCCTATTAAATATTGGCAGTGTTGGGGTGGCTGGGAAATGTACTACTTACATTTACTGCTTAAATATACAAATATATAATACATGTTGAACATAGCTGTTAAATTAGGTAGAGCAGGCAAAACAGCACAATTGATTTGATTTCAATTAAACATTAGTTTACCTGTTTAAACTATATTTTTGTACTTCATTTGCTGCCAAGTCCTCGTGGGGCAACTCGGGGTTGCGTAAATTGACACACACACGCACACGCACACACAATTTACATATTGAATAAGTGGAAGATATTAAACTTTCCTCTTATTTTATTTTATTTTACT
>NC_044057.1:8908754-9013754 GCF_902167405.1 Gadus morhua
AAATGGTGCCGACACGCCAATTGCATGAATAGATCCAGGTCCCTGAAGACTATGCAGACGACAAAATCCAGGCATGCCGGCCACTAGGTGGCGCTATACCAAGGAATACGCGTTTGAGGCTATAACTCCCACACCGAACCTCCCACATTCAAAACCTTGTACACACAGATTCACTGGAGTCTGCTGCATCTTTTGGCATAGGCCACGCCCATTTGCGTCTAGAATTTTTTTTCGCAAAATCGCAAAAACCGCAAAACAGTTTTTTCCCTACTCTTCCCACATTTCTTGACCAATCGACACCAAACTTTGCACACGATATCTTCAGACGCACACGCAAAGAATGCACGAAACACTTTTTTGATGCGACCTTTGACGACGAAACGGTAGCGTTTTGAATATTGGTTTATTAGCTAAATTACACGTGGAATATCAAAAATCCAAAGAAATCCAAAATTAGACATCGGATCGAGTCCACATTTTAGAAACATGTTGGTGCTAACCTTAATGTCGTTCGATAAAAATTTCGGAAAATTTCGCCATTAGGGGGCGCAATAAACGAGGAAATTGTATATCTTCTAATTGGCCAAAGGAATGTTCTTCAAACTCAAGGGAAACCATCAAGGGGCAAACCCGAGTCTATATAGAAAATATGGCCAAGAATTATTAATATGGGCGGGAGTTATTTGGCAAAGGAAAATTGTCTTTGGAAAATTTCGCCACAGGGCGGCGCCAAAAAACGACGACATTGTCTATCTCCTATTTGGCCAATGGAATGTTCTGAAAACGCGTTTTAGGCTATAACTCCCACACCGAACCTCCCACAGTCAAAACCTTTATATCCACATGTTGTTCACGGTAGCGTTTTGAATACTTGCTTCGCGTTGTGCCGGCGAAATGCACATTTCTTGTCGCGTTGTGCCGGCGAAATGCACACTTCTTGGACCCCTGCATAACTGCTTGCAGTTCTAGTTAGGGGTCCAAGCCAACAGGTTGGATCCCTATTGTTTTTGTAAGGATTTTTCCTATTATTATTATTATTATTATTATTATTCTTCCCCCCGTACTTGTGGGACTACAGCCCAAACCGTAAATGGTGCACACGCGCCAATTGCATGACTAGATCCAGGTCCGGCACCGCTACTCAGATAACCAAATCCAGACGCGCCGGCCACTAGGTGGCGCTATACCAAGGACAGACGCGTTTGGGGCAATAACTCCCACACCGAATCTCCCACATTCAAAAACTTGTACGCACAGATTCACTGGAGCCTGCTGCATCTTTTGGCATAGGCCACGCCCATTTGCGTCTAGAATTTTTTTTCGCAAAATCGCGAAAACCGCAAAAATGCTTTTTCCCTACTCCTCCCACATTTCTTGACCAATCAACACCAAACTTTGCACACGACATCTTCAGACGCACGCGCAAAGAATGCAGGAAACAATTTTTTGATGCGACCTTTGACAACGAAACGGTAGCGTTTTGAATATTGGTTTATTAGCTAAATTAGACGTGGAATATCAAAAATCCAAAGAAATCCAAAATTAGACATCGGATCGAGTCCAAATTTTACACACATGTTGGTGTTAATCTTAATGTCGTTCGATAAAAATTTCGGAAAAATTCGCCATTAGGGGGCGCAATAAACGAGGAAATTGTATATCTTCTACAAAATTTCGCCGCGAAAACGCTACCCTGACTTCTTGCTACTCCTACCACAGTCAAATCCTTTGTATCCACAGGTTCAGGGTAGCGTTTCGAACACATGCTTCACGTTGTGCCGGCAAAACGCACATTTCTTGTCGCGTTGTGCCGGCGAAATGCACACTTCTTGGACCCCTGCATAACTGCTTGCAGTTCTAGTTAGGGGTCCAAGCCAACAGGTTGGATCCCTATTGTTTTTGTAAGGATTTTTATTAGGGGTCCAAGCCAACAGGTTGGATCCCTATTGTTTTTGTAAGGATTTTTATTATTATACTTCCCGCGCTAAAAGTGGGCCCACAGCCCAAACCGTAAATGGTGCCGACACGCCAATTGCATGACTAGATCCAGGTCCGGCACCGCTACTCAGATAACAAAATCCAGACACGCCGGCCACTAGGTGGCGCTATACCAAGGAAAGACGCGTTTGGGGCTATAACTCCCACACCGAACCTCCCACATTCAAAACCTTGTACACACATATTCACTGGAGTCTGCTGCATCTTTTGGCATAGGCCACGCCCATTTGCGTCTAGAATTTTTTTTCGCAAAATCGCGAAAACCGCAAAACTGTTTTTTCGCTACTCCTCCCACATTTCTCGACCAATCAACACCAAACTTTGCACACGACATCTTCAGACGCACACGCAAAGAATGCACGAAACACTCTTTTGATGCGACCTTTGACGACGAAACGGTAGCGTTTTGAATATTGGTATATTAGCTAAATTAGACGTGGAATATCAAAAATCCAAAGAAATCCAAAATTAGACATCGGATCGAGTCCAAATTTTACACACATGTTGGTGCTAACCTTAATGTCGTTCGATAAAAATTTCGGAAAATTTCGCCATTAGGGGGCGCAATAAACGAGGAAATTGTATATCTTCTAATTGGCTGAAGGAATGTTCTTCAAACTCAAGGGAAACCATCAAGGGGCAAACCCGAGTCTATATAGAAAATATGGCCAAGAATTATTAATGTGGGCGGGAGTTATTTGGCAAAGGAAAATTGTCTTTGGAAGATTTCGCCACAGGGCGGCGCCAGAAAACTACGACATTGTCTATCTCCTATTTGGCCAATGTTCTGAAAACGCGTTTTAGGCTATAACTCCCACACCGAAGCTCCCACAGTCAAAACCTTTATATCCACATGTTGTTCACGGTAGCGTTTTGAATACTTGCTTCGCGTTGTGCCGGCGAAACGCACATTTCTTGTCGCGTTGTGCCGGCGAAATGCACACTTCTTGGACCCCTGCATAACTGCTTGCAGTTCTAGTTATTATACTTCCCGCGCTAAAAGTGGGCCCACAGCCCAAACCGTAAATGGTGCCGACACGCCAATTGCATGACTAGATCCAGGTCCGGCACCGCTACTCAGATAACAAAATCCAGACACGCCGGCCACTAGGTGGTGCTATACCAAGGAAAGACGCGTTTGGGGCTATAACTCCCACACCGAACCTCCCACATTCAAAACCTTGTACACACATATTCACTGGAGTCTGCTGCATCTTTTAGCATAGGCCACGCCCATTTGCGTCTTGAATTTTTTTTCGCAAAATCGCGAAAACCGCAAAACTGTTTTTTCGCTACTCCTCCCACATTTCTCGACCAATCAACACCAAACTTTGCACACGACATCTTCAGACGCACACGCAAAGAATGCACGAAACCCTTTTATGATTCGACCTTTGACGACGAAACTGTAGCGTTTTGAATATTTGTTTATAAGCTAAATTAGACGTGGAATATCAAAAATACCAAAAATACCAAAATTAGACATCGGATCAAGTCCAAATTTTTCACACATGTCGATGCTCCACTTAAGGGCGTTCGATAAAAAATTCGGAAATTTTCGCCATAAGGGGGCGCAATAAACGAGGAAATTGTATATCTTCTAATTGGCCAAAGGAATGTTCTTCAAACTCAAGGGAAACCATCAAGTGGCAATCCCGAGCCTATATAGAAAATATGGCCAAGAATTATTAATGTGGGCGGGAGTTATTTGGCAAAGAAAAATTGTCTTTGGAAAATCTCGCCACAAGGGGGCGCAAATAAACGACGAAATAATATATCTCCTAACTGGCCAATGGAATGTTCTGAAAACGCGTTTTGGGCTATAACTCCCACACCGAAGCTCCCACAGTCAAAAACGTTATATGCACAGATTCACTGGACTCAGTGGCATATTTTGGCATAGGCCACGCCAATTGGTTTTGAACACATGCTTCGCGTTGTGCCGGCGAAATGCACATTTCTTGGACCCCTGCATAACTGCTTGCAGTTCTAGTTCTTATTATTCCAGCAGCTAAAAGTGGTACTACAGCCCAAACCGTAAATGGTGCACACAAGCCAATTACATGACTAGATCCAGGTCCGTGAGGTGACGGCAGACGACAAAATCCAGACATGCCGGCCACTAGGTGGCGCTATACCAAGGAATACGCGTTTGCGGCTATAACTCCCACACCGAACCTCCCAGAGTCCAAAAACTTGTACACACAGATGCACTGGAGTCTGCTGCATCTTTTGGCCTAGGCCACGCCCATTTGCGTCTGAGAATATTTTTCGCTAACTCGCGAAAACCGCAAAACTGTATTTTCGCTACTCCTCCCACATTTCTTGACCAATCGACACCAAACTTTGCACACGACATCTTCAGACGCACCCGCAAAGAATGCATGAAACACTTTTTTGATGCGACCTTTGACGACGAAACGGTAGCGTTTTGAATATTGGTTTATTAGCTAAATTAGACGTGGAATATCAAAAATCCAAAGAAATCCAAAATTAGACATCGGATCGAGTCCAAATTTTACAAACATGTTGGTGCTAACGTTAATGTCGTTCGATAAAAATTTCGAAAAATTTCGCCATTAGGGGGCGCAATAAACGAGGAAATTGTATATCTTCTACAAAATCCTTTGTATCCACAGGTTCAGGGTAGCGTTTTGAACACATGCTTCGCGTTGTGCCGGTGAAACGCACATTTCTTGTCGCGTTGTGCCGGCGAAATGCACACTTCTTGGACCCCTGCATAACTGCTTGCAGTTCTAGTTCTTATACTTCCTACCAAGAAAGTGGTACCACAGCCCAGACCGTAAATGTTGCCGACATGCCAATTGCATGACTAGATCCAGGTCCGTGAAGACTATGCAGACGACAAAATCCAGACACGCCGGCCACTAGGTGGCGCTATACCAAGGAAAGACGCGTTTGGGGCTATAACTCCCACACCGAACCTCCCACAGTCAAAAACTTGTACGCACATATTCACTGGAGTCTGCTGCATCTTTTGGCATAGGCCACGCCCATTTGCGTCTAGAATTTTTTTTCGCAAAATCGCGAAAACCGCAAAACTGTTTTTTCCCTACTCCTCCCACATTTCTTGACCAATCGACACCAAACTTTGCACACGACATCTTCAGACACACACGCAAAGAATGCACGAAAGACTTTTTTGATCCGACCTTCGACGACGAAACGGTAGCGTTTTGAATATTGGTTTATTAGCTAAATTAGACGTGGAATAGCAAAAATCCAAAGAAATCCAAAATGAGACATCGGATCGAGTCCAAATTTTACACACGTGTTGGTGCTACCCTTAATGTCGTTCGATAAAATTTTCGGAAAATTTCGCCATTAGGGGGCGCAATAAACGAGGAAATTGTATATCTTCTAATTGGCCAAAGGAATGTTCTTCAAACTCAAGGGACACCATCAAGGGGCAAACCCGAGTCTATATAGAAAATATGGCCAAGAATTATTAATGTGGGCGGGAGTTATTTGTCAAAGGAAAATTGTCCTTGGAAAATTTCGCCACAGGGCGGCGCCAAAAAACGACGACATTGTCTATGTCCTATTTGGCCAACGTTCTGAAAACGCGTTTTAGGCTATAACTCCCACACCGAAGCTCCCACAGTCAAAACCTTTATATCCACAGGTTCAGGGTAGCGTTTTGAACACATGCTTCGCGTTGTGCCGGCGAAACGCACATTTCTTGTCGCGTTGTGCCGGCGAAATGCACACTTCTTGGACCCCTGCATAACTGCTTGCAGTTCTAGTTAGGGGTCCAAGCCAACAGGTTGGATCCCTATTGTTTTTGTAAGGATTTTTCTTATTATTCCAGCAGCTAAAAGTGGTACTACAGCCCAAACCGTAAATGGTGCACACACGCCAATTACATGACTAGATCCAGGTCCGTGAGGTGACGGCAGACGACAAAAACCAGACACGCCGGCCACTAGGTGGCGCTATACCAAGGAATACGCGTTTGGGGCTATAACTCCCACACCGAAACTCCCACATTCAAAAACTTGTACACACAGATGCACTGGAGTCTGCTGCATCTGTTGGCCTAGGCCACGCCCATTTGCGTCTAGAATTTTTTTTCGCAAAATCGCGAAAACCGTAAATCTGTTTTTTCGCTACTCCTCCCACATTTCTCGCCCGATCAACACCAAACTTTGCACACAACATCGTCAGACGCACACGCAAAGAATGCATGAAACACTTTTTTGATCCGTCCTTCGACGACGAAACGGTAGCGTTTTGAATATTGGTTTATTAGCTAAATTAGACGTGGAAAATCAAAAATCAAAAAAAATCCAAAAGTAGATATCGTATCGAGTCCAAATTGTACACACATGTCGGTGCTAACCTTAAGGACGTTCAAAAAAAAAATCGGAAAATTTCGCCATTAGGGGGCGCCATAAACGAGGAAATTGTATATCTTCTACAAAATTTCGCCGCGAAAACGCTGCACTGACTTCTCGCTACTCCTACCACAGTCAAATCCTTTATATCCACAGGTTCAGGGTAGCGTTTTGAACACATGCTTCGTGTTGTGCCGGCGAAACGCACATTTCTTGTCGCGTTGTGCCGGCGAAATGCACACTTCTTGGACCCCTGCATAACTGCTTGCAGTTCTAGTTATTCTTCCCCCCGTACTTGTGGGACTACAGCCCAAACCGTAAATGGTGCACACGCGCCAATTGCATGACTAGATCCAGGTCCGGCACCGCTACTCAGATTACCAAATCCAGACGCGCCGGCCACTAGGTGGCGCTATACCAAGGACAGACGCGTTTGGGGCTATAACTCCCACACCGAATCTCCCACATTCAAAAACTTGTACGCACAGATTCACTGGAGTCTGCTGCATCTTTTGGCATAGGCCACGCCCATTTGCGTCTATAATTTTTTTTCGCAAAATCGCGAAAACCGCAAAAATGCTTTTTCCCTACTCCTCCCACATTTCTTGACCAATCGACACCAAACTTTGCACACGACATCTTCAGACGCACGCGCAGAGAATGCAGGAAACACTTTTTTGATGCGACCTTTGACGACGAAACGGTAGCGTTTTGAATATTGGTTTATTAACTAAATTAGACGTGGAATATCCAAAATCCCGAAAAATTCAAAATTACACATCGGATCGACTCCAAGTTTTACACACATGTTGGTGCTAACCTTAATGTCGTTCGATAAAAAATTCGGAAAAATTCGCCATTAGGGGGCGCAATAAACGAGGAAATTGTATATCTTCTACAAAATTTCGCCGCGAAAACGCTACACTGACTTCTTGCTACTCCTACCACAGTCAAATCCTTTGTATCCACAGGTTCAGGGTAGCGTTTTGAACACATGCTTCGCTTTCCACAGTCAAATCCTTTGTATCCACAGGTTCAGGGTAGCGTTTTGAACACATGCTTCGCTTTGTGCCGGCGAAACGCACATTTCTTGTCGCGTTGTGCCGGCGAAATGCACACTTCTTGTTATTATTAGGGGTCCAAGCCAACAGGTTGGATCCCTATTGTTTTTGTAAGGATTCTTTTTATTAGGGGTCCAAGCCAACAGGTTGGATCCCTATTGTTTTTGTAAGGATTTTTCTTTTTATTATTCCAGCAAAAATAAACCTAAAAGTGTGCCCACAGCCCAAACCATAAATGGTGCCGACACGCCAATTGCATGACTAGATCCAGGTCCGTGAGGTGACGGCAGACGACAAAATCCAGACATGCCGGCCACTAGGTGGCGCTATACCAAGGAATACGCGTTTGGGGCTATAACTCCCACACCGAACCTCCCACAGTCAAAAACTTGTACGCACATATTCACTGGAGTCTGCTGCATCTTTTGGCATAGGCCACGCCCATTTGCGTCCATAATTTTTTTTCGCAAAGTCGCGAAAACCGCAAAACAGTTTTTTCCCTACTCCTCCCACATTTCTAGACCAATTGACACAAAACTTTGCACACGGCATCTTCAGACCTACACGAAAAGAATTCCTGCATTACTTTTTTGATCCGACCTTCGACGACGAAACGGTAGCGTTTTGAATATTGGTTTATTAGCTAAATTAGACATGGAAAATCCAAAATCCCAAAAAATCCAAAATTACACATCGGACCGACTCCAAGTTTTACACACATGTTGGTGTTAAACTTAACGTCGTTCGAAAAGAAATTCGGAAAATTTCGCCATTAGGGGGCGCCATAAACGAGGAAATTGTATATCGTCTACAAAATTTCGCCGCAAAAACGCTACACTGACTTCTCGCTACTCCTACCACAGTCAAATCCTTTGTATCCACAGGTTCAGGGTAGCGTTTTCAACACATGCTTCGCTTTGTGCCGGCGAAACGCACATTTCTTGTCGCGTTGTGCCGGCGAAATGCACACTTCTTGGACCCCTGCATAACTGCTTGCAGTTCTAGTTTTTATTATTCCCCCCGTAAAAGTGGGCCCACAGCCCAAACCGT
Source organism: Gadus morhua (assembly GCF_902167405.1). Lineage (NCBI taxonomy): Eukaryota > Metazoa > Chordata > Actinopteri > Gadiformes > Gadidae > Gadus > Gadus morhua. Next base: position 8,917,222 of record NC_044057.1, read on the forward strand.
AAATGGTGTGGACATGCCAATAGCATGACTAGATTCAGGTCCGGCACCGCTACTCAGATAACAAAATCCAGACACGCCGGTCACTAGGTGGCGCTATACCAAGGAATACGCGTATGGGGCTATAACTCCCACACCCAACCTCCCAGAGTCAAAAACTTGTACGCACATATTCACTGGAGTCTGCTGCATCTTTTGGCATAGGCCACGCCCATTTGCGTCGGCAATTTTTTTTCGCAAAATCGCGAAAACCGTAAAACTGTTTTTTCCCTACTTCTCCCACATTTCTTGACCAATCGACACCAAACTTTGCACACGACATCTTCAGACGGACACGCAAAGGAATCGTGAGACAGTTTTTTGATCCGACCTTCGACGACGAAACGGTAGCGTTTTGAATATTGGTTTATGAGCTAAATTAGACGTGGAAAATCAAAAATTCAAAGAAATCCAAAATTAGACATCGGAACGAGTCCAAATTGTGCACACATGTTGGTGCTAACCTTAATGTCGTATGATAAAAATTTCGGAAAATTTCGCCATTAGGGGGCGCAATAAACGAGGAAATTGTATATCTTCTACAAAATTTCGCTGCGAAAACGCTACACTGACTTCTCGCTACTCCTGCCACAGTCAAATCCTTTGTATCCACAGGTTCAGGGTAGCGTTTTCAACACATGCTTCGCGTTGTGCCGGCGAAACGCACATTTCTTGTCGCGTTGTGCCGGCGAAATGCACACTTCTTGGACCCCTGCATAACTGCTTGCAGTTCTAGTTAGGGGTCCAAGCCAACAGGTTGGATCCCTATTGTTTTTGTAAGGATTTTTTTTATTATTATTAGGGGTCCAAGCCAACAGGTTGGATCCCTATTGTTTTTGTAAGGATTTTTATTATTATTAGGGGTCCAAGCCAACAGGTTGGATCCCTATTGTTTTTGTAGTGTTTATTATTATACTTACCTCCTTGAAAGTGGTACCGCAGCCCAAACCGTAAATGGTGCCGACACGCCAATTGCATGACTACATCCAGATCCGTGGGGACTACGCAGACGCCAAAATCCAGACATGCCGGCCACTAGGTGGCGCTATACCTAGGAAAACACGTTCGGGGCTATAACTCCCACACCGAACCTTCCAGAGTCCAAAACCTTGTACCCACAGATGCACTGGAGTCTGCTGCATCTTTTGACCTAGGCCACGCCCATTTGCGTCTATGAATATTTTTCGCTAAATCGCGAAAACCGCAAAAATGTTTTTTCGCTACTCCTCCCACATTTCCCGACCAATTGACACAAAACTTTACACACGGCATCTTCAGACCTACACGAAAAGAATTCCTGCATTACTTTTTTGATCCGACCTTCGACGACGAAACGGTTGCGTTTTGAATATTGGTTTATTAGCTAAATTAGACGTGGAAAATCCAAAATCCCAAAAAAATCAAAATTACACATCGGATCGACTCCAAATTTTACACACATGTTGGTGCTAACCTTACTGTCGTACGATAAAAATTTCGGAAAATTTCGCAATTAGGGGGCGCCATAAACGAGGAAATTGTATATCTTCTACAAAATTTCGCCGCGAAAACGCTACACTGACTTCTCGCTACTCCTACCACAGTCAAATCCTTTGTATCCACAGGTTCAGGGTAGTGTTTTGAACACATGCTTCGCGTTGTGCCGGCGAAACGCACATTTCTTGTCGCGTTGTGCCGGCGAAATGCACACTTCTTGGACCCCTGCATAACTGCTTGCAGTTCTAGTTATTAGGGGTCCAAGCCAACAGGTTGGATCCCTATTGTTTTTGTAAGGATTATTATTATACTTCCCCCCTAGAAGTGGTACTACAGCCCAAACCGTAAATGGTGCACACACGCCAATTGCATGACTAGATCCAGGTCCGTGAACACTACGCAGACGACAAAACCCAGACATGCCGGCCACTAGGTGGCGCTATTCCAATGAATACGCGTTTGGGGCTATAACTCCCACACCGAATCTCCCACATTCAAAAACTTGTACGCACATATTCACTGGAGTCTGCTGCATCTTTTGGCATAGGCCACGCCCATTTGCGTCCATAATTTTTTTTCGCAAAATCGCGAAAACCGCAAAACTGTTTTTTCGCTACTCCTCCCACATTTCTTGACCAATCGACACCAAACTTTGCACACGGCATCTTCAGACGCACACGCATAGAATTGATAGACACTTTTTTGATCGGACCTTCGACGACGAAACGGTAGCGTTTTGAATATTGGTTTATGAGCTAAATTAGACGTGGAAAATCAAAAATCCAAAGAAATCCAGAATTAGACATCGGATCGAGTCCAAATTGTACAGACATGTCGATGCTCCACTTAATGGCGTTCGATAAAAAATTCGGAAATTTTCGCCATAAGGGGGCGGAATAAACGAGGAATTTGTATATCTTCTAATTGGCCAAAGGAATGTTCTTCAAACTCAAGGGAAACCATAGAGGGGCAATCCCGAGCCTATATAGAAAATATGGACAAGAATTATTAATGTGGGCGGGAGTTATTTGGCAAAGGATAATTCTCTTTGGAAAATTTCGCCACAAGGCAGCGCCAAAAAACGACGACAATGTCTATCTCCTATTTGGCCATGGAATGTTCTGAAAACGCGTTTTAGGCTATAACTCCCACACCGAAGCTCCCAAAGTCAAAACCTTTATATCCACATGTTGTTCACGGTAGCGTTTTGAATACTTGCTTCGCGTTGTGCCGGCGAAATGCACATTTCTTGTAGCGTTGTGCCGGCGAAATGCACACTTCTTGGACCCCTGCATAACTGCTTGCAGTTCTAGTTAGGGGTCCAAGCCAACAGGTTGGATCCCTATTGTTTTTGTACGGATTATTATACTTCCTTCGTTAGAAGTGGTACTACAGCCCAAACCGTAAATGGTTCACACAAGCCAATTACATGACTAGATCCAGGTCCGTGAGGTGACGGCAGACGACAAAATCCAGACATGCCGGCCACTAGGTGGCGCTATACCAAGGAATACGCGTTTGGGGCTATAACTCCCACACCGAACCTCCCACAGTCAAAAACTTGTACCCACATATTCACTGGAGTCTGCTGCATCTTTTGACATAGGCCACGCCCATTTGCGTCTAGAATTTTTTTTCGCAAAATCGCGAAAACCGCAAAACTGTTTTTTCCCTACTCCTCCCACATTTCTTGACCAATCGACACCAAACTTTGCACACGACATCTTCAGAAGCACACGCAAAGGAATCGTAAGACAGTTTTTTGATCCGACCTTCAACGACGAAACGGTAGTGTTTTGAATATTGGTTTATGAGCTAAATTAGACGTGGAAAATCAAAAATCCAAAGAAATCCAAAATTAGACATCGGAACGAGTCCAAATTGTACACACATGTTGGTGCCAACCTTAATGTCGTACGATAAAAATTTCGGAAAATTTCGCCATTAGGGGGCGCCCTAAACGAGGAAATTGTATATCTTCTAATTGGCCAAAGGAATGTTCTTCAAACTATGAGGGAACCATCACGGGGCAAACCCGAGTCTATATAAAAATTATGGTCAAGAATTATTAATGTGGGCGGGAGTTATTTGGAAAAGGAAAATTGTCTTTGGAAAATCTCGCCACAAGAGGGCGCAAAAAAACGACGAAATAATACATCTCCTAATCGCCAATGGAATGTTCTGAAAACGCGTTTTGGGCTATAACTCCCACACCGAACCTCCCACAGTCAAAATCTTTGTATCCACAGATTCACTGGAGTCAGCTGCATCTTTTGGCATACGCCGTTTCTCAGTTTCGAACACATGCTTCGCGTTGTGCCGGCGAAATGCACACTTCTTGGACCCCTGCATAACTGCTTGCAGTTCTAGTTAGGGGTCCAAGCCAACAGGTTGTTAGGGGTCCAAGCCAACAGGTTGGATCCCTATTGTTTTTGTAAGGATTTTTCCTATTATTATTATTATTAGGGGTCCAAGCCAACAGGTTGGATCCCTATTGTTTTTGTAAGGATTTTTATTATACTTCCCATCTAGAAGTGGTACCACAGCCCAAACCGTAAATGGTGCACACGCGCCAATTGCATCACTAGATCCAGGTCCGTGAACACTACGCAGACGACAAAATCCAGACATGCCGGCCACTAGGTGGCGCTATACCAAGGAATACGCGTTTGGGGCTATAACTCCCACACCGAACCTCCCACAGTCAAAAACTTGTACCCACTTATTCACTGGAGTCTGCTGCATCTTTTGGCCTAGGCCACGCCCATTTGCGTCTAGGAATATTTTTCGCAAAATCGCGAAAACCGCAAAACTGTTTTTTCCCTACTCCTCCCACATTTCTTGACCAATCGACACCAAACTTTGCACACAACATCTTCAGACGCACACGCAAAGAATGCATGAAACACTTTTTTGATGCGACCTTTGACGACGAAACAGTAGCGTTTTGAATATTGGTTTATGAGCTAAATTAGACGTGGAAAATCAAAAATCCAAAGAAATCCAAAATTAGACATCGGAACGAGTCCAAATTGTGCACACATGTTGGTGCTAACCTTAATGTCGTACGATAAAAATTTCGGAAAATTTCGCCATTAGGGGGCGCAATAAACGAGGAAATTGTATATCTTCTACAAAATTTCGCCGCGAAAACGCTACACTGACTTCTCGCTACTCCTACCACAGTCAAATCCTTTGTATCCACAGGTTCAGGGTAGCGTTTTGAACACATGCTTCGCGTCGACGACGAAACTGTAGCGTTTTGAATATTTGTTTATAAGCTAAATTAGACGTGGAATATCAAAAATCCCCAAAATACCAAAATTAGACATCCGATCAAGTCCAAATTTTTGACACATGTCGATGCTCCACTTAATGGCGTTCGATAAAAAATTCGGAAATTTACGCGATTAGGGGGCGCAATAAACGAGGAAATTGTATATCTTCTCATTTGCCAGCGGAATGTTCTTCAAACTCAAGGGAAACCATCAAGGGGCAATCCCTAGTCTATATAGAAAATATGGCCAAGAATTATTAATGTGGGCGGGAGTTATTTGGCAAAGGAAAATTGTCTTTGGAAAATTTCGCCACAAGGGGGCGCAAAAAAACGACGAAAAAATGTCTATCTCCTATTTTGCCAATGGAATGTTCTGAAAACGCGTTTTGGGCTATAACTCCCACACCGAGGCTCCCACAGTCAAAACCTTTATATCCACATGTTGTTCACGGTAGCGTTTTGAATACTTGCTTCGCGTTGTGCCGGCGAAATGCACATTTCTTGTCGCGTTGTGCCGGCGAAATGCACACTTCTTGGACCCCTGCATAACTGCTTGCAGTTCTAGTTATTATTATACTTCCCGCGCTAAAAGTGGGCCCACAGCCCAAACCGTAAATGGTGCCGACACGCCAATTGCATGACTAGATCCAGGTCCGGCACCGCTACTCAGATAACAAAATCCAGACACGCCGGCCACTAGGTGGCGCTATACCAAGGAAAGACGCGTTTGGGGCTATAACTCCCACACCGAACCTCCCACATTCAAAACCTTGTACACACATATTCACTGGAGTCTGCTGCATCTTTTGGCATAGGCCACGCCCATTTGCGTCTAGAATTTTTTTTCGCAAAATCGCGAAAACCGCAAAACTGTTTTTTTCGCTACTCCTCCCACATTTCTCGACCAATCAACACCAAACTTTGCACACGACATCTTCAGACGCACACGCAAAGAATGCACGAAACACTCTTTTGATGCGACCTTTGACGACGAAACGGTAGCGTTTTGAATATTGGTATATTAGCTAAATTAGACGTGGAATATCAAAAATCCAAAGAAATCCAAAATTAGACATCGGATCGAGTCCAAATTTTACACACATGTTGGTGCTAACCTTAATGTCGTTCGATAAAAATTTCGGAAAATTTCGCCATTAGGGGGCGCAATAAACGAGGAAATTGTATATCTTCTACAAAATTTCGCCGCGAAAACGCTACACTGACTTCTCGCTACTCCTACCACAGTCAAATCCTTTGTATCCACAGGTTCAGGGTAGCGTTTTGAACACATGCTTCGCGTTGTGCCGGCGAAACGCACATTTCTTGTCGCGTTGTGCCGGCGAAATGCACACTTCTTGGACCCCTGCATAACTGCTTGCAGTTCTAGTTATTATTAGGGGTCCAAGCCAACAGGTTGGATCCCTATTGTTTTTGTAAGGATTTTTATTATTAGGGGTCCAAGCCAACAGGTTGGATCCCTATTGTTTTTGTAAGGATTTTTCTTATTATTATTATTATTATTCCCGGCTAGAAGTGGTACCACAGCCCAGACCGTAAATGGTGCCGACACGCCAATTGCATGACTAGATCCAGGTCCGTGAGGTGACGGGAGACGACAAAATCCAGACACGCCGGCCACTAGGTGGCGCTATACCAAGGGAAAACGCGTTTGGGGCTATAACTCCCACACCGAACCTCCCACAGTCAAAAACTTGTACGCACATATTCACTGGAGTCTGCTGCATCTTTTGGCATAGGCCACGCCCATTTGCGTCTGTAATTTTTTTTCGCAAAATCGCGAAAACCGCAAAACTGTTTTTTCGCTACTCCTCCCATATTTCTTGACCAATCAACACCAAACTTTGCACACGGCATCTTAAGACGCACACGCAAAGAAATGATAGACACTTTTTTGATCCGACCCTCGACGACGAAACGGTAGCGTTTTGAATATTGGTTTATGAGCTAAATTAGACGTGGAAAATCAAAAATCCAAAGAAATCCAAAATTAGACATCGGAACGAGTCCAAATTTTACACAAATGTTGGTGCTAACCTTAATGTCGTACGACAAAAAATTCGGAAAATTTCGCCATTAGGGGGCGCCATAAACGAGGAAATTGTATATCTTCTAATTGGCCAAAGGAATGTTCTTCAAACTATGAGGGAACCATCACGGGGCAAACCCGAGTCTATATAAAAATTATGGTCAAGAATTATCAATGTGGGCGGGAGTTATTTGGAAAAGGAAAATTGTCTTTGGAAAATTTCGCCACAAGAGGGCGCAAAAAAACGACGAAATAATACATCTCCTAATCGCCAATGGAATGTTCTGAAAACGCGTTTTGGGCTATAACTCCCACACCGAAGCTCCCACAGTCAAAACCTTTATATCCACATGTTGTTCACGGTAGCGTTTTGAATACTTGCTTTGCGTTGTGCCGGCGAAATGCACATTTCTTGTCGCGTTGTGCCGGCGAAATGCACACTTCTTGGACCCCTGCATAACTGCTTGCAGTTCTAGTTATTAGGGGTCCAAGCCAACAGGTTGGATCCCTATTGTTTTTGTAAGGATTTTTATTAGGGGTCCAAGCCAACAGGTTGGATCCCTATTGTTTTTGTAAGGATTTTTCCTATTATTATTATACTTCCCCCCGTACTTGTGGGACTACAGCCCAAACCGTAAATGGTGCACACGCGCCAATTACATGACTAGAACCAGGTCCGGCACCGCTACTCAGATAACCAAATCCAGACACGCCGGCCACTAGGTGGCGCTATACCAAGGAAAGACGCGTTTGGGTCTATAACTCCCACACCGAACCTCCCACAGTCAAAAACTTGTACGCACATATTCACTGGAGTCTGCTGGATCTTTTGGCATAGGCCACGCCCATTTCCGTCTATAATTTTTTTTCGCAAAATCGCGAAAACCGCAAAACTGTTTTTTCCCTACTCCTTCCACATTTCTCGCCCGATCAACACCAAACTTTGCACACGACATCTTCAGACGCACACGCAAAGAATGCACGAAACACTTTTTTGATGCGACCTTTGACGTCGAAACGGTAGCGTTTTGAATATTGGTTTATTAGCTAAATTAGACGTGGAAAATTAAAAATCCAAAAAAATCCAAAATTAGACATCGGATCGAGTCCAAATTCTACACACATGTTGGAGCTAACCTTATTGACGTTCGATAAAAATTTCGGAATATTTCGCCATTAGGGGGCGCAATAAACGAGGAAATTGTATATCTTCTACAAAATTTCGCCGCGAAAACGCTACACTGACTTCTCGCTACTCCTACCACAGTCAAATCCTTTGTATCCACAGGTTCAGGGTAGCGTTTTGAACACATGCTTCGCGTCGTGCCGGCGAAACGCACATTTCTTGTCGCGTTGTGCCGGCGAAATGCACACTTCTTGGACCCCTGCATAACTGCTTGCAGTTCTAGTTATTATTATTATTCCCAACTAGAAGTGGTACCACAGCCCAGACCGTAAATGGTGCCGACACGCCAATTGCATGAATAGATCCAGGTCCCTGAAGACTATGCAGACGACAAAATCCAGGCATGCCGGCCACTAGGTGGCGCTATACCAAGGAATACGCGTTTGGGGCTATAACTCCCACACCGAACCTCCCACAGTCAAAAACTTGTACGCACATATTCACTGGAGTCTGCTGCATCTTTTGGCATAGGCCACGCCCATTTGCGTCTAGAATTTTTTTTCGCAAAATCGCGAAAACCGCAAAACTCTTTTTTCCCTACTCCTCCCACATTTCTTGACCAATCGACACCAAACTTTGCACACGGCATCTTCAGACGCACACGCAAAGAATGCTGGAACACTTTTTTGATCCGACCTTCGACGACGAAACGGTAGCGTTTTGAATATTGGTTTATGAGCTAAATTAGACGTGGAAAATCAAAAATCCAAAGAAATCCAAAATTAGACATCGGAACGAGTCCAAATTTTACACACATGTTGGTGCTAACCTTAATGTCGTACGATAAAAAATTCGGAAAATTTCGCCATTAGGGGGCGCCATAAACGAGGAAATTGTATATCTTCTAATTGGCCAAAGGAATGTTCTTCAAACTGTGAGGGAACCATCAAGGGGCAAACCCGAGTCTATATAAAAATTATGGTCAAGAATTATTAATGTGGGCGGGAGTTATTTGGAAAAGGAAAATTGTCTTTGCAAAATTTCGCCACAAGAGGGCGCAAAAAAACGACGAAATAATACATCTCCTAATCGCCAATGGAATGTTCTGAAAACGCGTTTTGGGCTATAACTCCCACACCGAACCTCCCACAGTCAAAACCTTTATATCCACATGTTGTTCACGGTAGCGTTTTGAATACTTGCTTCGCGTTCTGCCGGTGAAACGCACATTTCTTGTCGCGTTGTGCCGGCGAAATGCACACTTCTTGGACCCCTGCATAACTGCTTGCAGTTCTAGTTATTATTATTATTCTTCCCCCCGTACTTGTGGGACTACAGCCCAAACCGTAAATGGTGCACACGCGCCAATTGCATGACTAGATCCAGGTCCGGCACCGCTACTCAGATAACCAAATCCAGACGCGCCGGCCACTAGGTGGCGCTATACCAAGGACAGACGCGTTTGGGGCTATAACTCCCACACCGAATCTCCCACATTCAAAAACTTGTACGCACAGATTCACTGGAGTCTGCTGCATCTTTTGGCATAGGCCACGCCCATTTGCGTCTAGAATTTTTTTTCGCAAAATCGCGAAAACCGCAAAAATGCTTTTTCCCTACTCCTCCCACATTTTTTGACCAATCAACACCAAACTTTGCACACGACATCTTCAGACGCACGCGCAAAGAATGCAGGAAACACTTTTTTGATGCGACCTTTGACGACGAAACGGTAGCGTTTTGAATATTGGTTTATTAGCTAAATTAGACGTGGAATATCCAAAATCCCGAAAAATTCAAAATTACACATCGGATCGACTCCAAGTTTTACACACATGTTGGTGCTAACCTTCATGTCGTTCGATAAAAATTTCAGAAAATTTCGCCATTAGGGGGCGCAATAAACGAGGAAATTGTATATCTTCTACAAAATTTTGCCGCGAAAACGCTACACTGACTTCTCGCTACTCCTACCACAGTCAAATCCTTTGTATCCACAGGTTCAGGGTAGCGTTTTTAACACATGCTTCGCGTTGTGCCGGCGAAACGCACATTTCTTGTCGCGTTGTGCCGGCGAAATGCACACTTCTTGGACCCCTGCATAACTGCTTGCAGTTCTAGTTAGGGGTCCAAGCCAACAGGTTGGATCCCTATTGTTTTTGTAAGGATTTTTCTTATTAGGGGTCCAAGCCAACAGGTTGGATCCCTATTGTTTTTGTAAGGATTTTTATTATACTTCCCATCTAGAAGTGGTACCACAGCCCAAACCGTAAATGGTGCACACGCGCCAATTGCATCACTAGATCCAGGTACGTGAACACTACGCAGACGACAAAATCCAGACATGCCGGCCACTAGGTGGCGCTATACCAAGGAATACGCGTTTTGGGCTATAACTCCCACACCGAACCTCCCAGAGTTCAAAAACTTGTACACACAGATGCACTGGAGTCTGCTGCATCTTTTGGCCTAGGCCACGCCCATTTGCGTCTAGGAATATTTTTCGCTAAATCGCGAAAACCGCAAAACGGTATTTTCGCTACTCCTCCCACATTTCTTGACCAATTGACACCAAACTTTGCACACGACATCTTCAGACGCACACGCAAAGAATGCATGAAACACTTTTTTGATGCGACCTTTGACGACGAAACGGTAGCGTTTTGAATATTGGTTTATGAGCTAAATTAGACGTGGAAAATCAAAAATCCAAAGAAATCCAAAATTAGACATCGGAACGAGTCCAAATTGTACACACATGTTGGTGCTAACCTTAATGTCGTACGATAAAAATTTCGGAACATTTCGCCATTAGGGGGCGCCATAAACGAGGAAATTGTATATCTTCTACAAAATTTAGCCGCGAAAACGCTACACTGACTTCTCGCTACTCCTACCACAGTCAAATCCTTTGTATCCACAGGTTCAGGGTAGCGTTTTGAACACATGCATCGCGTCGTGCTGGCGAAACGCACATTTCTTGTCGCGTTGTGCCGGCGAAATGCACACTTCTTGGACCCCTGCATAACTGCTTGCAGTTCTAGTTATTATTATTATTATTCCCGGCTAGAAGTGGTACCACAGCCCAGACCGTAAATGGTGCCGACAAGCCAATTGCATGACTAGATCCAGGTCCGTGAGGTGACGGGAGACGACAAAATCCAGACACGCCGGCCACTAGGTGGCGCTATACCAAGGGAAAACGCGTTTGGGGCTATAACTCCCACACCGAACCTCCCACAGTCAAAAACTTGTACGCACATATTCACTGGAGTCTGCTGCATCTTTTGGCATAGGCCACGCCCATTTGCGTCCATAATTTTTTTTCGCAAAATCGCGAAAACCGCAAAACTGTTTTTTCGCTACTCCTCCCACATTTCTTGACCAATCAACACCAAACTTTGCACACGGCATCTTCAGACGCACACGCAAAGAAATGATAGACACTTTTTTGATCCGACCCTCGCCGACGAAACGGTAGCGTTTTGAATATTTGTTTATTAGCTAAATTAGACGTGGAAAATTAAAAATCCAAAAAAATCCAAAATTAGACATCGGATCGAGTCCAAATTTTACACACATGTTGGTGTTAACCTTAACGTCGTTCGATAAAAATTTCGCCATTAGGGGGCGCAATAAACGAGGAAATTGTATATCGTCTACAAAATTTCGCCGCGAAAACGCTACACTGACTTCTCGCTACTCCTACCACAGTCAAATCCTTTGTATCCACAGGTTCAGGGTAGCGTTTTGAACACATACTTCACGTTGTGCCGGCGAAACGCACATTTCTTGTCGCGTTGTGCCGGCGAAATGCACACTTCTTGGACCCCTGCATAACTGCTTGCAGTTCTAGTTATTATTATTTCCCTCTAGAAGTGGGCCCACAGCCCAAACCGTAAATGGTGCCGACACGCCAATTGCATGACTAGATCCAGGTCCGTGAACATTACGCAGACGACAAAATCCAGACACGCCGGTCACTAGGTGGCGCTATACCAAGGAATACGCGTTTGGGGCTATAACTCCCACACCAAACCTCCCAGAGTCAAAAACTTGTACGCACTTATTCACTGGAGTCTGCTGCATCTTTTGGCATAGGCCACGCCCATTTGCGTCAATAATTTTTTTTCGCAAAATCGCGAAAACCGCAAAACTGTATTTTCGCTACTCCTCCCACATTTCTTGACCAATCGACACCAAATTTTGCACACGGCATCTTCAGACGCACACGCAAAAAAATGATAGACAGTTTTTTGATCCGACCTTCGACGACGAAACGGTAGAGTTTTGAATATTTGTTTATTAGCTAAATTAGACGTGGAAAATTAAAAATCCAAAAAAATCCAAAATTAGACATCGGATCGAGTCCAAATTCTACAAACATGTTGGTGCTAACCTTAATGACGTTCGATAAAAATTTCGGAAAATTTCGCCATTAGGGGGCGCAATAAACGAGGAAATTGTATATCTTCTAATTGGCCAAAGGAATGTTCTTCAAACTCAAGGGAAACCATCAAGGGTCAAACCCGAGTCTATATAGAAAATATGGCCAAGAATTATTAATGTGGGCGGGAGTTATTTGGCAAAGGAAAATTGTCTTTGGAAAATGTCGCCACAGGGCGGCGCCAAAAAACGACGACATTGTCTATCTCCTATTTGGCCAATGTTCTGAAAACGCGTTTTAGGCTATAAATCCCACACCGAAGCTCCCACAGTCAAAACCTTTATATCCACATGTTGTTCACGGTAGCGTTTTGAATACTCGCTTCGTGTTGTGCCGGCGAAACGCACATTTCTTGTCGCGTTGTGCCGGCGAAATGCACACTTCTTGGACCCCTGCATAACTGCTTGCAGTTCTAGTTAGGGGTCCAAGCCAACAGGTTGGATCCCTATTGTTTTTGTAGTGTTTATTATTATTATTATACTTACCTCCCTGAAACTGTGCCCACAGCCCAAACCGTAAATGGTGCCGACACGCCAATTGCATGATTAGATCCAGATCCGTGGGGACTACGCAGACGACAAAATCCAGACATGCCGGCCACTAGGTGGCGCTATACCAAGGAATACGCGTTTGGGGCTATAACTCCCACACCGAACCTCCCACAGTCAAAAACTTGTACGCACATATTCACTGGAGTCTGCTGCATCTTTTGGCATAGGCCACGCCCATTTGCGTCTAGAATTTTTTTTCGCAAAATCGCGAAAACCGCAAAACAGTTTTTTCCCTACTCCTCCCACATTTCTTGACCAATCGACACCAAACTTTGCACACGGCATCTTCAGACGCACACGCAAAGAATGCTAGAACACTTTTTTGATCCGACCTTCGACGACGAAACGGTAGCGTTTTGAATATTGGTTTATGAGCTAAATTAGACGTGGAAAATCAAAAATCCAAAGAAATCCAAAATTAGACATCGGAACGAGTCCAAATTTTACACACATGTTGGTGCTAACCTTAATGTCGTACGATAAAAATTTCGGAAAATGTCGCCATTAGGGGGCGCCATTAACGAGGAAATTGTATATCTTCTAATTGGCCAAAGGAATGTTCTTCAAACTATGAGGGAACCATCACGGGGCAAACCCGAGTCTATATAAAAATTATGGTCAAGAATTATTAATGTGGGCGGGAGTTATTTGGAAAAGGAAAATTGTCTTTGCAAAATTTCGCCACAAGAGGGCGCAAAAAAACGACGAAATAATACATCTCCTAATCGCCAATGGAATGTTCTGAAAACGCGTTTTGGGCTAAAACTCCCACACCGAACCTCCCACAGTCAAAACCTTTGTATCCACAGATTCACTGGAGTCAGTTGCATCTTTTGGCATACGCCGTTTCTCAGTTTCGAACACATGCTTCGCGTTGTGCCGGCGAAATGCACACTTCTTGGACCCCTGCATAACTGCTTGCAGTTCTAGTTATTATTATTATTCCCCCCTAGAAGTGGGCCCACAGCCCAAACCGTAAATGGTGCCGACACGCCAATTGCATGACTAGATCCAGGTCCCTGAGTTCTCGGCAGACGACAAAATCCAGACACGCCGAACACTAGGTGGCGCTATACCAAGGAATACGCGTTTGGGGCTATAACTCCCACACCGAACCTCCCACAGTCAAAAACTTGTACGCACATATTCACTGGAGTCTGCTGCATCTTTTGGCATAGGCCACGCCCATTTGCGTCTAGAATTTTTTTTCGCAAAATCGCGAAAACCCCAGAACAGTTTTTTCCCTACTCCTCCCACATTTCTTGACCAATCGACACCAAACTTTGCACACGACATCTTCAGACACACACGCAAAGAATGCATGGAAACACTTTTTTGATCCGACCTTCGACGACGAAACGGTAGCGTTTTGAATATTGGTTTATTAGCTAAATTAGACGTGGAATAGCAAAAATCCAAAGAAATCCAAAATGAGACATCGGATCGAGTCCAAATTTTACACACATGTTGGTGCTAACCTTAAGGTCGTTCGATAAAAATTCTGGAAAATTTCGCCATTAGGGGGCGCAATAAACGAGGAAATTGTATATCTTCTAATTGGCCAAAGGAATGTTCTTCAAACTCAAGGGAAACCATCAAGGGGCAAACCCGAGTCTATATAGAAAATATGGCCAAGAATTATTAATGTGGGCGGGAGTTATTTGGCACAGGAAAATTGTCCTTGGAAAATTTCGCCACAGGGCGGCGCCAAAAAACGACGACATTGTCTATCTCCTATTTGGCCAATGTTCTGAAAACGCGTTTTAGGCTATAACTCCCACACCGAAGCTCCCACAGTCAAAACCTTTATATCCACAGGTTCAGGGTAGCGTTTTGAACACATGCTTCGCGTTGTGCCGGCAAAACGCACATTTCTTGTCGCGTTGTGCCGGCGAAATGCACACTTCTTGGACCCCTGCATAACTGCTTGCAGTTCTAGTTATACTTACCCCCCTAAAAGTGGTACCACAGCCCAAACCGTAAATGGTGCACACACGCCAATTACATGACTAGATCCAGATCTCTTCGGACTACGCAGACGACAAAATCCAGACACGCCGGTCACTAGGTGGCGCTATACCAAGGAATACGCGTTTGGGGCTATAACTCCCACACCGAACCTCCCACATTCAAAACCTTGTACACACAGCTTCACTGGAGTCTGCTGCATCTTTTGGCATAGGCCACGCCCATTTGCGTCCATAATTTTTTTTCGCAAAATCGCAAAAACCGCAAAAAAGTTTTTTCGCTACTCCTCCCACATTTCTTGACCAATCGACACAAAACTTTGCACACGACATCTTCAGACCTACACGAAAAGAATGCATGAAACACTTTTTTGATCCGACCTTTGACGACGAAACGGTAGCGTTTTGAATATTGGTTTAGGAGCTAAATTAGACGTGGAAAATCAAAAATCCAAAAAATTCAAAATTACACATCGGAACGAGTCCAAATTGTGCACACATGTTGGTGCTAACCTTAATGTCGTACGATAAAAATTTCGGAAATTTTCGCCATTAGGGGGCGCAATAAACGAGGAAATTGTATATCTTCTACAAAATTTCGCCACGAAAACGCTACACTGACTTCTCGCTACTCCTACCACAGTCAAATCCTTTGTATCCACAGGTTCAGGGTAGCGTTTCGAACACATGCTTCGCGTTGTGCCGGCGAAACGCACATTTCTTGTCGCGTTGTGCCGGCGAAATGCACACTTCTTGGACCCCTGCATAACTGCTTGCAGTTCTAGTTTTTATACTTCCCGCCATAGAAGTGGTACCACAGCCCAAACCGTAAATGGTGCACACGCGCCAATTGCATCACTAGATCCAGGTACGGCACCGCTACTCAGATAACCAAATCCAGACACGCCGGCCACTAGGTGGCGCTATACCAAGAACAGACGCGTTTGGGGCTATAACTCCCGCACCGAATCTCCCACATTCAAAAACTTGTACGCACTTATTCACTGGAGTCTGCTGCATCTTTTGGCATAGGCCACGCCCATTTGCGTCTAGAATTTTTTTTCGCAAAATCGCGAAAACCGCAAAACTGTATTTTCGCTACTCCTCCCACAATTCTTGACCAATTGACACAAAACTTTGCACACGGCATCTTCAGACCTACACGAAAAGAATTCCTGCATTACTTTTTTGATCCGTCCTCCGATAACGAAACGGTAGCGTTTTGAATATCAGTTTATTAGCTAAATTAGACGTGGAATATCAAAAATCCAAAGAAATCCAAAATTAGACATCGGATCGAGTCCAAATTCTACAAACATGTTGGTGCTAACCTTAATGACGTTCGATAAAAATTTCGGAATATTTCGCCATTAGGGGGCGCAATAAACGAGGAAATTGTATATGTTCTACAAAATTTCGCCGCGAAAACGCTACACTGACTTCTCGCTACTCCTACCACAGTCAAATCCTTTGTATCCACAGGTTCAGGGTAGCGTTTTGAACACATGCTTCGCGTTGTGCCGGCGAAACGCACATTTCTTGTCGCGTTGTGCCGGCGAAATGCACACTTCTTGGACCCCTGCATAACTGCTTGCAGTTCTAGTTAGGGGTCCAAGCCAACAGGTTGGATCCCTATTGTTTTTGTAAGGATTATTAGGGGTCCAAGCCAACAGGTTGGATCCCTATTGTTTTTGTAAGGATTTTTCCTATTATTATTATTATTATTATTATTATACTTCCCCCCGTACTTGTGGGACTACAGCCCAAACCGTAAATGGTGCACACGCGCCAATTACATGACTAGAACCAGGTCCGGCACCGCTACTCAGATAACCAAATCCAGACACGCCGGCCACTAGGTGGCGCTATACCAAGGACAGACGCGTTTGAGGCTATAACTCCCACACCGAACCTCCCACATTCAAAACCTTGTACACACAGATTCACTGGAGTCTGCTGCATCTTTTGGCATAGGCCACGCCCATTTGCGTCTAGAATTTTTTTTCGCAAAATCGCAAAAACCGCAAAACAGTTTTTTCCCTACTCTTCCCACATTTCTTGACCAATCGACACCAAACTTTGCACACGATATCTTCAGACGCACACGCAAAGAATGCACGAAACACTTTTTTGATGCGACCTTTGACGACGAAACGGTAGCGTTTTGAATATTGGTTTATTAGCTAAATTAGACGTGGAATATCAAAAATCCAAAGAAATCCAAAATTAGACATCGGATCGAGTCCACATTTTACAAACATGTTGGTGCTAACCTTAATGTCGTTCGATAAAAATTTCGGAAAAATTCGCCATTAGGGGGCGCAATAAACGAGGAAATTGTATATCTTCTACAAAATTTCACCGTGAAAACGCTACACTGACTTCTCGCTACTCCTACCACAATCAAATCCTTTGTATCCACAGGTTCAGGGTAGCGTTTTGAACACATGCTTCGCTTTGTGCCGGCGAAACGCACATTTCTTGTCGCGTTGTGCCGGCGAAATGCACACTTCTTGGACCCCTGCATAACTGCTTGCAGTTCTAGTTAGGGGTCCAAGCCAACAGGTTGGATCCCTATTGTTTTTGTAAGGATTTTTTTTATTATTATTATTATTATTCCCCCCTAGAAGTGGGCCCACAGCCCAAACCGTAAATGGTGACGACACGCCAATTGCATGACTAGATCCAGGTCCCTGAGTTCTAGGCAGACGACAAAATCCAGACACGCCGGCCACTAGGTGGCGCTATACCAAGGGAAAACGCGTTTGGGGCTATAACTCCCACACCGAACCTCCCACAGTCAAAAACTTGTACGCACATATTCACTGGAGTCTGCTGCATCTTTTGGCCTAGGCCACGCCCATTTGCGTCTATAATTTTTTTTCGCAAAATCGCGAAAACCGCAAAACTGTTTTTTCGCTACTCCTCCCACATATCTTGACCAATTGACACCAAACTTTGCACACGACATCTTTAGACGCACACAACAATTTAAATAATAACACGTTTTTGATCCGACCTTCGACGACGAAACGGTAGCGTTTTGAATATTGGTTTATTAGCTAAATTAGACGTGGAATATCAAAAATCCAAAGAAATCCAAAATTAGACATCGGATCGAGTCCAAATTTTACACACATGTTGGTGTTAACCTTAACGTCGTTCGATAAAAAATTCGGAAAAATTCGCCATTAGGGGGCGCAATAAACGAGGAAATTGTATATCGTCTACAAAATTTCGCCGCGAAAACGCTACACTGACTTCTCGCTACTCCTACCACAGTCAAATCCTTTGTATCCACAGGTTCAGGGTAGCGTTTTCAACACATGCTTCGCGTTGTGCCGGCGAAACGCACATTTCTTGTCGCGTTGTGCCGGCGAAATGCACACTTCTTGGACCCCTGCATAACTGCTTGCAGTTCTAGTTATTATACTTCCCCCCTAGAAGTGGTACTACAGCCCAAACCGTAAATGGTGCACACACGCCAATTGCATGACTAGATCCAGGTCCGTGAACACTACGCAGACGACAAAACCCAGACATGCCGGCCACTAGGTGGCGCTATTCCAATGAATACGCGTTTGGGGCTATAACTCCCACACCGAATCTCCCACATTCAAAAACTTGTACGCACATATTCACTGGAGTCTGCTGCATCTTTTGGCATAGGCCACGCCCATTTGCGTCCATAATTTTTTTTCGCAAAATCGCGAAAACCGCAAAACTGTTTTTTCGCTACTCCTCCCACATTTCTTGACCAATCGACACCAAACTTTGCACACGGCATCTTCAGACGCACACGCATAGAATTGATAGACACTTTTTTGATCGGACCTTCGACGACGAAACGGTAGCGTTTTGAATATTGGTTTATGAGCTAAATTAGACGTGGAAAATCAAAAATCCAAAGAAATCCAGAATTAGACATCGGATCGAGTCCAAATTGTACAGACATGTCGATGCTCCACTTAATGGCGTTCGATAAAAAATTCGGAAATTTTCGCCATAAGGGGGCGGAATAAACGAGGAATTTGTATATCTTCTAATTGGCCAAAGGAATGTTCTTCAAACTCAAGGGAAACCATAGAGGGGCAATCCCGAGCCTATATAGAAAATATGGACAAGAATTATTAATGTGGGCGGGAGTTATTTGGCAAAGGATAATTCTCTTTGGAAAATTTCGCCACAAGGCAGCGCCAAAAAACGACGACAATGTCTATCTCCTATTTGGCCATGGAATGTTCTGAAAACGCGTTTTAGGCTATAACTCCCACACCGAAGCTCCCAAAGTCAAAACCTTTATATCCACATGTTGTTCACGGTAGCGTTTTGAATACTTGCTTCGCGTTGTGCCGGCGAAATGCACATTTCTTGTAGCGTTGTGCCGGCGAAATGCACACTTCTTGGACCCCTGCATAACTGCTTGCAGTTCTAGTTAGGGGTCCAAGCCAACAGGTTGGATCCCTATTGTTTTTGTAAGGATTATTATTATACTTCCCCCCTAGAAGTGGTACTACAGCCCAAACCGTAAATGGTGCACACACGCCAATTGCATGACTAGATCCAGGTCCGTGAACACTACGCAGACGACAAAACCCAGACATGCCGGCCACTAGGTGGCGCTATTCCAATGAATACGCGTTTGGGGCTATAACTCCCACACCGAATCTCCCACATTCAAAAACTTGTACGCACATATTCACTGGAGTCTGCTGCATCTTTTGGCATAGGCCACGCCCATTTGCGTCCATAATTTTTTTTCGCAAAATCGCGAAAACCGCAAAACTGTTTTTTCGCTACTCCTCCCACATTTCTTGACCAATCGACACCAAACTTTGCACACGGCATCTTCAGACGCACACGCATAGAATTGATAGACACTTTTTTGATCGGACCTTCGACGACGAAACGGTAGCGTTTTGAATATTGGTTTATGAGCTAAATTAGACGTGGAAAATCAAAAATCCAAAGAAATCCAGAATTAGACATCGGATCGAGTCCAAATTGTACAGACATGTCGATGCTCCACTTAATGGCGTTCGATAAAAAATTCGGAAATTTTCGCCATAAGGGGGCGGAATAAACGAGGAATTTGTATATCTTCTAATTGGCCAAAGGAATGTTCTTCAAACTCAAGGGAAACCATAGAGGGGCAATCCCGAGCCTATATAGAAAATATGGACAAGAATTATTAATGTGGGCGGGAGTTATTTGGCAAAGGATAATTCTCTTTGGAAAATTTCGCCACAAGGCAGCGCCAAAAAACGACGACAATGTCTATCTCCTATTTGGCCATGGAATGTTCTGAAAACGCGTTTTAGGCTATAACTCCCACACCGAAGCTCCCAAAGTCAAAACCTTTATATCCACATGTTGTTCACGGTAGCGTTTTGAATACTTGCTTCGCGTTGTGCCGGCGAAATGCACATTTCTTGTAGCGTTGTGCCGGCGAAATGCACACTTCTTGGACCCCTGCATAACTGCTTGCAGTTCTAGTTATTATTATTTCCCTCTAGAAGTGGGCCCACAGCCCAAACCGTAAATGGTGCCGACACGCCAATTGCATGACTAGATCCAGGTCCGTGAACATTACGCAGACCACAAAAATACAGACACGCCAGCCACTAGGTGGCGCTATACCAAGGGAAAACGCGTTTGGGGCTATAACTCCCACACCGAACCTCCCACAGTCCAAAAACTTGTACACACATATTCACTGGAGTCTGTTGCAACTATTGGCATAGGCCACGCCCATTTGCGTCTATAATTTTTTTTCGCAAAATCGCGAAAACCGCAAAACTGTATTTTCCCTACTCCTCCCACATTTCTTGACCAATCGACACCAAACTTTGCACACGGCATCTTCAGACGCACACGCATAGAATTGATAGACACTTTTTTGATCGGACCTTCGACGACGAAACGGTAGCGTTTTGAATATTGGTTTATGAGCTAAATTAGACGTGGAAAATCAAAAATCCAAAGAAATCCAAAATTAGGCATCGGAACGAGTCCAAATTTTACAGACATGTTGGTGCTAACATTAATGACGTTCGATAAAAATTTCGGAAAATTTCGCCATTAGGGGGCGCAATAAACGAGGAAATTGTATATCTTCTAATTGGCCAAAGGAATGTTCTTCAAACTCAAGGGAAACCATCAAGGGGCAAACCCGAGTCTATATAGAAAATATGGCCAAGAATTATTAATATGGGCGGGAGTTATTTGGCAAAGGAAAATTGTCTTTGGAAAATTTCGCCACAGGGCGGCGCCAAAAAACGACGACATTGTCTATCTCCTATTTGGCCAATGGAATGTTCTGAAAACGAGTTTTAGGCTATAACTCCCACACCGAAGCTCCCACAGTCAAAACCTTTATATCCACATGTTGTTCACGGTAGCGTTTTGAATACTTGCTTGGCGTTGTGCCGGCGAAATGCCCATTTCTTGTCGCGTTGTGCCGGCGAAATGCACACTTCTTGGACCCCTGCATAACTGCTTGCAGTTCTAGTTATACTTCCCCCCGTACTTGTGGGACCACAGCCCAAACCGTAAATGGTGCGGACATGCCAATAGCATGACTGGATCCAGGTCCGGCACCGCTACTCAGATAACAAAATCCAGACACGCCGGTCACTAGGTGGCGCTATACCAAGGAATACGCGTTTGGAGCTATAACTCCCACACCGAACCTCCCAGAGTCCAAAAACTTGTACACACAGATGCACTGGAGTCTGCTGCATCTTTTGGCCTAGGCCACGCCCATTTGCGTCTAGAATTTTTTTTCGCAAAATCGCGAAAACCGCCAAACAGTTTTTTCCCTACTCCTCCCACATTTCTTGACCAATCGACACCAAACTTTGCACACAAGATCTTCAGACGCACACGCATAGAATTGATAGACACTTTTTTGATCGGACCTTCGACGACGAAACGGTAACGTTTTGAATATTGGTTTATGAGCTAAATTAGACGTGGAAAATCAAAAATCCAAAGAAATCCAAAATTAGACATCGGAACGAGTCCAAATTTTACAGACATGTTGGTGCTAACCTTAATGACTTTGGATAAAAATTTCGGAAGATTTCGCCATTAGGGGGCGCAATAAACGAGGAAATTGTATATCTTCTAATTGGCCAAAGGAATGTTCTTCAAACTCAAGGGAAACCATCAAGGGGCAAACCCGAGTCTATATAGAAAATATGGCCAAGAATTATTAATATGGGCGGGAGTTATTTGGCAAAGGAAAATTGTCTTTGGAAAATTTCGCCACAGGGCGGCGCCAAAAAACGACGACATTGTCTATCTCCTATTTGGCCAATGGAATGTTCTGAAAACGCGTTTCAGGCTATAACTCCCACACCGAAGCTCCCACAGTCAAAACCCTTATATCCACATGTTGTTCACGGTAGCGTTTTGAATACTTGCTTCGCGTTGTGCCGGCGAAATGCACATTTCTTATAGCGTTGTGCCGGCGAAATGCACACTTCTTGGACCCCTGCATAACTGCTTGCAGTTCTAGTTTTATTTTATTTTACTAATTTATTTTACTCTCTCTCGCGCTCTCGCTGCCGCGGCGGTATTGCTTTTTTTTTTTTTGTTAAAATGGGTAACTGCTCGGCATACACGTTCATTAGAATTTCCAATTCCGTGGGGGAAAAGTAATTGGATCTACGCTTTTGGTCCATGTTTGATCATGTTATCAGAGATCCAATGATGATGGCTCTTTATAGTCAACAGGCACGCCCCCAACCCAGAGTGAACATACTCAGAGTTGATTAACCCAACGCTGATCACCTGTTCAGAAACCGAAAACCCAGAGTTGCTTTTCAACCCTGAACTCTGAGTCAACCAACTCAGAGCGCAGGATTAAACTCAGAGTATGTTAAACCAGCTACCTGAAACAGTGGGGTGTTCCACAAAGCCGGTTTTATCACATAACCGGGTAAGTTAACCCAGGGTTTTCGGTAACCCTAGGTTTTCCGTTCCAAAAGGATCACGGTATGTTAGTTGCTATAGCAACATATGCTCTGAATCAAACCTGGTCGGACCAGGTTTTGCGCAGGTTAAGTTTGAAACATAACCCGGTTTTGGGTATTTCAACCGGCGTTCACCGCAGATTTCATGTGTTCACAATGGCATGCCCTTTTGATGAGAGAACTGCTGATATCAGAGCGCAAATTATACGTGCAATCCATTGGCGTCAGTTTGGTTTGAAATGTGGTGGGGACAGAGACGCAATCTGGAATGCATTTTTAGAAGTGCTGGGGATGCACCTTATTTTTCTTTAGCGCAGGTCATGAAAGGTTCTGAAGACGGGATACCTGTCTAGCTTACTAATTAATACGATTTTTACAAAAAAATTATGTCTGACACGTTTTATGAAGAAAGCGTTTTCAAAAAGCATTGGACATGATGACCCACAATGTTCTGCTCCATGATGCACTCAATGTTGACGTGACATGACATGAGCTATACCAAAATAAACAAAGAGGGGCTTATTACCTACGTGTTTAAGTTCAGAAGGGGCAAACGTATACACACAGCACTACAAATGTCAAGATCGAAAAAGCTAAAAATAATTATAGCTGAATCTACATGGCATTCTGACCAAAACCCCCCCACACACACACACAATCATTCCATAATTCAAGCAAAGCGAATTACCAAAAGTCACTTTGAGTCAACAAGAGACTGACTCCACCGACTCCACTATCGTAATCTCCACTAGTCTATACCCAACACCGTAAGAACGCTAACACTGGATAATTTAAGTTAGGCTACTTGGAGGCTATGGCTAGTAGTACTATTTCAAGTTAAAACAGCTGACCACATGAGGGCAAAAAACACAAAAGATCTCGCCAAAGTACCAGCAAATCTTAAGCATTAAATATCGCATCTTACTTTATTAACGTGCCAGTGGTCTGCAGATGTATCCCGCGGTGTAGCCTGCGTGCCTGCTGCCTAACCACATCCATTTAGTTCAACAGGTTTTCGCTCTGACACTGTCCATCCATGGTACTAGCGGTCTGGTGCTTTTTACCTATGTATTCAGGCTAAAATTAATTGACTGTCTGATGCCTCATCATTGCATACCAGCCATAGAGTATTGGTATTAATATCTCATTCATTGTCCAAGTCAGGCTAGCGCCTCATACGAAAATAATCCACAACTACGGTGCCGCAGAGGGGTACGGAAGAGGATTAGGGCCACACATGTAAAAAAAAATTAAGTTCTGACTTTATTCTCAGAATTCTGAGAAAAAAGTCAGAATTCTGACTTTAATCTCAGAATTCTGAGAATAAAGTCAGAATTCTGACATTAATCTCAGAATTCTGAGATAAAAAGTCAGAATTCTGACATTAATCTCAGAATTCTGAGATTAAAGTCAGAATTCTGAGATTAAAGTCAGAATTCTGACTTTAATCTCAGAATACTGAGAAAAAAGTCAGAATTCTGACATTAATCTCAGAATTCTGAGAAAAAAGTCAGAATTCTGACTTTAAAGTCAGAACTACGGGTATCTGTAAGGACCAACCTCCGTGGGAGAGACACTTTGCTTTATGCAGTAGGAGGAAACCTATGGAAGTCCAAGAAAGCCACAATCCGGCCCTAGAATGGCGCGGTAAAAGTGCACGTCCCATAGCCAACTCACCAAGCTCACCAAGTCCAGTATTCAGAATTCAAAGCATTTATTCACAAATAGGTTCTATTTTTTTGACAAGCGGAGCCGACAGTCCTGTGCAAGTATGCACATTAGCCATGTGCGCCAAACAGAAGATAGACGCAATGTATAGAACTGATTGTTGTGCATTGTTGTGGATATGTAGGCTGGTTAGTTGTGGTTGTTTGTGGTCTTAGTGAAACAGCTTTGCCTTGGAGTTGGAGAAGTTGGAGTGATTGTGTGAATGTGCGAGAGAGAGCGCACCTGCCGTGGTAATGTTGGGCTTGTTGTTGGCTTATATGTGATCAATGATGTATCTGTCTGATCGTATTAGCTGTAGATGGATGGTTAAATAATGTCACAAGAACGGTCATACTGCAGGCTCTTATTTGCAAATGCACTGATTGTGTGCCTGTCTCCGATATGCTATATACCTGGCATTTATTCAGTTCATGTTCTTCTGAGTGCGCAAGAACTGTGCCAATTATTGTCGTGTTTGCATTGTAATGCACAACTTTGCCCCTCCCTGTTATAAAATAACGTGCATCCCAACAACTTTAGCCAATGCAGGCTCCTATTGCTATACCAGTTTAATGTGTGTGCGTGTGTGTGTGTGTGTGTGTGTGTGTGTGCGTGTGCGTGTGCGTGTGCGTGTGCGTGTGTGTGTGTGTGTGTGTGTGTGTGTGTGTGCGTGTGTGTTGTCATGTAGGCTATAGATATAGATTTATTGTCTTGGCTTGCTTGCATCCATGAAATATTGTAATGCTATGGCCTAGCTGGCTACTGCATATCGAGAACAATCTGGGGATGAGGGCATCCCCGAATATTGACGGGTATTTCGAACACTGCCATCTCAATATATAGCCTAACATATACAAATATATCAGTGTACTAGACACAAATGTATTTTCCACTAGCTAGTGGTGGTCATTACATTGTAGTGAAACTAGTAAAGACAACACAGCTTTATGTTACGGCGAAACATGGAGGCACTGCAGCTCTAGTCTCGACAATGCGTTACTTTAGTCTGGTATTTCTCTTCACTGATTGGTTAGACAGCCTTCAAACTTAGTGGTCAAGCAAAGAAGAGGGAGGGCTCGTTCTGCATACCTAATAGCCGGAGTGAATAACTAATAGCCGGAGTTAATAACTAATAGCCGGAGTGAATGACTAATAGCCGCGGCTATTAGTCATTCAAAACCGTACGGAATTCTTGCCAAACCGCACAGGTTTTGCACTTTTACCGCGCCATTCTAGGGCCGGATTGTGGCCTTCTTGTCTTTCCATAGGTTTCCTCCTACTGCATAAAGCAAAGTTTCTCTCCCACGGAGGTTGGTCCTTACAGATACCCGTAGTTCTGACTTTAAAGTCAGAATTCTGACTTTTTTCTCAGAATTCTGAGATTAATGTCAGAATTCTGACTTTTTTCTCAGAATTCTGAGATTAATGTCAGAATTCTGACTTTAATCTCAGAATTCTGAGAAAAAAGTCAGAATTCTGAGATTAAAGTCAGAATTCTGACTTTTTTTCTCGGAATTCTGAGATTAATGTCAGAATTCTGACTTTATTCTCAGAATTCTGAGATTAAAGTCAGAACTTAATTTTTTTTTACATGTGTGGCCCTAATCCTCTTCCGTAAAAAGGAGTGGACAGGACATCAGAGATTTTTTTAAAGCCAAGCAATTGAAGCTGACATGCACAGTAAGTGTGCTAGTGTCTTATGAGCTCAGCTAAATTAATATTTATTCTAGAAATATATTGTAATTCTTGAGATTTTTTTAGCTAGCTAGCCTCTACCAGCGCGACACACTGTTGGCTAGCATGCCTAGTGCTACTGGAGTGTTTTGCCCTATGTGCTTCAACGTTTAGCTTTCCTATTTAAATTCATTTTGAATTTACAACAGTACGAATGATTTATTTTATTTTCACTTCAATGACGTTTCGTTAGCAGTTTTCAGACTCCCCACTAGATGGTCGTAAATCATCCATATTATTTGTACCACGTAACAACCATGGTACCAGGCAACCGCACAATCCAAACCAATATTTTGTCAAAAACCAATTACAATATTGATAACATATACCACAACCAACATACCGTCATAGTGGTCAAATCATTACAATAAAGGTTACAAGACTTTTGTTTGCACACCACATACATCTCATAAAATAGAGGGCATAATCAATTGAGTTAACACATTTTTATTTATTTATAAGGAACATCAGAGCTTAATGAAAGGCAGGAACTGGTAGATGGCAATGAAGAGGTGAGTTGGCAGAAACAAGTTCCTAAAAGGAGAAAACACTGCATTTTAAAATAAATAAATAAGACAGAGCTAAATCAATTAAGTTATCAATCTTCTGTATTTGTTTACATTTGATCAGGGAGAGGAACTAAGTCAATCAGAACTTAGTGAAGCTAATGTTGGCTATAGCTTCAACGTCAATGATAGAACTTAGAAACTATCAAGATAAATCGTTCGCTGCCCTCGGTCAAACTACGACAAAGGAGTTTGTACAGATTGTCATCATCATGAATAAATATAGATACGTTACGTTACCTCCTCCGGACCTCCTTTCCTCAAATGCATGAGGCTGCAACCGCAGCAGATTGTCCATGGAAGTGCGCAGCAAGCAGTCAGGTTCAGATTACACAGAGAAGGAGCCGCCCACCGTTGCACCCACCCCTCCCCCATTCTAGAACTACTCATCCAAATGTTATAATTGTTGCAAATTGTTGACGGCTGTGTGCCGTATGCAGATCGATTTTTTGTGGATTGGTTCGCATCTGTCTAGCGCTTTAAACATTCATTTTTAAAAAACAATATATATATTTTTTTTTTTTCATTTTTTCATTTTTTTTTTTTTTTCTGGCGGGGACAAAATTAGTCTTTACGAAAACTGGTGGGGACGCGTCCCCGGCGTCCCCGGCGTAATCGACGCCTATGGTGCAATCCACCGGGAGCGATTGATAAGACCACGGCTCGACATCTTGGCATATTGGATGACTTTTTGCTGGAGTGGAGAGATATAGATTCTCGCGCAAATCTTTAATATATTTAAATAGCCCTACATAGCCAACACTACCAATCGAGGACCTGGCCTCAGTTCACTCCAGACTATTTGCGTAGCCCTCCGTTTTTTTCAAATGGTAGTTTTATCTATAGGCTATAATGCTGGAGATGCTGAGCACATCACAGTCGTTTCAGATGACCCATCCAAGATTTGTATCGGCCTCCTATCATACAAAGAGCAATATTGTCTGAGTACTATGCCGAGAGGCATTTACAACATAAAGTATAAAATAGTCCTAACGGACTTGCATCCACTGGAGAATGTTCGATCGTAGCCGGCGGCTTCATTACAAGCACGGATCCATGTTGATCGTTGAAGTTGATGAATTGTCACTTTTAGGTTTTCTACCCAGTTACCAAAAAAATAAACATTTGGAATAGTATGCGCTGTGGCAAGCACACGGTTTGCATGTGTTACTTCGAAGGCAAAAAAAATCTAAAATACAAGAAAACACAGAAACCTACATTCAACCAGTGTGGGGTATGGCCCATGACTCTCTGAGGTGGTAGGTACCTCCAGGTAGGCCTACCCCCTCCATGCCAGGGCGCCCTGAATTTATGTTTATTAACAGCTCCTCCACCGGGGTCAAGACAATTTGAGGGCCAGATCCAGTCTGCCGACTGTCGGCCTTTTCACGATTGGCTTAAAAAAATGGCTTATTTAAATTTATACCAATACGATGGTGGGAAAAGCTTACCAGTTTGTATGTTTTTTATACTTCATTTTTATACTTGATCCTCTGACCGCTTGGAAGCAATCGGAGTACATATTGTTTTAGAAGAAAGGGGTTATGTGGTAGGATCTTTAAGAATGCTTAACTGGGATATTTATATATTCATGGCTCAAATATTAAGGATCATGCTTTTGACGTGTAACTAACGCATTTACGCGGTCAGCGATCCGCTGCCAGGCTTTGGTTCTCCGGGTTCCAGAGGTTTTAGCGTTCCCTTTTCTTGTGATAATGTCCTTCTCCTCGTCATAGCTCTCAAGGAGAACCTGGAGTTCCATTTCATTGAAGTAAGCGGCCCGTTTCGCCATATCGATCAGGGTTTCCATGATCCATACATCACGTCTTTTAAAGTTTGGCGTGGACGCGCACAACCCTGTGTTCCTACGATGGCTCATTGCATTCACTCAATAATAAAAATTTCACCAGATTATCTCATAATTATGAGATAATTATCTCGTAATTATGAGATAATTATCTCGTAATTATGAGATACTATCTCGTAATTATGAGATAGTAGAGAGTAGTAACGCTTGCACAGAAGCATACGGCCGACATCTTTCTTTATTCTGGTTGGAAATAGTAACATAGTTACGCCATTAAATGCGTTTATGGAAACATTTTTAGCGAGAAATGTGCATTTTACTTTCATAATATTCGCTCGGTGAATGTGAAGGATGTTTGGTTTGATAGTTATGACGAAGAGTGAACGCTCCGTTCACTTGCATGGACAGAGTCTCTGGTTGCTAAGCAACCTCAACGTCTTGGCGGACTATTTCTCTGCTGATCAACACTACGAATGCTGGAAACACACCAGACACACCATGTGAAGTTATTTAACCCGATTATTGTTATTTATATCCGAGATTATTTAATCTAACCCGATCCAAGCTCTATCATGCACCCAAACACGGCGGCGTTTGGGTTTCCTTCCTGGGACTCCTAAATCCAGCGCTGCCACAGGCGCGTAGCTGCGCGTAGGACAATTTTTGACACAAAATGGTCGAGGCAACATTTTAGCTGCGTGATATACGCACGTACATCTATATCACGAAAGCAACCCTCAGCAAGCCTGGGACTAGTGCAACTGCACGGTTGCCAGGTGAGACTGATGATGTCCAGCCCAAAAATGCTCAAAATCCACCTGGAAGCACCCAATCCCGCCCAATTATAACTAAATTCTATTGCTTTCTATGGCCAGAAATCTGCAGAAAAACCCACCCAAATACCCTTTTTACCCATTTTTACCCGCAGACGGCCATCCTAAGCAGCTCAATTGGGTGGGAAACCGCCCAATCTGGCAACACTACTGATGGTCAGAACACCAGTTAGGGTATCTCATAATTATGAGATAATTATCTCATAATTACGAGATAATTATCTCATAATTATGAGATAATTATCTCGTAATTATGAGATAATTATCTCGTAATTATGAGATAATTATCTCGTAATTATGAGATAATTATCTCGTAATTATGAGATAATTATCTCGTAATTATGAGATAACCTGGTGAAATTTTTATTATTGAGTGAATGCAATGAGCCATCGTATGTTCCAACCCCGAGTTGATTGAACTAATGCATAACCGCTGCTGTGGAACCGAAAACTCTGGGTTGGTCGGCACAGGGTCAATCAACCTAGAGTTCAGCGTTAACTCAGTGTTTGTTAAACCTCCGTTCGTGGAAAACCCCTCAGGTAGCTGGTTTTGAGGCAACCCCGAGTTTGTTCGCTCTGAGTAAACTCTGGGTTTTCCGTTTCAGGTAGCAGGTTCAGCGCAACCGAGAGTTAGTTGCTGCGGCAACATACGCCGTGGACCTAACCTGCTCGGGAGGTGGTTAGACCTACTCTGAGTTTGTTGTCTATAAGGCTGAAGGCGAGAGCCTGTGGACGTAGAGGCTGCGATCCTCAGAAGGAATCTCCGTGAGGAACGATTATTAAGACCCCGGTTGGATATACTTTATTTTCCTGATAATTTTCTTAACTTGAACTCCTTCACTTGGGCTAAGGACTCATTTCCTACCCGGAGTAAGCAATCCACCGGTTTCCTGCTAAGAGTCATGGCCTCAGATTTAGCGGTGCTGATCCTCATCCCAGCCGCTTCACACTGGGAAGCGGCGTCAGCTGAAAGGAGTCAGCTTAGGTGGTTCGGGCATCTGGTAAGGATGCCCACTGGGCGCCTTCCTTGGGAGGTGTTTCAGGCACGTCCAGTGGGGAGGAGACCTCGGGGAAGACCCAGGACTAGGTGGAGAGATTATATCTCAACACTGGCCTGGGAACGCCTCGGGATCCCCCCGTCAGAGCTGGTCAATGTGGCCCGGGAAAGGGAAGTCTGGGGCCCCCTGCTTGAGCTGCTCCCCCCGCGACCCGACCCCGGATAAACGGATGAGGATGAGGATGAGGATTTTCTTAACGAGCGCTATCGTTTTTCAGCGCAATCTATCATTTATTTAGACCACCTTCTCAGCCCCCATGTTAACTGTCAAACGCACCGGGGGCATTCATGCTTTAAGTTTATTTTTTTATTTTTTATCGCAATTAACGCATGTGCAGAATGATCCGCCCCGTGCATCCCACCCGCTCTGTACTACAGTCACTTCAACGTTGTGGCTTTCCCATGATCAGAGTAGCTGACTAACCACGGACCTATAACTGCTGCAAGTCAAGAAACTCATTTTAAGAATGCAAGGCAGAAAAGACCCTGGTAGGCTACTGCTTTTAACCAGATGCTGTTCTTCTCTACACGCACATGCTCAGCATAATCGTCTGCATTGTTCACTGAAGTAAAACCCTTTGAGTAAACTGTTCAACAAAATAACTTGTCCCACCACAGCCCGTGTTCTAATAAAGACAATCTACTTATTATGAGGATTTTTTTATTTCCTGAAAGCACAAAAAAAAAAGTCATTTATATTGGGTATCTTTTTAGAGCAGGGAACAGTAGCCTATCCCAGTTTGCACCTCACCCACCTATAACTTATGTTCCAAAATTTGGATCTCCAAAGCATCCTTTTGCATCTTTTGAATTGTTACAATTGCATGGAGGTTGGTGAGGGCATCTGGTTCAAGTAGGGCGATGACGCCATCAGTAACTGGAAGAAGATGATTAGACAGTGCAATTATTACTTGAGCCAGAATATTGCCCCATCTAATTTGCAACGCGCTGGGTTGCGTGTACATATTTAATTATTTTGAATAACCAACCTCTTATAAAGGCACTTCCTTCCTGGGGGGTGGGGGGGATCAGAGGAGCTCCCCCCAGGGATGCCCTCAGCCACAGGACGCATACTCTGTTGGCTGAGGGCCATCTCCTCAGCCTCTGTGAGGGCTGCAGAGGTGGACCCCCTCCAGTCTGCCGGGCCTCTGCATTTTTTCGATTTGCTAACATGGAGGAAAATGTTACCCTAATATTCAGTAAGCGCTATTTTGAAGACACACACATACATATATATATATATATATATATATATATATATATATATATATATATATATATATATATATATATATATATATATATATATATATATATATATATATATATATATATATATATATATATAGATAAAATGCATTTTGCCTAGGTGTAGCCTTCTAATATATCTAAATCCTATTAAATATGAAATGTAGCCTACTATTTACATTTACTGCTTAAATTTAGGCCCATCACATGTTGAATATAGCTGTTAATTAGGTACAGCAGGCAAAACAGCACAATTGATTTGATTTCAATTCAACATTAGTTTACCTGTTTCAACTATATTTTTGTACTTCATCTTCATTTGCTGCCAAGTCCTCTTGGGGCAACTCGGGGTTGCGTAAATTGACACACACACGCATACACACAATTTACATATTGAATAAGTGGAAGATATTAAACTTTCCTCTTATTTTATTTTATTTTACTAATTTATTTTACTCACGCATTGACTTGTTC
The DNA here is from genome assembly GCF_902167405.1 of Gadus morhua. Taxonomy (NCBI): domain Eukaryota; kingdom Metazoa; phylum Chordata; class Actinopteri; order Gadiformes; family Gadidae; genus Gadus; species Gadus morhua. The sequence goes on from NC_044057.1 coordinate 8,949,554, forward strand.
AGCTATTTCAGGCCAAGCTCTCTCTGGGTAACTGCTCGGCATACGCGTTCATAAGAATTTCCAATTCCGTGGGAGAAAGTAAGTGGATCTACGCTTTTGGTCCATGTTTGATCATGTTATCAGAGATCCATTGATGATGGCTCTTTATAGTCAACAGGCACGCCCTCAACCCAGAGTGAACATACTCAGAGTTGATTAACCCAACGCTGATCACCTGTTCTGAAACCAAAAACACAGAGTTGCTTTTCAAGCTGGTTGGGTTAATCAACTCTGAGTATGTTCACTCTGGGTTGAGGGCGTGCCTGTTGACTATGAAGAGCCATCATCAATGGATCTCTGATAACATGATCAAACATGGACCAAAAGCGTAGATCCACTTACTTTCCCCCCACGGAATTGGAAATTCTAATGAACGTGTATACCGAGCAGTTACCCATTTAAAAAAAAAAAAGCAATACCGCCGCGGCAGCGAGAGCGCGAGAGAGAGCTTGGCAGGAAATAGCTGAACAAGTCAATGCGTGAGTCAAATAAATTAGTAAAATAAAATAAAATAAGAGGAAAGTTTAATATCTTCCACTTATTCAATATGTAAATTGTGTGTGTGTGTGTGTGTGTGTGTGTGTGTGTGTGTGTGTGTGTGTGTGTGTGTGTGTGTGTGTGTGTGTGTGTGTGTGTGTGTGTGTGTGTGTGTGTGTGTGTGTGTGTGTGTGTGTGTCAATTTACGCAACCCCGAGTTGCCCCACGAGGACTTGGCAGCAAAAGAAGTACAAAAATATAGTTTAAACAGGTAAACTAATGTTTAATTGAAATCAAATCAATTGTGCTCTTTTGCCTGCTCTACCTAATTTAACACTTATGTTCAACATGTATTATATATTTGTATACTATATTTAAGCAGTAAATGTAAGTAGTAGGCCTACATTTCCCAGCCACCCCAACACTGCCAATATTTAATAGGATTTAGATTAGAACGCTACACCTAGGCAAAATGCATTATAAATATATATGTGTCTTCAAAATAGCGCTTACTGAATATTAGGGTAACATTTTCCTCCATGTTAGCAAATCGAAAAAATGCAGAGGCCCGGCAGACTGGAGGGGGTCCACCACCGCTGCAGCCCTCACAGAGGCTGAGGAGATGGCCCTCAGCCAACAGAGTATGCGTCCTGTGGCTGAGGGCATCCCTGGGGGGAGCTCCTCTGATCCCCCCACCCCCCAGGATAGAAGTGCCTTTACAGTATAAGAGGTTGGTTATTCAAAATAATTAAATATGTACACGCAACCCAGCGCGTTGCAAATTAGATGGGGCAATATTCTGGCTCAAGTAATAATTGCACTGTCTAATCATCTTCTTCCAGTTACTGATGGCGTCATCGCCCTACTTGAACCAGATGCCCTCACCAACCTCCATGCAATTGTAACAATTCAAAAGATGCAAAAGGATGCTTTGGAGATCCACATTTTGGAACATAAGTTATAGGTGGGTGAGGTGCAAACTGGGATAGGCTACTGTTCCCTGCTCTAAAAACATACCCAATATAAATGACTTCTTTTTTTTTGTGCTTTCAGGAAATTTTGTTGAACAGTTTACTCAAAGGGTTTTACTTCAGTGAACAATGCAGACGATTATGCTGAGCATGTGCATGTAGAGAAGAACAGCATCTGGTTAAAAGCAGTGCAGGGTCTTTTCTGCCTTGCATTCTTAAAATGCTTGACTTGCAGCAGTTATAGGTCCGTGGTTGGTCAGCTACTCTGATCATGGGAAAGCCACAACGTTGAAGTGACTGTAGTACAGAGCGGGTGGGATGCACGGGGCGGATCATTCTGCACATGCGTTAATTGCGATAAAAAATAAATAAATAAACTTGAAGCATGCCCCCGGTGCGTTTGACAGTTAACATGGGGGCTGAGAAGGTGGTCTAAATAAATGATAGATTGCGCTGAAAAACGATAGCGCTCGTGAAGAAAATTATCAGGAAAATAAAGTATATCCAACCGGGGTCTTAATAATCGTTCCTCACGGAGATTCCTTCTGAGGATCGCAGCCTCTACGTCCACAGGCTCTCGTAGAAAAGGACATGCCATTTCTAACACTTCCTTCTGTCGGAGAGCTGCCTTCAGCCAACAAACTCAGAGTAGGTCTAACCACCTCCCGAGCAGTGGGGTGTTCCACAAAGCCGGTTTTATCACATAACCGGGTAAGTTAACCCAGGGTTTTCGGTAACCCTAGGTTTTCCGTTCCAAAAGGATCACGGTATGTTAGTTGCTATAGCAACATATGCTCTGAATCAAACCTGGTCGGACCAGGTTTTGCGCAGTTTAAGTTTGAAACATAACCCGGTTTTGGGTATTTCAACCGGCGTTCACCGCATATTTCATGTGTTCACAATGGCATGCCCTTTTGATGAGAGAACTGCCGATATCAGAGCGCAAATTATACGTGCAATCCACCGGGAGCGATTGATAAGACCACGGCTCGACATCTTGGCATATTGGATGACTTTTTGCTGGAGTGGAGAGATATAAATTCTCGCGCAAATCTTTAATATATTTAAATAGCCTTACATAGCCAACGCTACCAATCGAGGACCTGGCCTCAGTTCACTCCAGACTATTTGCGTAGCCCTCCGTTTTTTTCAAATGGTAGTTTTATCTAGGCTATAATGCTGGAGATGCTGAGCACATCACAGTCGTTTGAGATGACCCATCCAAGATTTGTATCGTCCTCCTATCATACAAAGAGCAATATTGTCTGAGTAGCCTACTATGCCGAGAGGCATTTACAACATAAAGAATAAAATAGTCCTAACGGACTTGCATCCACTGGAGAATGTTCGATCGTAGCCGGCAGCTTCATTACAAGCACTGATCCATCTTGATCTGTGAAGTTGATGAATTGTCACTTTTAGGTTTTCTACCCAGTTACCAAAAAAAGAAACATTTGGAATAGTATGCGCTGTGGCAAGCACACGGTTTGCATGTGTTACTTCAAAGGCAAAAAAAATCTAAAATAGGCTACAAGAAAACACAAAAACCTACATTCAACCAGTGTGGGGTATGGCCCATGACTCTCTGAGGTGGTAGGTACCTCCAGGTAGGCCTACCCCCTCCATGCCAGGGCGCCCTGAATTTATGTTTATTAACAGCTCCTCCACCGGGGTCAAGACAATTTGAGGGCCAGATCCAGTCTGCCGACGGTCGGCCTTTTCACGATTGGCTTAAAAAAATGGCTTATTTAAATTTATACCAATATGATGGTGGGAAAAGCTTACCAGTTTGTATGTTTTTTATACTTCATTTTTATACTTGATCTTCTGACCGCTTGGAAGCATCGGAGTACATATTGTTTTAGAAGAAAGGGGTTATGTGGTAGGATCTTTAAGAATGCTTAACTGGGATATTTATATATTCATGGCTCAAATATTAAGGATCATGCTTTTGACGTGTAACTAACGCATTTACGCGGTCAGCGATCCGCTGCCAGGCTTTGGTTCTCCGGGTTCCAGAGGTTTTAGCGTTCCCTTTTCTTGTGATAATGTCCTTCTCCTCGTCATAGCTCTCCAGGAGAACCTGGAGTTCCATTTCATTGAAATAAGCGGCCCGTTTCGCCATATCGATCAGGGTTTCCATGATCCATACATCACGTCTTTTTAAGTTTGGCGTGGACGCGCACAACCCTGTGTTAACCAACCCCGAGTTGATTGAACTAATGCATAACCGCTGCTGTGGAACCGAAAACTCTGGGTTGGTCGGCACAGGGTCAATCAACCTAGAGTTCAGCGTTAACTCAGTGTTTGTTAAACCTCCGTTCGTGGAACACCCCTCAGGTTAGGTCCACGGCGTATGTTGCCGCAGCAACTAACTCTCGGTTGCGCTGAACCTGCTACCTGAAACGGAAAACCCAGAGTTTCCACTAACTCAGAGCGAACAAACTCGGGGTTGCCTCAAAACCAGCTACCTGAAACAGGGCTCTTGGAGAGGAGAGTTTGTTGTTGTTGACAACAGAAAGTGTAGCTTAGTGTTATCAATCGTTCGTCCCTTAGACCCAAAAGGATCGATACTATATTGTGTAACTTGATAAAAGACTAATTACTCATTGCCCTTTAGAATTGTTGCTGCTAATTGGAGGCCATCATTGACCGACAATATACGTCAAATGATTGGTATCAATAAGTAAAGCTTAAGGGAAATAAATATCAAATATTTAGCTTCAATCGTGGGTGTCTTTAGAATAAATACTGTGCATAAAGAGAGGAAGAGATGGACTTAAAGACTAGTCTACTGTTGTTATAATCGATTTACTAAACTAAAGAAGTGAGAAGGTAATACAAATGAAAACAGCGACCATGTTGGCATGTTCCTACTGAAGGAACTGAGCAAATGTTGCACATTGCGCTATCACATCCATTATTAGACTCAACGGGAGAGGTCCCCCATGTCCCCAACAAGAGGGGCATAATGGGGGCCCCTCTGCCCATTGGACACACACACACACACACACACACACACACACACACACACACACACACACACACACACACACACACACACACACACACACACACACACACACACACGTGTGGCTTCTGTGTGTAAATAGACAGAAAAACATAGCCGCATGGTGAATGTGTAAGATGTTTTTGTTTTTTATGTCGATTATTAAGCATTGTATTTGAAATGAGAAGCGAGGAGGGTCGATTACAAATATGAATTGTTAACTAACTAAGGAAAATCACAATACCTTTGATAATGCTGTATGCTTGCATTGCACTATTTGCAATCAGAGAGAAATTAGTTTTTACAAGATTTATAATAGTTGACCTCTAATCATTTGTTTCAAACGTGAGGTTCCAGAAGGCGATTCATGTGTTCTGTCAAAGTTCTCCCAATCCCCACACCTGTTCCTCTGATCTTCAGCCATGTTTCTCTGGTTATTTACAGATAAGATAAATACAACAGCTGGTGGAAGCTTTCTGCAGATATCTCTTCTTCTTTCCATTTGTTTGGTGTGGAGTGGGCGTGGTCGTCAGGGCGGCAGGTCATTGGTGTGGAGTGGGCGTGGTCGTCAAGGCAGCAGGTCATTGGTGTAGAGTGAGCGTGGTCGTCAGGGCATCAGGTCATTGGTGTGGAGTGGGCGTGGTCGTCAAGGCAGCAGGTCATTGGTGTGGAGTGGGCGTGGTCGTCAGGGCAGCAGGTCATTGGTGTGGAGTGGGCGTGGTCGTCAGGGCAGCAGGTCATTGGTGTGGAGTGGGCATGGTCGTCAGGGCAGCAGGTCATTGGTGTGGAGTGGGCGTGGTCGTCAAGGCAGCAGGTCATTGGTGTGGAGTGGGCGTGGTCGTCAGGGCAGCAGGTCATTGGTGTGGAGTGGGCGTGGTCGTCAAGGCAGCAGGTCATTGGTGTGGAGTGGGCGTGGTCGTCAGGGCAGCAGGTCATTGGTGTGGAGTGGGCGTGGTCGTCAGGGCAGCAGGTCATTGGTGTGGAGTGGGCGTGGTTGTCAGAGCAGCAGGTCATTGGTGTGGAGTGGGCGTGGTCGTCAAGGCAGCAGGTCATTGGTGTGGAGTGGGCGTGGTCGTCAGGGCAGCAGGTCATTGGTGTGGAGTGGGCGTGGTCGTCAGGGCAGCAGGTCATTGGTGTGGAGTGGGCGTGGTCGTCAGGGCAGCAGGTCATTGGTGTGGAGTGGGCGTGGTTGTCAGGGCAGCAGGTCATTGGTGTGGAGTGGGCGTGGTCGTCAGGGCAGCAGGTCATTGGTGTGGAGTGGGCGTGGTCGTCAGGGCAGCAGGTTATTGGTGTGGAGTGGGCATGGTCGTCAGGGGAGCAGGTCATTGGTGTGGAGTGGGTTTGGTCATTAGGGGAGCAGGTCATTGGACAGAGAGACGGCTCCCGAGTCACACAGGGTCTTGGTTTCTTGTTTGAGTGACAGCTGGCTGCCTTGGCTCTGAGTAATGGAGGCTTCAATCTGAGCCTCCGACACCTGCAGGAGAGGGGGAGAGGAAGTCAGAGACTGATATGGATTGATGATGGATGGATGGATGATGGATGGATGGATGGATGATGATGATGGATGGATGGATGGATGGATGGATGGATGGATGATGGATGATGATGGATGGATGGATGGATGGAACGAGATCCCTTGAAGTCATCAGCCCAACCGGTGCTAATTTCAATGTTTGACAAAAGATATGATGTTGCAAAATGTTACAGAACACGTCGACCATGAGGGTCACAACACCAACATTGAGCTGGTTCTGGTGGAGCATGGTGTCCCACAATAACAACAAACAACAACAAACAAACAAGCAGAAAAACAAAGAAATGCATCATGGTTTCTTACTTTACCTCCTCAAACTTCTTAGCTTTGTACTGGTCAGCGCCCTTCATGAAGTTCAGCAGGATGATGTCACACAGCACCGTCCCCTGAGGAGGACAGGTCAGGGTCAGGGGTCAGGGGTCAGGGTCAGGGGTTAGGGGTGAAGGGGTATGATGGAGGGCCCCTCTCTAACTTACCAGGCCGATGGAGGTGAGGGCGGCCACCGTGTTGATCAGCGTCGGAACGGTGCTGAACTTCCCCGCCTAGGGGTGGACACACACCCACACACTATATGTGTATATCATACTATCATCATAAATGACATTGGTGGATGCTTATATTTGTCTTTAAGTACAGTGAGTGGATGCACTCACTGGGGGAATTAAACCTTTAACCCTGACACTGTGAACGACATGCTCAACCACACACACAAACACCAGACTCACATTGCCAGTGACCATGATGTCAAAGCGGATTGCATGGGCTTTGAACAGCGTCCTGTAGTCCAGACCGTCCTCCTTCTTGTAGTATCGAGCAAACCTAAGGAAGGAAGGAAGGAAAGGCAGGCAGGCAGGCAGGCAGGCAGGCAGGCAGGCAGGCAGGCAGGCAGGCAGGCAGGCAGGCAGGCAGGCAGGCAGGCAGGCAGGCAGGCAGGCAGGCAGGCAGGCAGGCAGGCAGGCAGGCAGGCAGGCAGGCAGGCAGGCAGGCAGGCAGGCAGGCAGGCAGGCAGGCAGGCAGGCAGGCAGGCAGGCAGGCAGGCAGGCAGGCAGACAAATTGCATAAGCTATTGACACATTAACATAAACAGCAACAGCCCATATGAGAGAAAGCACACACACAGACACACACACTCACTCCCTCACACAAACACACACTCACAGATACACACACCTGAAGTTGTAGCCCTTGGAGACGCTGTTGTGGCTGAAGGGTGCGTCCAGCCGGGTGAAGGAGTACTGCGGCCTGCAGTGCTCCTCGTCCCAGTCCAGGTCGCACCGCCACGCGATGTTGATGCCGATCTCTCCTCCCTGGGGGGGGGGGGGGGGGGGAGCAGAGGTGGAGGAGGGGAGAGGAGAGGAGAGGAGAGGAGAGGAGAGGAGAGGAGAGGATGGGGGAGGGGAGGGGATCAGAGGAGAGGAGAGGAGAGGATGGGGGAGGAGAGGAGAGGTTAGGGGGGAAACAACTCAGAAAATAAGATTAATCCTAAAAAGGGGTGCAGGAGTGGGGGAGTGGGGAAGGAGGAGGAGGAGGAGGAGTGGGGGTGGGTGTAGGGTGTGGGCGGGCCGGCGGTTACCATGGTGGCGAGGGTGTGGACGTCCTGGCCGGTGGAGTTGAGGATGTCCCCCACACGAAATATGGGGCAGAGGGGGCTGCGGACCGGATGGTAGGAGCAGCTCTTGATCTCCTTGGAGGTCATGTGCTGCGGGAAATTACCCCTGGGGGGCGGGGGGGGGGGGGGGGGTGCGGTAGATTGGCTTCATCTAATTGGATCCTGTGACATTGGCAAGTTCCACTCAACCTTTTGTGTGTGCATTTGTGCGTGTGTGTGTTTAAGTGTGTGTGTTTACGTGTGTGTGTGTTTGTTTACGTGTGTGTGTGTGTATGTGTTTACGTGTGTGTGTGTTTGTTTACGTGTGTGTGTGTGTATGTGTTTACGTGTGTGTGTGTGTGTGTGTGTGTGTGTGTGTGTGTGTGTGTGTGTGTGCGTGCGTGCGTGCGTGCGTGCGTGCGTGCGTGCGTGCGTGCGTGCGTGCGTGAGTGTGTGCGTGTGTGTGCGCTTCTTCGTACCGTGTGACATCAAACATGGGGAACCGGATGCTGTTTTTGATGAAGATGGTGAAGTTGTTCACATCGACCATCGGTTCTCTGAGGAAGATCAAAGACTGTATGTTAGAGATTGGTGTGATAGTGTTTTGGTCAATTCTGGTGCAAATTACCATAGACATGTATATGAAAGGGGTCAAACCTACGTCTCATTAAGACGTGGATTGATATAAATCAACTTAAAATACAGCATTTTTGTATTTCAAATTGTTGTTCAGACTGAGTTTTTTTATGGCACTATTCCTGAACTCAGAAATTGTTTAAATACGGCGCATTGGACTGCTTTCAGTGAGCTGTTGAACAGGTCAACTTGATTCTCGCAGCCAGCAATCGACGATCAACAGTCCGACCCCCCAGTCCATCAAGAATCTCTGGTTCGCTGTCCATTCACTTCACTACACACTGTGGACCTCGGCTATATCGGGGGTTTAATCCATGTTCTCACTAATTCACTGCAGACCGACCATTATTTTCACTTCGATCACCAAGTTTTGTTTAGGTCTCAGAAGTTAACGTTTGCATTCATGTTTCTGGACTGAATAGGTTGTTTGAAAGCAATCGCATCTTCACAAGATCCTGATTTAAAGTTGTGGGATGAGACAAGAAATGTGTCCTCCTCGTAATATGGGTTAAATCTGCGTTTCATATTCGACAACTAGCGCAGTGAATGTGGAGTTTTATAAAGTACTTGGATGCATTCCAGGATCTGAATGAATATACCACAAAAATGAGGCATAGTTTTGACCCTTCGGGCCTTCCATACATGCAAACCTAACACGTGCATGCATGTGCGTGTGTGCATGCATATGTGCTTGTGAGTGTGTGGGTTCTGCGGTCACCTTGGGAAGCTCTTCTTCTCCGTGGGACACCAGCCTCGGATCTCACATTTCCCCTCGGATGCGTTGAAATTCTTGTGACACCTGCCTGTTACTGCACCTGTGGGGGGGGGTGGGGGTGTGTGTGTGGGGGGGGGGGAGAGAGAGAGAGAGAGAGAGAGAGAGAGAGAGAGAGAGAGACCAAAATGAGATCCACCTCTTCATGATGCAAACAGGTATTTGGCGAGTGGCGGGGGGAGCGTACCGTTGACCAGGTTGTTGCCGTAGAACGCCTCGCAGTCTGTGTGGTTGGCGCAGTCCAGGGATGGCTGAGAACACACATGATAAATGTCCACCGATTTAAACCAGTTTCTGCTGGTATTACGACCGAACCGCTCAGAGGAATCCTCACCTCTTCACACAGGCCCCGCGTCTGGTTGTCCGTGACGATGACCTTGGTGATAATGCAGAACACACCAGCGCCCTGAGGAACACCACAATGAGCAGGATGCACACGCACTATGTGGAAAACAATCACTCACCATAGAGTACAGGAGACGTTCTGCTCTAAGATTGGCGTGTTGAAGGGATGGGAGCGATGGTGTTCTCCTCAACCCGCTGAACCCCAGGATGTAAATGACCCATATAATTTTGTTTTATCATATTTTATATTATTGAGATTGGTTTATAGTGCCTTGGATATCACATTTGTTCATTCAAATTTGTATGGTGCCCTAAATATGTTTGATTAATATTCATAGCGAATTTTACTTGCACCTTGTTGTGTGACCTTTATTTTGAAAGGCCACAGAGACGTTTACCTGCCGTCTCTCGGTGCGCGACTCAGACGGAAAGGAAGGTTTAAGAGGTGAACACGTTTGTTCATGCTTAGAACTGTTCACAAAACATATGAAGCATTGTTCATCCTTTTAATAGCACCTAGCTGGAAGGCGAACAGGTATGTGTGTTGATAAACTGTGGAATTAAGTTCTGTTACGTTTTGTTTTTGATATATGTGTAAGAGTATGCATTTTTGGAGTTAGCTAATGCTAGCTAGTGCTATTCACCTCGTTGTGGTAGCTAGCTGTGGGGAAAGCATGGTCATATTACGAGTGCATGATTGTGCCTTTTTATTTGCTTTCAGCTCTTACGGTGTATCTGTGGTGTGGATGTGTGAAAATAAATGGTTGATACCGCACCATGGGCCATCAGTCATCTTTATGGAGTGCATCGCTGATTAAAGTCTGAATAAAGTCCAGCTGGGAATGCTACAGTAAGAGCTAGACCCTTCATCAACCCTGCCACCACGCTGCCAGAGAGGAGAGGTCTACGAAGACGAACCACGGACCCAGGTTGCAGCACGACTAGGGGAGACCGGGGATAGATGTCCCACGGCCGACACCTCATGTAGGGAGCAACTCGGCTCCATTCTACGGGTCTTCTAGACAAAGGGACTTTAAGTCATCATGCAGCTGGCTTAAAGGTTTGGTGTGACGGTCAGACATTAAAGGTATGGAACATTTCATTGACTGGAAAGGAACGATTCATCTTCACTAAGAACATTCATATTCATCTGTAACGGTTTAAGAAGAAAGAAATTAAGAAGAAAATTATTTCAACAAAAATGGACATTTATTGAATTTTCTTCTACTAAACGTAAAGCTTATAGGACCTTTAAGAAAAAATAAGGTACTCTTCACACAAAGAAAAAACAAGTGAATTTTGTGACTTTGTTTATGTTTATTGACTGCTATGCTACTGTACATTTTCTGATCATCCTTCCTGTTAACTCCAAATAGAAAAAAAAAAAAAAAAAAAAAAAAAAAAGGGTGTTTCAATGTGTAACAATGTACAGTCTAAATGTTAACTGAATTTTGCATTAATTGGAGAGGTTGATTTCATTTTAACATTGCAGTCAATCATTTAACAATCAGCCTACAGTAATAGGCTCTAGTCCTCTGAGTGGTCTGTATTTATGTCAGATTATCTGCTCCTATCTTCGTGTAGTCTAAATATTAAGGATTCTTCTTCCCGCTGTACAGTCTATAGGCTATTGTAAAGACGAACATTTTATCATATCAATTATGGCAGAATTGAATATTAAAGGAGCAGAGAATCCTACCCCACAGTCAGAGCTAGAGAAACAGATAGATAGCCTACAGCATAAAATAGGAAGGCTTAAAGGGGCTCTTGATGAAACACTGGTGACTACAGAGAGAGAACGTTTAGAGAAGGAAATTCAAAGTAGAGAAGAAACATTAAGTAGCCTCCAAGGTCAACTTCAAGAACAGGAAGAGGATAGCCGCCGACGTTCAACTCGAACAAAAATCATGACTCCAAAAATGCTTGAACTTCAACAAGATGAGGCGAAGGTGAAGGAAAGAAAGATCCTCTCAGCGTATGAAAAATGGAAGAGTCAAGCCCGTGAGTCAAGAGAGCAGTTAAAGAAAGACCTCAATGAAAGTGAGCTGGCATCTCTGCTCGATGCTCTGGAGAAAGATAAAGAGTCAGTGGTGAAAACATATTCCGAAGCACTAGTTCACTTCACACCGTCAGCCGTATTGAGAAACCATGTTGACGCATGTGAGGCAGCTACAACAGGAATTAAGAAAATCGCCTACGAGAGGATTGTAGACATCGATTTAGATTTTGATGCAGAACAAGCACAGCGCCGTCTCAAGGAGCTACTGAAAAACGGCTATGCTCGCTCCGTTTATGGATCCACTGTCTCTAGAATGTCAAAGTCAGTCAACGGTTCTGAAGACACTACTTTAACAGCCAAACGCATGAACGCTGCAGCAGAGCTTGCCGCGAAGGAAGTTGAGTTGGAAGGATTTCTGGAGGAAGAGAAACAAAGGGAGAAAATCCAACTTCTAGAAGAGCAACAAAGGACACTAGAGGAGCAACAAAGGAAGCAGCTTGAAGTTGAAAAACGCGCTCTTGAACGCATACAGGCCGAGAAGGAAATCAAGGCAGCTCGGGCCAGACTACAAGTCTACAACCAGGAAGCTCCACAAGAGGGCAGCGTCCACTCCTCAAATAGTCATAGTGGCTCCCCAGCTCCAAGTAGACAACCCCCTAACGTCACAGTCTCGTCATCTGAGCTAAATATGTCGTCCCTAGCCAGGGCCCTCCAAGATAGTATGGCCCTAAATAGACTTCCAGTGCCAGAGCCATCGGTATTTAATGGTGACCCTATTCAGTTTATTGAGTGGAAAACTTCATTTATGTCACTCATTGACTCAAAGGCCATCTCCTCAGCAGATAAGCTTTATTATCTGAGGAAGTATGTAGGCGGTCCAGCTCGTAAGACACTGGAAGGGACCTTCTATAGAAATGATAGCGAGGCTTACAGGGACGCTTGGGACAAAATGAACCACAGATATGGCCAGCCCTTTGTTATACAGAGAGCCTTTAGAGATAGGCTGACAGAGTGGCCGAAAGTCCAACCTAAGGATGCAGAGGGACTTCGGGACTTTTCAGATTTCTTGAACGCCTGTCAAGATGCAATGTCACATGTGAAAAACCTTGAAATACTGAATGACTGTGAAGAGAACAGGAAGCTAGTCCACAAACTGCCAGACTGGATAGCATCTAGATGGAACAGGAAGGCTACGGAAGCCTTGGACTCAAATCGAGAATTCCCCAGTTTTAAGGACTTCACCACCTTCATAGCAAAGGAGGCAAGGATTGCCTGTAATCTGATCACCTCACCATATGCCTTCCACAACTCCGAGTCTAGCCCAGCTAAAAGGAATAACAGGGACCCCAAGAGGAACAAGGCGAGTGTTCTGAGTACTCAAACCGAAACCGAAGCCGACGGTGAAAGGCAAAGGCCAGCGAAGGGGAAGGAAAAGCCCCCTTGTGCGTTCTGTCAAGACACTCAACACAGGCTACACGGATGTCCCAAGTTCATCGCCAAGACTCTGGCAGAGAGAAGAGAATTTGTGAAAGAGAACAAGCTCTGCTATGGCTGTACCAAACCTGGCCATAGTGCAAAGGACTGCCGACATAGACATTCCTGCAACACCTGCAAAGGCAAACATCCAACCTGTCTTCACGATGAAAACTATGTAAAAGGGGAACGGTCCAAACCTTGGGAAACCATATCCCCAAGCAACACACATCGAACAGATCCTGCCACGACTGCGAGGTCACATGCCGTCACGACTGGACAGTCTACCAACACGTCGATGATTGTGCCTGTTTGGGTGTCATCCAAGAATAACTCACAAACTGAAAAACTTGTCTACGCCCTGCTGGACACACAAAGTGACACCACATTCGTCGACGAGGAAGTGAGCAAAACTTTAAAGGTAGACTCCTGTCCAGTAACACTGAAGTTAACAACTATGATAGGATGTGACACCATTGTGAAAAGCCAACGAGTTTCGGGGCTTCGTATACGAGGTTACGAGTCCCCCATCCACATCGACCTTCCTCCTGCCTACACGAAAAACTGTATTCCAGTGAACCGCACCCACATTCCTACAAGCGAAACGGCCAGACAATGGAATCATCTCTCCACAATCGTAGACAAGATTCCACCGCTGCAGGATTGTGAGGTTGGTCTTTTAATAGGATACAACTGTGCAAGGGCAATGGCACCAAGAGATGTAATATCAGGAGGAAATGAAGAGCCTTACGCAGTTTGTACCGATCTAGGATGGAGTATAGTTGGATGCTCTTCGCCATGCCTTGACGCTCCAAGTGTGGCAAGACGGTGTTTCCGGATAGCTGTCAAGGAGCTCCCTCCAGTCACCCCTGCAGATGCTATTCGTGTTCTGGAATCCGATTTTAAGGATGCCAAGGAGGATGGGAAAACGGTGTCCCAGGAAGACATCCTGTTCCTGGACAAACTGAAAACTGGCATCAGGAAAAATAGCCAAGGTCACTACGAAATGCCCTTACCCTTTAAGGAGAGACCCAACTTACCTGACAACAGACAGCTTGCCGTCGTTCGTCTCAACCATCTCAAGAGGAAGCTGTCGAGGGATGAAAGGTACAAGGAACAGTACATCAAGTTCGTGGAGGATGTCATAGAAAAGGGTGACGCAGAGGAAGTCCATGATGGTGGGAAGGAAGGAGAAAAATTGTACGTACCTCATCATGGCGTCTACCACGCCAAGAAGCCAGACAAGCTGCGCGTGGTATTCGACTGCTCCGCCAAATACAAGGGAACCAGTCTAAATGATCATCTGCTCACCGGACCCGACTTGATGAACAATCTCAATGGTGTTCTCCTTCGCTTCCGACTACACTCCACGGCGTTGATGTGCGACGTAGAAAGGATGTTTCACCAATTTCATGTGAGCAAGATGGACCAGGACTATCTGCGCTTCCTTTGGTGGAGGAAAGGAGATCTCAGCGCGCAGCCTCAGGAGTACCGTATGAAGGTGCATATCTTCGGCGCTGCCTCATCGCCTGGTTGCGCGAACTATGGCTTGAAGTATTTAGCTACCGAGCACAGAGACCTATACCCTCTAGGTTCACAGTTCATTATGAGAGACTTTTATGTCGATGACGGGGTCGCAAGTATGGACAGTACGGAAAAGGCTATTCAGCTCGCTCAAGAAGCCAGAGAACTTTGTGCCCTAGGTGGTCTTAGGCTCCACAAATTTGTGTCCAACGACAGAGCTGTCTTAGAGAGCATACCGTCATCTGAACGTGCATCAGACATTAAAGATCTCAACCTTACCTTTGATGATCTACCTGCAGAAAGAGCATTAGGTATCCAATGGCACATCGAGTCAGACTGCTTAAAGTTCAACGTCAACCTCAAGGACCAACCTGCAACACGAAGAGGTATACTGTCTATGGTTGCCTCCTTGTACGACCCCTTAGGGTTTGTCGCCCCATTCTTGCTAATCGGAAAAGGAGTGCTGCAGGAAATGTGCAGACAGGGAACGGGTTGGGATGATCCCCTGACTGAAGAACTTCGTCCACGGTGGGAGAGATGGAAAAATGACCTTACCAACATGGAGAAGATAGACATCCCCCGGAGTTACGCACCTGCAAACTTTGGAAGGGTTACGAGACAAGAGATACACCACTTCTCCGATGCAAGCATGATTGGCTACGGGCAGTGTTCATACCTGAGACTCAGAAATGAAGAAGGAGACATCCACTGTGCCCTAATCATGGCAAAGTCTCGTGTTGCTCCTACGAAGGTCACCACAATCCCGAGATTAGAGCTAACAGCTGCAGTCATCTCAGTGAAGACCAGCAATGTGTTAAAAGAAGAACTTGGATACGCTGATGCCAAGGAGTACTTCTGGACTGATTCTAAAGTCGTTATAGGGTATATTAACAACGAGGCTCGACGTTTCCACACGTTCGTGGCCAACCGCATCCAGAAGATACACCTCAGCACGTCTCAACAGCAATGGAGATATGTCCCCACTGACCAAAATCCGGCGGATCACGCCTCCAGAGGCCTAACCATCAGTGAGCTGATATCATCAGACTGGTTCCAAGGACCTGCGTTTTTATGGGAAAGGGAAATCGGCCTCTCAGAGGAGGTGATCTCGGAACTGCCACTTGGAGACCCAGAAGTGAAAGGCGCTCAGACACTGAGCACAGAAACTACAGAGCAAGACTCCCTGGCAGCTCGGCTGTCAGGGTTCTCATCTTGGTCCCGGGCTGTTAGAGCAGTGGCGCGTATCCTTCGACGAATCAACAAAGACAAATCCAATGGTCTCTCTACAGTGGAGGAACGAGAGGACGCGGAGCGCCTCATAATCAAAGATTTACAGAGACAGACATATCCAGAGGAATTGAATCTTCTGAAGAAAGGCTCTCGGCTGCCACTCCACAACGAGATGCATCGCCTCGACGCCTTTCTGGACAATGATGGTGTGATCAAGGTGGGAGGTAGACTCGGTGACTCAAATCTCCCTCACGCAGCCAAACATCCTGCGATCATTCCGAAGGAACATCACGTCACGAAGATGATCATCGTCCACTGTCATGAAAAGGCTAAACATCAAGGTAAAGGAATGACCATCAACGAAATCAGGTCAAAGGGCTACTGGATATCGGGGATTGGTCGAGCCGTGGCATCTCATCTTCGCCAATGTGTGATGTGTAGAAAGCTCAGGAGACACACCGAAGAGCAAAGAATGGCCGATCTCGCACCAGAGCGTTTGGATCCATCTCCACCATTTACATACTGTGGAATGGACTGCTTTGGACCCTTTTACACCAAAAAAGGACGGCGTGTGTGCAAAAGATATGGCCTTCTCTTCACCTGCTTCTCCTCCAGAGCCATTCATATCGAAATGCTGGAGGACATGTCAACAGATTCCTTCATAAATGGACTGCGCTGCTTCATAGCCATACGTGGTGCAGTGTGCCAGATAAAATCTGACCAAGGAAGCAACTTCCTAGGAGCTAAAAATGAACTGAAGGAAGCTCTTAAGGAAGTTGATATTGACAAACTGGCAATCTTTCTCTCTGAGAATCAGTGCGACTTCATCATGAATGCACCAGGTTCAAGCCACGTCGGCGGAGTGTGGGAGCGTCAAATTAGGACGGTCAGGAGTGTCCTCAACTCGACCCTCTCTCTCTCTCCTGGAAATCTGGACGATGCGTCCCTCCGAGCATTCTTCTATGAAGCAATGACAATAGTTAATAGTCGCCCTCTCACTGTTGAAAACCTCAATGATCCCAACAGTCTTGAGCCGCTTACCCCTAACCAACTTCTTACCATGAAGTCTACCCCAGCTCTTCCTCCCCCTGGCAAGTTCATCAGAGAAGATATGTATGCGAGAAAGAGGTGGCGCCATGTACAGTACTTAGCGGAGCAGTTCTGGAGCCGTTGGCGTAAAGAGTATTTATCCAACATCGCCATCCGGCAACGCTGGCACATCCCGAAGAGAAACCTACAAAAAGGGGATGTAGTGATGATGAAAAATGATGATCTGCCCAGAAATGAATGGAGGTTGGGTAGAGTTTCAGAAACTACAGTGGATAGGGATGGACTGGTTAGGAGGGTGAAAATCTGTCTAGGTGATAGAAAACTAGGCAAGAAAGGTGAACGTCTCACCAAGCAGAAACTGGTCTTGTTACTAGATAGTGACTAGTTAGTTACAAACTAGCACATGCCTTGCATCTATTAAGATGTGTTTTCATTTGTTTTGAAGTACTTGACACTTCTTCCTTACCAGGTCTATGGTCTATGGTTATTTTGAGTTAAAAAATCATTTGTGTTTGCACATGCTTGATTTGACTATATTTGAAACACTAATGATTTGGTGGGAGTGTAAATGACCCATATAATTTTGTTTTATCATATTTTATATTATTGAGATTGGTTTATAGTGCCTTGGATATCACATTTGTTCATTCAAATTTGTATGGTGCCCTAAATATGTTTCTGATTAATATTCATAGCGAATTTTACTTGCACCTTGTTGTGTGACCTTTATTTTGAAAGGCCACAGAGACGTTTACCTGCCGTCTCTCGGTGCGCGACTCAGACGGAAAGGAAGGTTTAAGAGGTGAACACGTTTGTTCATGCTTAGAACTGTTCACAAAACATATGAAGCATTGTTCATCCTTTTAATAGCACCTAGCTGGTAGGCGAACAGGTATGTGTGTTGATAAACTGTGGAATTAAGTTCTGTTACGTTTTGTTTTTGATATATGTGTAAGAGTATGCATTTTTGGAGTTAGCTAATGCTAGCTAGTGCTATTCACCTCGTTGTGGTAGCTAGCTGTGGGGAAAGCATGGTCATATTACGAGTGCATGATTGTGCCTTTTTATTTGCTTTCAGCTCTTACGGTGTATCTGTGGTGTGGATGTGTGAAAATAAATGGTTGATACCGCACCATGGGCCATCAGTCATCTTTATGGAGTGCATCGCTAATTAAAGTCTGAATAAAGTCCAGCTGGGAATGCTACACAGGATGCACTGCAGCCCGCAGGCGGCTTTATTCTCTACCGAGGCTGTTGAACCATCTAAGGGTTTACTAAATGGGAGGCTGTCTTTTTGATGTCTGTAAAAAATGTTATCAATACTGTCAGAATGTTTTGTTTTATATTGTCACACAAATTTGTGCAGTTGCACATTTAGAAATAAAAAATCGTGCATAACATTATATTAGAGGAAAATAGTTATAATCGGGAAAAGACACAAAATGATTACATTGTTATTGTGTGTGTGTGTGTGTGTGTGTGTGTGTGTGTGTGTGTGTGTGTGTGTGTGTGTGTGGGGCCGGACCTAAATGATCTGTGCAACAGAATGTCAGTCAAACTGGAATGGACACAACACAACTCACACACCGCACCACAGGCATCTGATGCAGTTGTCACCGACCCTTCTGTAACCGCAGAGGCAACTGTATATCACAACGAGGCACAACACATACTACAGAACACTACAGCAAGGAGATTCCTTCTCAACATAAAACAAACAGAGACCAAACAACACTGGACTGGACTTAGAATGCAGGGAAAGCTAGTATGCCTAGACTTTGCCGACCACTCTGCTTCCCACTCCATGTACAAAAATGCTGCTGTTGGGGAGGACATCCTCTGTTTCACTGCCAAAGCTAGGCTGCAGGTGCTACCTACCAAATACAATCTGGCATTATGGTATCCTGCACACCACCATCCACACTGTATAATGCACTCTGGCCATCAACTTGAATCAGTTGCCCATGTTGTGAATGGCTGTACTATGTACAAAGGACTGTATATTGCACACCATGACCGACTTGTCGATCTAATTTCCAGTAATGTTAAGGAAGTATCTCTAGAAAATGTAACCATGTACAAACATTCACGCATCATGCCGGAATGGTTTAACAGCCCTATTGATGTGATGTGTAACATCCCAAATACCCCTGATGTTGTGTTTTTAAACAGAGACAGAAGGGAAGTGCTCTTACTTGAGATAGGCTGTGTATTTGATCTGTACATGGAAATGGCTTTCAACGATAAAATCCTTAAATACCAGCCCATTCTGGAAATTCTAAGGGACCTAGGCTACCAATGCAAGCTAATAGTGTTTATTTTTGGAAGCTTGGGGCATGTTCACAACCGTGTTTTCAGTGGGTTAAGGCTGGCTGGGCTCTCCAGCAGAAAATCTAAACAATTAGCAAAGTTCTGCTCCATATCAGCAGTGATAGGCAGCCTGGCAGTGTGGCGCAGGAGATGTTTTTTGTACCCTTGAACAATGACTCATCTTATCTCTGAAATATTTGAATCTTGTCTCTTGTAATGTGATTGGTGGAATCAAATAAAGAATTAAGTGTGTGTGTGTGCGTGTGTGTGTGTGTGTGTGTGTGTGTGTGTGTGTGTGTGTGTGTGTGTGTGTGTGTGTGTTGCAACACGACTTTGGCTACCAATCCCCCCTCCCCCTCCCCCTCCCTTCCCAGTGATACCTGTCCAGGACTAGAATCACATTGGACTTAATGCTGAACTTGCACTTTATTATCTAGTATGTATCTTATCACCCATTGATTGTCCTGTTATGTTTTGTTAGCACTGTCCTGTCCTGTTGCACTATATCTGTTGAAACACACACACTGGAACGCTGAGAAAAAATCCTACTATGTTAGCATAAATGGCAATAAATTATTCTGATTCTGAACAGTACAGCACACAATGGGATCCCAGAGGGTCAGGGGTTATCTGGCAGCCCACCTGGGGGGGGTAGACATAGTCGGCCGTGTCCTGGACCTGGTTGTCCTGGTAACCGAAGCCCTTGACCTTGGTCATCACGGAGGACTCGACCCCGGTATCGTTCTGCTGGTACGCCTTCTCGTAGAGGAACACGTAGCTGCAGCACAATATACGCCGATATGTCATTCATCACGCCGCGGGTTTGGTTTATGTAGAACAATGTATAAATAAAAGAACACGGAAATCAGTACTTCGTTACTCTTGTTCTATTACACACATATTTCATAATATTGTATTATAGTGGCAATAGAATGCAGTAATCAGTAGAATTCAAGCTTAAGTCATTTACATAAAAAACCAAGTTGATTTGCCGTTAGAATATAAAGTGAACTGAATTGTACTTTTCTTCAGTCTAATGTTCAGTCAAAAAAAACCACAATGTTCAAATGTAAAACACAGAGACACACATACACGCACAACATTGACAGACACATAACACTGACCCGACGAAGTAGATGATGATGAGCAGCTGGATGATGCGGTTGACTATGCCCACCGACCAACTCTTGACCACCACAGACTTGGTCGTCTCGTATGTGAAGAAGTCGGTCACGAAGGCCCCCAGCATGGAGGCCATGGCTGCAGCTCTTCCTCTATATTGATAATAATAATAATAATAACAATTATAATAATTGTAATCTCTCTCGAGTGCTAAAGGACAAATGGTGAGCGCCAATAGATGCACTCTCCTCCTCACTGCCACTCAAGATGTGGTCGATGCCAGAGACGCTACCTTACCCTTCTCTCTCCCACCCTTCTGCTGTAATGGTTGATGGGATGGACTGGATCCAACCACACCCCCCGGCCCCCCTGAATGGGAGGGTCTAATAGACTGAATCCCCCTCCTACCGGACACACCCATACTCTTTCTCTCTCTAGATACATAGAACACATACGTGCTTATGCTTAAATCTTAACAAATCTCAATATGCTCACAGCGAAATAGGCAGGTTTAAATTTCTCCATTCTGTCCACCTGATGGAACCTGTCCTGGCTGGTGCGCACCACCTATGTGCTGGGGCGCACCACCTAAGGGCTGGTTGAAGTGTTTTGTTGAAGACGACTGCAGCCAGGGGCCACTTTTTGATCCTCTGTACTCTAAGTCAGTGGTTTCTATTGTCATGTATAGTCTAACATCGGGTCATTCTGAACATTCATCAACGGCCGATAGGAGCAAGGCCGACGCATGGATTTGTATGTGCTATTCCGCACATGCTTCTGAGGTTAGAGCTGTGGTCGTACCTGTAGTCTCTTTGCTGTCTCTGAGACACTCTTTCTGTAGCTCACATGTGAGATACGTTCTATGAGAGTCTCCATAAGGCCCCCAGAGCGATAGGCAGAGGACCTGTCAGAGCTGAACACAGCCCGTACCTCCTGTAATGGACCCTGCATGGTTCTAGGAACACCCACAATAACCTGCATTACTCAATAAACTAATTCGGAATAATGAGACTTTGTTTCATTCATTCATAACCGAGGGATCCCATCCCCTCAAGTTAATCTCACCTTTTAGATGTTGAAAACGGACAAATGTAGTTTTATAGTTGGCCTGTTCAGCTGCGGTGTACGGTGTGTCACACGGCTGAGAGGGGACCAGGGTACACCCTGACCCGTCTGTTAATCCCATTCCCTTTGTGTTCCAAAGTGCCGTTATCCTGTTGTATTTGGCATGCACTCTGTGTCTAGGACACACCCTCCCATCCTCTCAGGGAGGGGATGGGAGGCTGGACTAATGGCCTCCCATACGTCTCAGCGTGGCGCTATAGGGATGTGTCCAGGGACCAGAGACGAGAAATCATCATCTCGGTGTCTTCTTCTTCTGTCTAAGTGGATCCATTAAGTTGGTGGTCTGTTAGTGGTAACATAAAGCTGAAGCCGCATTAACACACTTTAGAATCCCAGCATTGCGGTGCGGCTGCGAGTCTGTTCAGAGGCAGAAAGAAGACGAAACCAGATATTGGTCCACATCGCTGTCATACAGGAAACCGTCCCGGGTAAACATGCTCAATGTTCCCGTAGCGTAGCTGCGTAGCTCAAGCCCCCTCCAGCGCTGGGGTCCATCCATCTGTGTGTATAGTTGCATCCTGCTTATCCTGCTGTTAAATAAGGGTATTATATTATACACATATATACACACGCACGCGCACACACACACACACACACACACACACACACACACACACACACACACACACACACACACACACACACACACACACACACACACACACACACACACACACACACACATATATATATATGAATATCAGTGATATATACCACTGGTATTATATTAACCAGTGTCAAGCCAGCATACATTAAAAAACGAAATCTACTTTCGGCCTGACCAAATTCTTCGAAATAAAATTCAGCAATTCCTTAGTAGAAGGTTTAATGTGTAAAATATGAAGGACAAAACTAAAATAATCATATCCATGGGGAAGGACTGTTGAAATATAACTGATGTATATTCTGTTATGAACACAATTTACACAAATAACGCCAGTCGTCAAATTCATAATCAGATGAAGGGTATAATTATCCAAATGTTGAATCAAGGCCACTTCTTGCAAAAATATAAGTCGACTAACATCACTTTTGCCGCAGCTGCCAGCCGGCAGAAAGAAGGACGTTCCCTGTCCGCCCGTGGGCCAGATGTCTCCTTTTGCATGTCGGCCTCAAAGTCACTTGAATGTAGCCTACCTACTACAGAATGCGCCCCGCTCATCATAATACCTCTGGTCCAAAAACAGCCATAACGGCTTTACACTTGGTTTCAAAAGTATGTGAAACTCTATTATCATTTTAATGTCTAAATATTTAGGATACTCATTGAGAAATGCTGGCTATTCGCATCATAACAGATGTAAATTTAACGAGAATTAGTTTGTCCGACATTTTCTCCGCTTTTCTCGCTTCTGAGGGACGTTTGTAGTTCGGTGAATCTGGCCATTAAGGAATGATCGTATCGTCTCTTCTGGCCTGGACCAGTAAAGACCAGTAGGCTACAGACCAGTATTCTTTTCTTGAGAAAGAGAACATTTATTGAAATTAAATGTAATATAAATATTGATCAGTAAATTAATGTAGTATTATAGCTTATTATTTAAAAAATAGTGTTACTTTGTGCAGTCCATGTAATGTTTACATTGACTTTGCGCGCGATTATGATGGCTAAATAAAGCCCTGGGAGCACAGGGCCGCTGACCTCTACTGTTCCACTGGCCGTTGTCCTTTGGCAGTAATACTAAATATTTAATATATATGTGCATTCGTCTTCTTTTCCATTTGCACATGCGATTGTTTGCGAAAGATGCGAGATAAGATAGAGGTCTCGATGATAGTTAAGGGGAACACCTTAAGTAAGGTGACCAGATTACTGAAACAAAACATGGCCCATTGTGGTTTGGATGTCCACATAACAGAATATCAAATGTAATTTCTGAAGTAAAAGAAAGGGGACATACTGACTGTCTCCTAAATGTATTACTGTAGTAAATATATTTCCATCATGGTAAAAGTCTTACTGTAGTCACTAATCTTGCACACAGGCCCTGTAGTTTACTCCAATGTGTTTTAAGCTTTGGTAAACCAGCCAACAACGACTCGAACAGGGAAGTCATCGATATTGTATTTAAAGTCTATTGATTATAATCAGCCACACCTGCTTAAATTATAAAGTCGATAACGGCGCTGCTTATCAGATAGACTTAAAACTAATTACCAACTGTTTCAAAATAAAAATTTCATGGGCAAGCTGGAACCTTTGGCATTTCAAAATGTACATATATTTGATATATTTCAAATATTACTGTGCAAGAGGGAAGTGCGAGAGAACCACCACCACATCTCCAACCAACCCCCTTCTCCTGCTGGGAATGGAGCGGCCAACACAAAGGGAGTCCTGGCTCTTAAAAGCCACAGCAGGAGTAAAGTCGTGATCTCACCAAAGCCAGTGAGCGCTTAAACCTCCACCTCCGTCCCACAGAGAGACCACAGCCTCTCCACTCTGCTGGCCTAAGTAGCCGGCCTGGTTAAATGGCCTCTTAACTGGTCTGCTACAAGATGACACCTCATTGCAGGAGCAGACAGTACACCAACACAAACCAGGAGAAGAGGATTCAGGTGTCAGGGGAGGGGGCAGTCAAATGGTCAGAAGTGGGTCATTTGACTTGGCTGATTGGTTGTTTCATTGAAGGGGGGTTCACTGGAGGGGGGGGGACCCTAGTGGTGACACTCACCCTGAATTGGAAGTTCAAATACTCCTATATTGTGATCCAAGACCTTTTCACGTTACATGTACCATTCTTGGACATATAAAGAAAGCTGCCATTCCTCTAGCCTTCAGGCCATCATGATAACAGGACCTCACATCCTGTTAGGGTGTGAGGTCCTCTGGGACCAAGTGATCGACCTCTAGGACCTCGACCTCCAGGACAATGACCTCTAGGCACATGTCATTGACCTCTAGGACCTCGACCACTAGGACCAGTGCCGTGTTCCGATATCCATACTTCTATGAGTAGACTGAAAGAAGTACACTATCCACACTCACGAAGTGCGCTAATTTTCAGATGTCAGTGTTGTTCCAAATCGAATACTCCGTGGTGCATTAACCGGAAATTACGATCACGACTGCCGCCGCGGCTCCTTCCCCTGCAATAAACATCCCGCTTTGAACGGTGAACTCTATACGCCTAGCTGTTATAAAAACGATAGTTATGTTATTATAACTCTAGTTCTATGATTGTGGGCTTGTCCCGTGTCGAGTGAGCTTTGACGCCCAATGGTGGCGCTAAGCCTTGCCGACCGTAGGCTAAGTAAATACCCTCACATCCAGCGAGAAAACCGCTATTTAGAGAGAGGGCGGCCCCTGCTAGCGTCGCTATAACACACAAACAACTGTTGCGTGGAGCGGAACGCGGCCGAAGGGTGCACGTACATAGCCAGCGCCCCTACAGGGCACAGGAGCTGCAACTCCGCCTCCGCCTCACTAGAATGAGGCGGGGGTGAAAAGCCTTAAGCACAATATCGCTCGACCGGAAAGAACTATTAATGTTCTTAGGGAGGAACGCAGGATTAGGTCTGAGCAGCACAAAGGAGCTGTCCTCGCTAAGCAACAAGCAGCTCGGGCTGACAGAGCGGTCAGCTCACAGGCCCTTTTGGCAGAAACCAAAGCCAATAGGAGCGCCGTTATAAAGGACAGGACATCCAAAGGGGCCTGAGACAGAGGCTCGAAAGGGTCCCTGGACAACCCGCGCAACACGGTGGGGAGATCCCAGCGTGGTGTAAGCACGCGCAAAACAGGCCTGACCCGTCTAGCCCCACGCAAGAACCTCTTGACCAGTGGATGGCTGAAGATCGGTCCACCATCACAGCCCGCATGGCCAGCCGAAACAGCTGCCGCATATACCTTGATAGTGGAGAAAGCCAAACCTTTCTCCAATAAGTGCTGTAGAAACGCAAGCACGCTTCCCACCTCGCAATGGGATGGGACAGCGTGGTGCCTGTCACACCAATCAGAGAAAGCACACCACTTCGCCGCATAGAGGGAAGAAGTAGAAGGCGCACGAGCACCCTGAATAGTGTTGATAACCGCTTCAGGCAAACCTTTGCCCTGCAGGATCAACCTCTCAGGAGCCAGACCAACAACCGTCCCGATACAGCGGGCGGGTGGTGCACCGTCCCATGGGCCTGTGAAAGCGCATCCGGTCTGAACGGTACCGGCCACGGCGCCGTCCGTGACCCTGCGTTCACACCAAAAGATGCAAAAAGTTGACGCGCGTCACGATCCCATTCAAAGTGAATGTAGAGACGCGTTGCTGCTTTGCTGGCGCAGCATTTGCTGCCGAGAAAACCGGCAGCAAAATTTGATTTGCGGCGCGTCAAAATCTGATTTGCAGCGCGGCATGCCCGTGCCCGCTGCCGGGCACGGGCGGCGGGCGCGTTCACGTATTTTGCGGCGCGTCAAATGCTGCTCGAGTTGAAATATTTCAACTTTTCGGCAGCAAACGCGTGATGACAGCCAATCAGCGTTCAACAGCGTTGCCACGGAGGCGTTGCCACTGAATGACATGCCGTAACAGCCAATCAGTGTTACTCCCTTGGAGTGACCTAGAGTTCACTACCGTTACATTTATTTAGTAACCCGAAAAACCCCACAAATCAGCATTCTGTAGTGTAGTTGTGTTTACAGTTAAACTAAACTATAGTAGTATGTGTATGTATAAGTATGCTAAAGGGCTAGCATAACAACCCCAAACAAAACCCAGTTGTGTGCCAGGCAGCACCAGCCTTCCAGGCTCCGAATGAACCCATAAACGACGGGCATTCCGACGTCTCTCCCTCTTCCACAACAGGTAAAGACATGCAATGCTCGTAATGTCGGTTGTGAATGAATTCAAAAGCACCGCGAAACTTCCCGCGCTGCAAAACTGCGGCGCAGCAAAACGTTTGCAGCGCGTCAAAACCTTTGCTGCGCCGCAAAACTTTTGCTGCGCCGCAAAACTTGATTTGCCGCGCCGCAAAACTTGATTTGCCGCGCCGCAAAACCTCGGCGTCAACGCGTTCGGGCAGCAAATGCATCTTTTGGTGTGAACGCAGGTTGAGAGCGCCGCTGTCACACCAAATTTGTACCGTGTTCCAAATTTGTACCGGGTACGTCATCCTTACGTAATCCATTGCAAACCTGCCTGGCAACAGACGATCGCGTCGAATCACGTTGGAAGGTTCAAGAACATTCGCGAACTCGTTCATTGAGCGCGACAAGACATAACTTATTTTACAAATTACATTTATTAGTGTTCCTAACTTTATATTTGCATTGTATTGAATTGTTTAATCGCATTTAGCTAGTAACCTGAGTGTTTAGCGTGTTGTAAACCGAGTGTTTAACGTTCTCATAGTCTAGCTAGCTAGCTTGTCTTCATTTAATTTATATAGATTTTAGGTGTATAGGTTTTTGTTGTTGATTGAAAATGGTGTCATTTAATTCTATTTTGTTATATCTGTCATCTCAGATGTATGAAGCAGGTTGCTCTCTCAAGGAGAAACGGCAGATTCGGAGGGATGCAAAAAAATTCACTCTTAAAGGTATTCTTTAATTAAATAAATAACATTTTATGTCGTCCATCTTAATTCATCTTCCATTTTAACAAATTAGTAGGCCCTGCAAAGGAAACTGAATTGAGTTATAAGCAATCTACAGCTGATGCAGTGCTGATATATGTTCTCTCCCTCTTTAGGGAATTGTATGTACTACCTTGGGCAGAATGGCGATTCAATGAGGAGGGTGATCCTCACTGAGAAAGAGAAGGTTCAGGTTGCTGACAGAAGTCCATGCTGGCCACTTTGGAGTCAAGAGGATGCTGGACAAGATCAACCAACGCTTCTACTGGAAGG
Organism: Gadus morhua; assembly: GCF_902167405.1. NCBI lineage: Eukaryota > Metazoa > Chordata > Actinopteri > Gadiformes > Gadidae > Gadus > Gadus morhua. The sequence continues at coordinate 8,976,594 of NC_044057.1, forward strand.
CAATTACCAAAGATGTTCATGAATGGGCAAGTGACCAATTTTTTGAAGTTGTGTTTGATCCAGATGAGCTCTAATATTTCCTGTGATACGCAGAGGCACATGAGATTTAAAGAATAACTTATAGTGATTGCCTTATATTAGTAATTGTTCATTCAAACTACTGTGACACGCAAAGAAAATCGCCTCTACTCTAGAGCATATTATTAAATCTGTTGTGTTTAATTTCCTTGTGTTGTAAAGGTGAAAACCTGTATGTCATGCCAGAGGTTTGAGCGAGTGAATACAGAGGCACCAGAGTTGAAGCCCATCAAACCAAAAGTCACCATGGCATATGATTGGTGAGATATCTTGCTTTTGGGTTCCGTGAAATTGCTACAACCTCTGGAAGTCAGTTTAATTTGTATTATTTTCTTAATGTATTGTATTGGCTTTTCTATCTCTCTAACGTCATGGCCTGTGAGCATGTGTTTATGGTCTGCTTGCTTTTCCAGGGAAGAGTGTCCGACTGCAGTGGCCTGACATACAGCAGCAGGCAGGTGGATCAGATTGTGGACTGTTTGCTATTGCCAACAGTTTTGCTCTCTGCAGCGGTGAGGGTCCCACTACAGTCCTACTATACTATCAAGGACGAACAGGGACGTGGAAGTAAGCATCCTTGAGATCCAGGGACGTGGAAGTAAGCATCCTTGAGATCCAGGGATGTGGACCAGTGGCCCTCTCTCACACATCGGAGCAGCGCTCTGATGTGTGAATTTCTGTGTTCTGAATGTTCTGAATTTCCTCGCGGCAACGAATCTGTTGAACATGCGAAGATCCAGAATAGGTCTCATCTCCCCTGACTGCTTGGAAAACAGGAAGTAGCGGGAGTAGAACCCTCGATGTGACTCGTGGGGGGGAACGACAGTGATGGCCCCCTTCTCCAAGAGGCGGGCCACCTCCGCTGCCAGAGTCCTGCTTGCCACCGGATCCCGTAGCCTGGTCTCCACCAACCCCATAAAGGGTGGGGGACGGCGCTTGAACTGTATGGGATGACCCCATCTCAACATGTTGCCCAACTACGATGGTAGAACGCACCGCTCTAGCCAACACGCGAAGCGGTCGGAGAGAGGGCGAGCTGACAGCTGAGGAACGCCCTCCAGGAATCACCCGTATTCCTCGGCCCCTACCGCCTCCACAGTGTGTGGACCAAGGGGGGCATCCCATGAAAGGGAGGAGGCTCAGCGAGCGTGGTAGACGTCACAGAGCTAGTCGCTGTACAAACAGCGAGCTGTCTAGACACCGAGCTCGTGTCCGCTGAACAGGCAACGAGCCGTCTAGCCGTAGCACTCATGACTGTCCGCTGGCTGTAACCACAGCGCGCAGACCCGTCCTCTCACCTTCCACAGACTGTAGAAGGGAGGTAGAGGGGATTATGTGGGAAACTAGGAAACTAGTACAAGCGTCCGTATCCACGGGCTTGTTTAATGAGTCTCTAGCCCGCCCACAAAGCTCAAAGGGACGCCGCTTCTTTGAAGCAGGTGAACCAGAGGATATGTAAACACGCCCTCCGGCTGCCAGCCTACAGCCATCTGGCTGAGGGGGGGAGTTTAGGGAGCATGTACTGCCGTTCGGTCGAACGGTCTTTCTTTTCATTTTAAAATAAGAAAAAGTGGGAGCAAGTTTGCGGAACTTCTGGCCCCGCGGTGCTGCTCCCCCCTGCTGCTGCTGCGACTGCTGCTGCGGCATCGTGGTTGGAGGCGGCGACCTGGAGCGCTGGAACCGGTCTGGACCCCGCTTCCTCCCGGCCTGCTGGTGGGAGTAGCCGGCTTGCTGGTGAGCAAGCACCTCCGAGAACCGGGGCCCAAATAGTCCATCCAGAGCTAATGGGCCCTGGACGAGGCTGGCCCGCTCTCGTTCCGGAACCGCGGTGTGAGAGCCATACGGCCCTCTGGATCATTGTGGCCCACGCCATATGCCGGCCGGCCGAAATGGCTACCGGCTGGCACAGCTGAAGGATGGCGCTGGAGAGGCGGGAAACCGCCAGCCATCTTGCGGCCTCCTCCGGGCCGTAAGCCTGCCTGCCAGCCGACAAGGAGACCAGGGCAGAGGAGAGCAGGGCGATGTTGTTGACCGCCGCCGCAGACTGCGAAGCACAGACGAACACCCTGTCCGTCAGGCCGGTAATCTGCTTCTGGAGGCGGTCGGGGGGCAGCGGCTTCTCGTTAGGACGCCATCCGGCGCCCGGACAGAGAAGCGCTGCCAGGGAAGGCCTGAGTATCAGCCCACCCTTCCACGTTGGTGAAGCCAGTGAAGGCCCACACCGGGGGCGAGTGGCGGGGCCGGCATAGGGATACCCTTGATGGCCGCCGCCTCAACCATGATTTCGCCGAAGAGATCGGTCATCCAGCGTGGTCTCACTCGGGACGATAGTGGCTTCGGTGGAAGCCCCGGAGCGGGAGAACTCGGACGCAAGGCCAGGAAAGACGTCGTCCAAGGAGGCGACGCTGTCAACCTCGAAGCACTCGGCATCCGGAACTTCGGCCCCGAAGATGTCGATGGCCTCCTCAGCGAGATCCACCGACGGGGAGAAAAAGAGGTGCTTGGAGAGGAGCCCCTCTTCAGGTAGCACGCGGCAGGCGGCGCAGGAGGCAGGGGCAACCAAGGCAGCCGCAGCATGTTCAGCGCCGAGGCACCTGAAACACGCCCGGTGTCCGTCACCCGGAGCCAGGGAGGCGGGACAGGAAGCGCACTGAGGCCCTGAAAAGGTCCCGCCAGCTCTTACAGGAGCACTCTCCAGTGGCCCTGAAAAGGGCCGTTGGTCCATGGCCTTGCCCACGCCGCTGCCACCGGTCATCTTCAGGTGGGAAGTCATATCTTCTTTTTCCGTTGATCAGTACAAATCGCTGAAAGAAAAGGGAGGATGGGCCAAGGTGTGTGCGCCAACGCATCCACCCCCAACGGGGGAAGATCCCGAGGGTCGAGAGAGAACCACCACCTGCAGTGTGGCATATACACGGTGCCGTGGGAATGCGGGTGGTGCCCACGTTGATTGGTGCATAGTTGACATTTTTCCGGGACAAGCCCATAAGGCGAAGCCTAGACGGCGTACCCTACATGAAATAGAACTACAAAAAGACTATTAATGCAGGCTATGTGGAAAATGCGCCGACTTTGGCTCAGCCTGGCTCCGCCCTCTTCCGCTACGTAGCTAAGATGGCTGCCGTTGAGTACGACAAGTGTACGTCGATCATTCCACACACTAATTGACAGTTTTGAGTATACCACCCGGGTCCTTTGAGTAATATTTTGCCCGATCTGAATCGGAACGCCCTACGTACTCAAACTTAGGCTAGTAAGTACGGATAATATGAATATTGGAACACGGCACAGGTCATCGAGGATGATCCGGACTGTGTCGTAGTTTACGTAAACACAGGTTGCCGCAGCATCTCCCGAACATACTCAAGGAATCGTTAACATTAGTATGTAAATACAGCCAGAATAATCAACGTTAGATCACAGACGATGCAGCTATTATTAAGAACCGGACAATGCACTACAGGGTATCTCGGCGTAAAGTGTTCTGGTTATTCTTTATTCAGTATCCGTTAAAAAGTCCACCGTGTGGACGTCACACATGTTCTGTTTGGCTCAAATATCTGGTCCAGGCAGCCACGCCCACAGAGGTCGATTTGGGCAGAGTTCAGACTGATTGTGTGGTGGGTCACATGCTCAGGCTGGTGTTCAGGTACCATGCTTCATCTGGTCAGCACCTCGGCTGTTAGGATTAAAAATGGTAATTCTGATCTCTTAATCTAGAGATCTATAATGAATAGAAGATCACATTCAAACCCGACAATTTTTACAAAAAAAATCATTTAATCAGTCTGAAAAAACAAAAAAAACAAAAAACACCAGACCCCCACTGGGTTGGATTCAAGTTCTGACATTGAAACAAGAAACAAACATAACAGCTACTCATCGTGCTCCTACCCAGCACACACCTTCTAAAAGCTGTTGCAGTTCTTCAACGCTATAATTCTAAAACCAACCCCTGGTCCCCATGACAACTACCTTTCAATAAGGGTTGTTTGATGATCCGGTTTGTAGCGATGACAGCAGGATAACACAACTCCAGAATTAGTTCATATCAAAGTTGAGAAGCTCTTTTTAACGGCTGTCATTCAAAGGAACCATTTTGAATGGAATTCAATAAACTAAATGAGCGTGTAACCAAAGTCCGGTTTTCTTGAGGCCTGGATTGCGAAGAAACAGTGATGGGTTTAGCAAGAGAAACGCACAGAGGAGTACAAAGGTTGGTCCTTGAGTTGTGTATTTAATTGCTGTAGAGTGTGCGCTCTGTGCGTGTTCAGTCTGACTCCTCGGGCTCCGAGCTGTGGGGAGTCGACGCCGCCTCCTCCTCCTCCTCAGACTCCTAGTGAGAGAAACCAAAGTCTTATTATGTTCTTAAGATAATACTTCATTTATTCCTCCTGCCCATGTACTGATGGACACGGTCTCAGTGGGCTTTAAGACATGGAACTCCGACTGAGCCGGAGTCAGGTGTGTTTGGGGAGTGGAGGAGGGATGGGATTCTTACCCTGGCTGCTTTATCCAAATGCTGAATATATATGCATTACATATATTATTATATATATATATATATACACACACACTCACTGAATAAAATGTATGATCATAGAGGGACTGAACCTCAGCATGTCGGACCCTTCTCCAGCGGTATGTCAGCTCACCTCTTTGCTCTCAGCCTTGGCCTTAGATTTAGATTTAGATTTGGACTTGGACTTGCTCTTGCCCTCGGTCTCCGACGCGCTGTCCTCACTTGTCTCGATGAACTCCTTGCTCTTAAAGCTGTCATTGCCTCCTCCACCAACGCCTCCTCCTCCTCCGCCACCACCTCCTCCTCGCTCCTTCTCTTTATCTGCTCCGGCAGACTTCCTCTTCTTCTCCTCCTTCTTGGCTGGTTTCTTCTTGGCCTCCCTGGAAGATTCAGAGACAAACACATCAGCATCAGGGAGGTTAGGAATCCACTGATCACAGTTAAGTGTAAGGGAGGGAGGTTATGCACTGATCTCAGTTAAGGGTAAGGGGGTATGTACTTCTTGGCGGCCAGGGCGGAGACTCCCTCGCTGCTCTCGTTGTACTCCTGCTTGGCCTTCTCGTACGCCTTCCTCGCCTCCACAGCCTTACCGTCCCACTCCTAGACCCCCAGGGAGGGGGAGGGGAGGAGAGAGAGGGAGAGAGAGGGAGAGGGAGGGAAAGACAACGTTACAGTGGAGAGGTCCAAGAAGGAAACCTGCTGGTGACCGGTCCGGCCTCCCTGGTTTGGCCTCACCATCCCGTCGTCCACACACTAACCCTCCTGTCCTCAGTGTAACCCCCTCTAACCCTAACCCTCATCACCTCCTTGCCAAGCCCTCTCCACATCTCCCCTAAACCTTAACCCTTATCTTAATCCCCCTTAGGTCCTTGCCCAGCCCCCCCCACATCTCCCCTAACCCTTACCCTTATCTTAATCCCCCTTAGGTCCTTGCCCAGCCCCCCCCACATCTCCCCTAACCCTTACCCTTATCTTAATCCCCCTGACCTCCTTGCCCAGCCCCCCCCCCCCCCCCCAACTCTTATCTTAACCCCCTCATCCCTTGTCCTCCTTGCCCAGCCCCCTCCACATCTCGCCCAACCCTTATCTTATCCCCCTCACCTCCTTGCCCAGCCCCCTCCACATCTCCCCTAACCCTTCCCATAACCCTTATCTTAACCCCCTCACCTCCTTGTCCATCCCCTTCCACATCTCCCCTAACCCTAATCTTAACCATTACCTTATCCCCACTTACCTCCTTGCCCAGCCCCCTCCACATCTCCCCCAACCTTTATCTAAACCTCTTAACCCCCTCACCTCCTTGTCCTCCTTGCCCAGCCCCCTCCACATCTCTCCGGCCTTCTTGGAGATCTCCGTGACCGAGATGCCGGGGTTCTCGCCCTTGATGCGCTCGCGGCTGGCGTTGAGCCACAGCATGTAGGCGCTCATGGGCCGCTTGGGCCCGCCCACGTCCTTCTGCTTCTTCTACAGACAGAGAGGTCCGTGGTCAACCAACACAAACAGGTCCGTGGTCAACCAACACAACAGGTCCGTGGTCAACCACTGCTAGGCACAACATTACGATCTTTAGATTAATTATTTGAATCAAACTATTAAAACAAAGCCAAAACTATTTGGGCTCATTCACTGAAGGCTCCAGCGGCTGGTTCATCTCAATGTTTAGAATTAAAATGTTCTATATATTTTTTTAAATCAAAATCAATGTGCCAAATAAGGCTAGTTTCCTCTGCTGGTTACAAAAAACCTACAATGATGGGCCTATATCGCGATATCTGCAGCTACACAAACGCTGTGTATCAAACCTGAGGGATCACCACTGTGGGCCGGATGGATCACCACTGAGGGCCTGATGGTTCACCACTGAGGGCTGTGGTAGAAATTAACCTTACATTCTATGTTAAACTATGATTATTATTAGGCCTACATATCATATATATACTTTAATAGTGGAAAAGAGCTGATCAACTTTAACCTAGATGTTATGTGCCGTGTGACACCAGTGAGTGGGTCCAGGACATTCTCACCTGATGGGCCATGTTGCACATCAGTCAGAGAGTCCAGTCTACTCCCATTTTGATGTACTCTCTGAAGACAATGCTTATATTCACACGTGTGCATCATCTCTGTTTGTATAAAGATAATATATGTTCTAAGGTCACATTGGTAGCCAGAAGACATGAGAATATACTGACATCCACACAGTGTGACCCAGAAAAACATTCTATGCACATCAATATTTGATGAAAGTCCAACTTTGTATTGTGTAAAGGATTGGGGATATAAGGAGCTGTCCGGGAATCATTCGGCAGTGTGTATTCGCGAACACCATTCGGCTTTGTTGTCTCTCGTTTGCGGGTGGCAATAAACTCTCCATCTATACTTGACCTGGACTCTCCGATTCCTCTGTGCTTATAGCTAGTTCAAGTGAATTAGATAAGTTGTTATTAGAAATCCCACCACAGGGCCTGATGCATCACCACTGAGGGCCTGAAGGATCACCACTGTAGGCCTGATGGATCCTCAATGAGGGCCTGATGGATCCTCACTGAGGGCCTGATGGATCCTCAATGCGGGCCTGATGGATCACTCACCTCCCTGCGGGGCTTCCTCTCCTTCTTCTCCTTCACCACCTTGGGCTTCTTGGCCTTCTTCTTGCTCTTTTCCTCCTGGTCGCTGCCCCCCTCCCCTTCGCTGCTGTCGCTCTCCGACGCGTTGCTGTCGTACCTGGGGAGGGAGAGGAACCACCAAGAGAGTATTTAACTCCTAACAAAAAACAAAAGAAACTAAATGTGCACACCAGCGCTGGAGGCGATATGATGATCAAGGTTACACTTCAGAGATGAACATGGATCACTTACTCTTCTGCCACCTCGTCGTCTTCCTCTCCAGGGTTGAAGGATTCATCTGAGGAGCAGAGGAATGAAGTCATTAGTCAGCGTTTGGCCCCGCCTCCCCTTTCAGACCCTCTGTGATTGGCCGCTCACCGCTCTCGCCGTCCGACTCCTCGCTGTCGTTGGCCTCCTCCCTGATCTTGCCCTCGGCCTTCATCCTCTCCAGGTAGGCGTCGTGCTGGTCCTCGTCCGAGTCGCTGTACTCGTCTTTGTTTCCCTTCAGCCCCTGAAACCACACTGGGCCGTCAACACAGACACGACCCTCAGCAACCAATCAGCCCCCAGACCAACGGGGAGGAGTTGGCACAGCATGAAAAATCACAGGTAGGCACTCGGAAACAAAACACATCTGAATTCCCAGATAAGAAAAAAAAAAATCAAGAATCATTTCAATATTGCCCATTTCTTAATTGCAGTGGACCCACCAACCCAATCACCCTGGATTGATAATCGATCATAGACCATTGAACTGGTAAAAAAATTAACCGGTTGGGAGGAGCTCTGGTGTGAAATCACTTAGCAACACATCAAAACCACCGCCGCTCCGACCACAAGTTGGATTTTTGTTTCAGTATATTACCCAGGACCCGGGACCCTAACATTAGTCAGCAGGATGCATAACAAGGTGCAGAGACTCAGACACTTGCCCACGGACCAACTCAGTCACGGCCCATGATTAGTAGGAAAACAAACCCAGGAGTTTATCATCAGGCCAGTCAACTCCACATAGGCAACCCAAATGGCCACACAGAAGACAAACACCCCATTCAACACACACACAAACACACACACACACTTCCCACTCTCCTCACATTAAGACAAACACACCAGACAGAGCAAATACACCATGCAAGCAAGTAATCACGCCACACCAGCGGGGTCGGAGGCCCTGACCATACCAACCTTCTTCTACCAGGGGTACGAGGACAGACACAGAGACACAGGACACATGTCAGTGAGGATACACATTGGGGCATGGGGATGAATGAACAGTCAGAACACCGCAGGGGATCAGCAGTCACCTCTTTGAAGCCGCGGTTCTTGATGTTCAGCTTCTTGGCGTTGACAAAGTCGAACAGCTTGCCGTACTCCTCTCTAGTGGGTAGGAGAAACGTTTGGCCGTTACAATTCATGGTTGTAGGGGTGAAGATACACTGGGCCCACTGCCTCAATAAGTGAGTTAACTGTTAATGTTCACGTAATTTGATGGAGAGCAATGTTCTAAGCAGAAGAGAAACATTTATCAAAATCCCCTTTGAAATATCAGGCCTTTTCGCCACACCCACACACCTCTTTGAGGGTGGTTTGTAAGCTGTGCATAGTTATAATGAAATCGCACCACAGCACTCGTACTTCAGGATAAGAGCATACAAACCTAAATACACACGCACTGCTTGATGGATAGCCAGAAAAGGAAAACATTCAAAGTAACTTGATGCATGTCATAACTACAAGCATTTTATTAGGATGTGGAGATTGTGATATAGGAGGAGGAGCGCAGAGACTTTGTGAGGAGAGATTTTGAAGCAATGACGTAAAAAAGGAAAGGAGAAAAGATCTATTCAATAAAAACATTTAAAAATGCATTGAAAGTAAGTTCCTCTTTCAAATCAACGTACGCATGATGCATGGCAACGGCCGTGCCAATACTGCGGCAAGGGGCCGGGAAAAGGCTGCGACCGATGGGTGCCGAGTAATGAAAGAGCTACTGGTACCAGTGGCCCCAGTGGAACATGTTAGTATTGAGCCCTGACACATATCCATGCAAATATCAAACCAACATCACCTAATTCTCCCTGGTTGTCCGCACCCCTACCTCTGGATGCTGTTGAAGGTGAACTGGTTGTGTGTACTGGTTACCTCTCGATGCTGCTGAAGGTGTACTGGTTGCCCTGCTTGGTCTCGATCTCGAAGTCGAAGGAGCGCGTGGTGGTGGTGCCACGGGCGAAGTTGACGCAGGAGATCTCCTCGAAGCGCAGGTGGACGGGCGGCTTGTGCACGTATATGAAGCCGCGCTCCAGGGGGTACAGCAGCCCCGACGACGCCTTGTAGGAGCAGGTGATGCACTGTGTCCCCGAGTGGCTGAGGGGGACAACATGCACTTTGTTAGGGAGCAGGAGGCATCAGAGAGGGACCAACGTCGACATGGTGCCGACTGGACGACTCCTTCAACACCCTCACATGATGCAAGTCTCCAAGCATGAGGAGGACGCTATAGAAGGTCAGAACGAGGGTCCCGAATGACGAGATAACCAACTTACCCCTGGAAGTTCCCGGGCACAGTGATCTTCCGGTTGACCAGGGCCTTCATCACTCTGCTGACCATCTCGTACAGCGAGCCTGACATGTTCTTACTGAGCTTCCCCTCGAACCGCCTCTCCACGTCCTCCCTGAGGAGGAGGTAGGACACAGAGAACACATGAGAACACAGGACACACATGAGGACACAGGACACACATGAGGACACAGGGAACTGTGTGTGTGTGTGTGTTACACTCCTCTACACTGTCCATGTTATGAATGTAGACCTAATGACGGCTGAGCTTCTTGCCATATTGTAGGAGGAAGCAGATGGTACATAAAGGCTTCGGTCAACCGGCAGACCCGTCCACGTATGTAAATATGGAGTAAAGAATAAAGGGTCTAAAGGGCGTTGGCCTATGGACTAGGGCAACATGAGGGACTCACTCGCTCATGTTGAGGGTGAGGCTGAGGTCCTCCTCTTTGGAAAAGAGCAGGATGAGGAAGTGGTATCGCGTCTGGCCCTGCTTGATGGGCGGGTCCAGGCTGATCTGTTGACAGATGCATGATGGGACTTTGATAAGATGCTATTATTATGGAAACATATTAAATTGTTCTTTATTGAGCCGGTGTGATTTCAATAATCAAATGAATGATTAACTGGTTGAGGGGAATAACTCTTAGTCAGGGATAGAGCCAGACCGAAACTCTTCCTACAACGTGCATGTGTGCATGTATGTATGTATGTATGCATGCATGCATGCATGCATATTAGGGCTTTGACTTTTGGCCAAAAATCATATTCGAAGTTCGTTTGTTTATTAATATTAGTATTCGAATATATTCGAATATTTATTAATAATATTTTGACCATTAAATGCCTTCAGTAATACCTGGGCTGAATCCGAGTACTTAGTACATACTATTTATGTTCAGTGTCTACTACTTGACCATACTACACTTGTAGTACGGTCTACAGCTATGCGTAGAACGCCTAGAACGGTCTACAGCTATGCGTAGAACGCCTCTGAACTCTTCCGAACACCGCCGTAACTCCACCGGATGTTTGGAGATGACGTGTCTCCCCTCAGATGCCGGCAAAATTACCTTGATAAGTTACCCGTTTTCCATCTTGTCATCGTTGCTATTAAATTAAAAATGTCTTTTTACTTAATTACTTACTTTACTTTTTTACTCTTTTTAATGTCTCTTTTTTTCGCCGCTTTCTATGACGTCTTTCTAAGCCGCTGTTGGTAGTGTCGGGTCAGCCATCTCTTCTTCGTTCGTTACCACACCCGTAGTCTGGTAACGTAGTGACCTACCGTTGTATACTGTGGCGGTAGTACGCATTCGGAAACGTTTTCCGTGCTACACAATGCACACTGAGCATTCGGACGCGCTATATTTGTGGCGTACTACAAAATGCATACTATAAGTGTGAGTATTCGGATTCAGCCCTTGATTGGGCTTTGCGAGGTTTGTTTACCGGCGTTGCTATGGTTACCGGTCTTGCGTGTTCCAACTGTTTATTATGTTTCTAATAAATCGCTGTCTAATCAATACTTCATTCACTGCCTCTTCCGTGGTCATTACAATATTATGAATAGACTGCATGGGTTCTCCGACGTCTCTCCCTCTTGGCCTGCCCATAACAGGTTCGAATATTAAGGGCTGCCTAATATTCGTTCGAATTATTTTTATTTTTTTTGATATTCGAATTATATTCGAATCACGAAGTTCGAAGTCAAAGCCCTAATGCATATGCATTAGGGTTGCCGCGGTGTACGGTATTACCGGTGTTGAGGCCAACACAGATTACTCTGTGTTGCACACCGGCAACAGAGTTTTTTATTTATTTATTTTTTAGAAATAATTTATTTTTTCAGTCAAAATTAATAATATAATTATAATTAAGAAAAAAAAAAATTGTAAAATAGGCCACATTTCTGCTCTGTGCGGAAGAGAATTTGCGCGCCGAGAATTTGCACGCTTCCGGACGCTGTCACCGAGTGCGAGTTGACGGGAAGATAATGGCGGTTGACCTTGTTTCGAAGTTTAAGGCAAAGGCGCCTATTTGGAAACATTTTGGATTTAAATCAAACGAAAATCAGGAACCGGAGAACCCAAACGAGGCAATATGCAAACTCTGCAACATGAAGGTGGCAGCAGCTGGAGGTAACACTTCAAATTTACACACACACCTAAAACTGCACCACAGGAGCGATGCTGTGAAAATGGAGCTTGCAGCAGTGGGGCCTCCACCGGAGAGTTCGGGCACACAGCGGCCGACACAGCCATCAATTTGTGGAGCGGTTGCCAAATGTACAAAGTACAAGAAGGATAGTGTGAGGTGGACTGCATGTACCGATGCAGTCACCAAATATATGTGCAAGGAGATGGTGTCCTTCAACACGGTGGAAAAAAAGTCCTTCAAGGAGCTTTTGGCGACACTTGACCGCCAGTACGATGTTCCAGGGCGGACATATTTTTCATCCACAGCCATCCCGCGCGCTTACAAGTGTCAGGAGTGAGCTGCAACGTACCCCTTTATCGGTCGAAGAGTTTTCCCTCACAACAGGCTTGTGGTCGAGCGCAACGATGGCACCATATATGTCACTGACAGTGCATTTTATTGACCAGGATTGGAAGCTGGTGTCAAAATGCCTCCAGACGAGCTTTTTGCCAGAGGACCACACCGCCGTTAATTTGGCTGATGCCCTGCAGGACGCTCTGCGGGAGTGGGAATTGAGCGCGGATAAAGTCTCCTGTCTCACCACCGACAGTGGAGCCAACGTCAAAGCAGCTGTTCGGAACCTAGGGTGGCCCTGGTTGAGCTGCTTCGGGCACAACCTAAACCTTGCTGTGTCAAATACTTTGGAAAAAACAGAAAGTGCGAACAGACCATGCCCTTGCAGTCTGTCGCACAATCAACGGGATGTTTTTCACAGCTGGAGGAGGAGACGGGAGCTGCAGAAAGCCCAGGTCGAGCTTGGCCTCCCACATCACTCGCTGGTGACGGTAAGTTAACTAAGCCTCATATTCTTTTTGGGAAAAATTGTAAAATATAAATAAAATACAATATGCCTATATTAAGCATAACTTTTTTTTTCGCCTACGATTGTGCAACACGCTTTCTTCTTTTTGTTCCATATGCCTTGTGTTTGCTTATTTAATTGTAGCCAATTAGTTTCTTATTAATTTTGTTACATTGTGTTTGATTATTTTACCTTGTTTTACCCAGTGTATTAAAAATATAATATGTAAATAGTTGTGGCAATTGGGCTTGCAGCCCGCGGCACAAGACGAGCATGCAAGTCGCCGTCATCTTTAGGCCTATTTGATTAAAAAAAAAGTGCTTTGCACTGTTTTATTGTTTTATTGTTTATTGTTTGTCCTAATAGATAGGATACCTAATAAACCTTTGGAACGCACAAGACCGGTAACCATAGCAACTCCGGTAAACAAACCCCGCAAAGAGAGCTCCTACGTGAGCTACGTAGGAGCTCACGTGAGCTCCCCGCGCTACGGCCATCCGGAGGCGCACAGAGCTTTTGGCCGTGATATGATATATAAAATTATATTATACTATTATATATAGAAGAACGTTATAAGACGCCGAGAATTGGCGCGCTGCCAGCCGCTGTCACCGAGTGTGAGAGGAGAGTTGACGGAGAAGATGGCGGTTGACCTAGTTTCAAAGTTAATACCATTTATACCGGTGTTGACACAAGCGTATTACTCGGTGTGAAAATGTCTACACCGCGGCAACCCTAATATGCATGTATGCATGTATGCATGCATGTATGCATGTGTAACCCAGGGTTACATAACACCTTTTAATTTAATCAGAATTTAATCAAAACCAAGTAGAATAGTTGTCACTTATCAGAAAGAAATATATGGCTTGTATATTGGCGTTTTAAATAGTGACACAAAAAGTGATAGAGACATTTAAGAGGAAAGTATTGCAAATAAGTGCATTTATTTTATGATAACTGATTAATATGGTGTGATTTGTTTAATCACCTGTCAATTAAAAAGATCGCTTGGCAAATGTTCTGGCTCAGTTGCCAATAAGAAGTTAGACCTGCCTCTTCTAACCGCCAGTAGACGGCAGTTACGGTGATTCGTCCTTTTCGGGACGACCCACAGAAGAGAGATCGTTAGCAACTATTTTTTAAACAGTTGGCTACATGAACAGAGATCCCCCGCGTCACTAAAAGTCCCGAAAAGCCCGCACCGTGATTTTGAAACCCTTGGTGAGTCTCCCGGTGTAAATATTAGATTGAGAATTGTGCTTTTAGTGTGGTAAATAACACGCTAACTAGACGCTACTAGCTGCTAACGCTGTTTGCTAAGGTTCTAGCATAGTGCGCAGTGACACTTCACGTGGCGTGCCGTGACTGATCTGGGGGAGAGGATGTGAGGCCCGTTGCTGGGGCTGCAGTCTACCGGCAGACTGTAGGTTTAGCGGGGGTTGTGGGTTGAGCATTTTTTCCACTGTGTGATGTTGCGGTGTGTTGGTGTGTCAGTGATGCTGCTAGCTGTGTTTATTTGCCTTATGGGGAAAAAAAATATGAGCTGTAAAGCTGCGAGTTAATGGTGCTAGCTTTGAAATGATAAATTCTTCCAGTGATCTATAGCTTGCCGAGTATATAACTACAGAAAGAAAATACAATTTAAATGGTTTTTTTGAAGTGGTTTATTTGAACAGATTTATATAGAGTTAAAAGTGTCAATAATTTATGTTTTACACTGTTAAGTTATGATATTGTTTATCGAAAAGTAACTGAAATGTATTAGATAGACAGACTACTAATGAGTCTTTTGGCTTTGTTGTCAAGGCCGGGTTTTTTTGTGTGGATCGGAAAAAAGATATTGAACCCTGGAACGTCTGTATCCTGCTCGCCCTCCCTGGGGTCCCGCAGCGGTGTGCAGACTGGCGAGCTACCCCATCAGAGCGATCCTCTTGGACCACGAATAAGGCAAATTCTTATTGTTTCTGCAGCATTGTAGGGACAAGAGATTTTTCCGGAGTTTTCAGGAGTGTTGCTCACATGGACTGAGAGAGATCGAACCCTTAGAATAGGCTGATCTAATTTTACTGTGTTTTATTAGTGTAATGGAAATGTGTTATTTGGGGATGTTATAAGTATTCAGAGGTATTTTGAAACCTGTTTATATTTTATTTGAAAGGATTGACTCTTTTCCAGAGTCTTTGCTTGAGAGCAAGGTTGTAAAATTATTAAAAAAACTTCCTGGTTTCAGTAAAAAAAGATATAGTAAATAATATCAAAAGTATAAATATAATTATAAACCTAAATATAGATAGCTTCATATTAAATTAGAACAATAGCCATAAATAATAACTAACAGACAAATAATTACATTAAAAGTACTTTAAGGTAAAACAAACCGGATACCAGATAAATTAAAGTAAATGAAACCAGGAAAGGTGACATAAAATAAGGGTATAAATAAGAAAGGTGTTTGTGATCATTTTAATCTTTTCCACATTTTATTTTAAATCATTTTAGGTATAATTGTTCTGTTTATCATTTTTTCTACTAATAATAATATAATAAAAAAATAAAAAAATAAATAAAACCAAAAGGTAAGAGAAAAACTGCTTTGAAAAAAAAAAAGACATTCTCTTACCTTTGAAACATATATCTCTTGTTTCCGTGTGTCATTTCTGGTGCAGACAGTTACCATATCTCTCCTTAATGAACCCTAGAATCTTCTGGTAGTCTAGCACATATATTGATTATTGATTGTATACTAGTAGCAGTCTTCATTAAAAGACACCAGGTACCGGTTACACATGCATGTATGTACCAGTGGCGGCTGGTGGTTTTTAAAGTGAGGGAGGAAGGACTGCGTGCTTGGTTGCCATTGGCCTGCTTGCATTGTTAGTGGCGTATGCTGGCATAAGTATGAGAGACTCAAGTTGTTTCAGGGTGTTTGGGTGAACTACAAAATTGCAGGGTGGGATAATTATGTGAATTGATACAAATCCACCAGTGGCAGCATTGTATTTTGAAAGCTTGTAGGCAGCATGTCTTACAAGGGAAGAAGGAAAGGATGCAAAGCCAAATAGTCAAATCAGGCCTACTCTTGATTTGTAAAACTAAATAAAAAAATCTGGGCCTATTTTTGCCCGCAATGACTGAAGCTATTGGTAGTAATTTGGCTATGTTTATTTTCAGCTACAAAATGCCAAATAAAACACGACAGAAACTGTATTTTGCTACCATACTAAAATAAAGATGAGGATGTCTGCATTGCCTTGGGAGAGTGTAGACTCTAAACTCTCCCCAGGCAATGCAGACATCCTGAATTGTAAATCCAGGGTTAGGGATTATTTACTATCCAGAGTGCAATTTTTTTATATATATATATATATATATATATATATATATAAAAATTAGGTAATCATCCTGCTTCCTATATAGGAAGCAGGATTATTACCTAATTTTTCACTTTATTTAGTTTTTACAGTTGAAGATTTTATTTAAAGTCACTTTTGTCTTGTTATCTTTATTGTTGTTGTTCATCCGAAAATGATCCGACCCTCAAAAATCATGGTCGCACATGTGACCAAAATATTGCGAAAACATTGGTGGACACGCTGAAATATTTTGGTCGCACATGCGACCAAAATATTTAAGGGCGCGACTAATAATTTTTTATAGGTCACACATCTGTGTTCTCCTGTAATCAAACTCACACTCATGGTTAGGGATGGGGATTGAAACCCGGTTCTAATAAGGACCCGGTTCCACTTTGCAAAACCCGAAAATCATTAACGTTAGGGCTTATCGATACAACTATCGAGTTCCATCGTTTTTTTTGTCCCGTAGGTCCTGTAACATAATGTGTCCCTCGAGTCGCGTCACGGCATTTAAATCAATTCAATCCAATTACTGCAGCGTGTCCACCAATGTTTTTGAATGGAATTGTAAGCAAACAGGTATTACAAGTAAAACAAGTGAAGGCAGTTAACTTTGCTTGCGAGGATGGCTGAACGGGCGAAAAGGGCGAAAATCATTTATTGTAAAGTGGGGAACAGAACCTCAATGACCAAATACATTAGCATTGTGCATCAAATAAAGACCAAATGCAATACTTTTGAGACTCGAGCTGGGTTCGAAATCGTTCCCTATCACGGATATAGTGCACTATATAGGGTGCTCGCCATTTTGTAGCGTTGTTCGAATTCTCAGTGGTTAATTTCATGCACTATATAGTGCACTTAAAATACCCAAAATTTGAGTGTACATACGATGTACCCTACATGTTACTCCCGTATACCACAATGCAATGCGGTCGTGTTTTTCCGGAGGAGAAGAAGCTGTATAACCGCGAAAACGAATACATTTAATGATGGAGTCTCCGCCTTTCGTTTAGAAATGTCAACAATTTATTTGGGATTTAACATAGAATATTTAACATTCAAAATTAATAAAATAAATACAACCTCCAGCTTTCCTCGTTGAGTGCCGGTTTGTTTACATCATTGGTTCTCAAAGTGCGGCCCGCGGAATCATTCCTGGCCGCCCACAATGACATACATAATTATGTAAGTTATAAAAAAATAATATAGATATATATTTTTATTATTATATCAATATTAATTTAAACAAATATAAATAAATATAAAGAGAAAAGTCGACCCTCTAGATTTCAATTAAATCTTTACATTTGCTAGTTTTAATCCGACTGTACATTACTTTGAAAGGTTGAACCTCAGTTTCAGTGATTTAGACCTCACTTGACCTCACACCCGGAGGTCCACGGTGCAATATTCTTTTTGACCACTGGGATGCTGACGGCGTTTCCCGCCAATTGTTTTTTTCCTTTGGCGGCCCTTAGTCAAATTTTGGGTTCCTAAATTGGCCCTCAGTTGTCAAAACTTTGAGAACCCCTGGTTTACATGATGTGGGCACATCCGTCTACGTCACACAAACACCCGGCACATTTACTGACGCAAATGACGTTTAGAAATGTTCAGCGTAGTGTCCGAAATCTCGTTTGTTCGTTCCCTATATAGTGCATTAGATCATGAACACTATATAGGGAATAGTGAGTGGGTGTATAGAGAACGATTTCGAACACAGCTTCTGTCTCCTCCTTCGCCTGTCGCACCACAGACGGGCCTTTCTTAATCATGCACTCAAACTACAAGCGGTAGTAATACAGTAATACTGTATTACTCATGTTTCTGTATTACTAATACAGTTGTATAGTGCTCCAAACATTTTAGTTTATATAACTAAAACTATTGATGTCAATATTTATTAAGAATTACATTTAATTTAAAAAAGTATAGATAGTGGTATCGATAAAGAATTGGATTGTTATCGATCAATAAATATCAATGATCCCCATCCCTACTCATGGTAGGATCATATCGTGGTCTAAAGACAAGCATTTCTCTACACCTCATGCTGCATTCCAGGGACACTTTTTAGCCCGCAAGTTACGAGCTGGAACTGGGAATGAATTGGTCTGGTACGAGATCACAGGTAGTGAGTTGCGGGTTTGTCTGCCGTTCCAGGGCATTTTCACAGGTAACCCGTGAAAACACGGGTTACGGGTTGTCTGGAACGCACCATTATTAGGGCCATATGAAATCCGTTTTATTTTTTTCCAAATTCCATTTTATTTTTTTCCAAATTCCGTTTTTTCCGTTTTAATTTTCATTAATTCCGTTTTTACACTTAAAATCATCAGAACGAGTGTCAAATAAGTGCGAACGAATAGAATTTAATCAGATAGAAGACTACATTTATTAAAACATCACAACATTGCACTGTTTTTAGTGCTTCAAATAAAAACATGACATAAATATTAAAGTGCTTACAAACTCTTTTTTTATAAACTCAAATTGGTGTTTGAAGGGGCGTGCCCTGGCTACGGCGTTCATTGTTTTTCATATGGATTTTGGACTTCAAGTGGTAATCGCACGTATCTTTGCGTTTCCAATCGATAGTATGTTGACATATTCTACAAAACACCTGAGTGATAGAAGTGTTTCGGATATTGTTCGGCTCTGAATTTGGGGTTAGAACCGAATTACGGGCGCTTCAACTTCTTGTTCGGCTTCTAGTTAGGAGCGGGACCTATTGTTTGCGTGGTGGACCGGGGATTTTTTTTTAACATTGTTGTGCGAGTGACTGCTAGACATTCAGTGACGTTAATGTCACCAGTGTTGTTTTCCTTTTCCCTCGAAACTGAATTTCACCAAAATAATGGCGAATTCCGCTGCATTCCGCTGCATATTGTAAATGTGACGTCTGATGTGCCTAGTCCCTGTTGCATGTTATATGTGCTGAAGAGCAGGAACCTGCTGGAAATCAGTTATTTTACTAAGACAGGCCCGTTTTAAATTGTAACTTTGTTACTTTTAATACTTTCCTGCTTAATAAAATAATAAAAAAAAGAAAAAAAAAAAAATCAGTTGATTCCGTTTTTATTGTCCAATTCCGTGATTCCGTCCGCGTTTTCGTTATCGCGGATTTCATAGGGCCCTACATTATTCTTGTTCAAAAATCATTCACATATGAAAGTTATGGAGAGCGATAAAAAGGTGACCTTATGGCGTTAAATTCGACGCAATGAAAAATTTGGTGCACCTACATTTTGTGCTAGTGCACCTAAAAAACAAAAAAGATTAGGCGCACCAGTGCAACCAACGCATAAAGTTAGTCTGGAGCCCTAAGGCCTTAAAAAGGGTCGCACATAAATTGACAGGGTCGGTCGGAAACCGGTACCAAACAAAAAGATTGTTTAGGCCCGAGAAGGCTCATCAGGGAGCACAAGGCTGAGGTCACGTACCACGAAGAACATCTGCCGCTGGTCCTTGTGCGGCAGCAGGAAGAGCCGCAGCACGGTGGTGTAGGGGATCTTGTAGTCAAATGTCTTCCCGTGGAGGTGGAGGAACGACGGGTATATGCGGATATCGTACCTGAAGGAAACACCAAGTCAGTCCATATATATATATCCATAAACAAACTAATACATAGAGACGGGAGCCAGAAGGCGTAGCAGATTTACGTATCAAAACTATTTATCTGGGTTCAAATTTATTTGGGTATCAATAGTTGATTCACGATCAGTTTTTATTGGCCGATCACCCATTTATTTTTCCAGTGAAATGGACATGGTGGGTGTTGTCTCCTGTGGTGTGAACCACATCCTGGCGTGTATCGACATCCCTCTAAAGGCCACAGGTCTCCAGTTTAGGATTTAAATTCGGCAATCAAGTCGGCGACAGCTTATGGTGACATTTGACAGAGAAATATAATGCATTAAAACGATGATTAGAAAGACTTTAAAAGACCTGCTTCAGCAAGATAAGATAAAGACTATAAAGATAGTCAGCCAACTATTATACAACTATAGCATATAAATTATATCCATTCATATATTTTTTTTTAAGTTTTGATGACTGCATAATTGGGACTAACACATTTAGCAAAAACGACAATCAAAATAACAAATAAATATCCACTATGCATAGAAAGCGAATATAGCTTCTAGGGATGGGCGTGAGGAATCGATTACACGCGTACTCCTCGTTACAAATGAACTCGGTTGGTGGACAGGCAAACACGAGTTTGCATATACACAGACAAACAAAGTTTTCTGAAGCAAATGTATACATTTTCTGTGCGGCGCCACTAACGCATGCCGTGGGCACAAAGCAAATGAAATGTATCAAATTTCTGTGTGGCTCGTGCCGTGCCGTGTGCAGGCACGCTAGAATTTAAAAAGTTAAGAGATGACGGTTAAAGCAAAGCGCAGCGAAGAATTGCAATACCTAAAAGCAGGGGTTTTCAAAGTGTGAGAGAGTGAGCCCCCCCTCAGAGAAAAAATTCAGCTGACCCCCCCCCCCCCCCCCCCCCAATTTTTTTTTTATAAATACCTGTGTTTTGAAAGCTATCTTAATTATTTTACACATTTTAAACATCTCTGATCATAATTTTAAAACATTTGAAACATATTTTTGAAACATATTTTTTAAACATTTTAAACATATTTCTGAAACATTACAACATCTTTGTGTGTTTTTAAACACATTTCTTAACACAATTTAACAACTTTATCCAAGCATGTTTTAGCTTAACCTTTTTTAAATACATTTGAACATCTTAATCTGTGTAAACTGCCAGTTTACACAGATTCATTCAGGGTCCCCGACTCTGAATTTTCTGAGTCTAATCAGATCTGCCTTTTCAGTCCAGAGATTCGACTATTCGGCGGGGTTTGTTTACCGGCGTTGCTATGGTGACCTAAATTATTATAAGCAACTGAAAACGATGCCGGTTTGAAACTAAAACTGTGATTCTGAAAAAAGTATAAATGCTATCAAAATTCCGTTTCAATAGTATTGAAGATACACGTGTGTAGATTTGTTTAATGGTTTGAACGATGGTAAACGGTTGAAAAATGAATGAGTTACGAAGTCTAGAAGTAGGTGTATCAGAATGGGCTGACGTCTTCAATGAAAACAGCTGAAAACGAAGCAGTATGAAACTAAAACTGTGATTCGGACGAAATTTTAAATGATATCGAAATTCTGTTTCGATATTATTGAAGATACAAGTGTGTAGATTTGTTAAATGATTTGCACGAAGATAAACAGTTGAAAATTGATTTAGTTATGTTACTTCTACAGTTGAAGTACGACTGATGATTTGAATCAGCGACTTTCAGGGTTTTTTTCTTGTTTATTTTTTTCTCACGTCGCGCCCCCCCTGAAGAACTCTGGCGCCTCCTAGAGGGGGCGCGCCCCACAGTTTCAAAACCACTGCTTTAAAGAAATAGGAGATCATAAGGTGAAATGTAAAATATGCCAAGCGAAATCGAGCTACCAGAGTACTACAAGTACTATGCGGCATCATATGCTCCTGAAACAACGGTGAGTTGAGTTCGGGAAAGCAGACCCGCAGCAACCAAGTGTGTCGGCTATTTTCACCGCCGCAAGATGAGCTGTAATCCCGGCCGTGTAGAGAAGATCACAACGCTGAGTATTTCCATAGTCCATTTGCTGCCTTTTTTTTTGCAGCTTTAAATTATTTGCAATGGTTAGGCTACTTGTTTCGTTTTTGTTTTGTTGTCGAACCAGGCCTTGGTTCGACTTGATTTAAATTGTGAGACGCATATTTATTTTTGTAAGGAAAATGGGTTTTGAACGTTTACAAAAATAAATAATGAATATTCTGATAACTGACTGTTTTGATTGAGAATAAGCATTACATGTTTGGTTGGTAATATTGCCGTTCATCATTAGGCCTATTCCTGCTGCAGATGCGTTGCATTCTAAAAATAGATTTGATTAAACAAGTACTCGATAGATCCTCGAGGAATTCCTTAGATCACTCGAGTTTGGAATTTACTACTCGTGCCCATCCCTAATAGCTTCCCATCGATTAATGGAGGCTGCCTATGGCAGCGCTTTAAAACGACGATGAAGAGCGCTGACACTGGCCACACGCCGCTCTCCCTACAGCAGACAGCGCTCTTATTCTGAAGTTACAGCAGACAGCGATCTTATTCTGAAGTTAAAGCAGACAGCGCTTTTATTCTGAGGTTACAGCAAACAGCGCTCTTATTCTGAAATTACTCCTTCATCTTCCATCTGAACGGCCGAGGAGACAGTTTCCAATAGGGATGTGTGTTGAGCACCTTCGTCCAATGAGGTGATGGATACGTGCATAAAGCAGAGTAGGACTGCTCATGAAGAGCGTTCTCCAGTGAAATGCTTTTACTGCGTCCTACTACCCAGATCAATACAATGGTCTGTGGTACAGCGTAGCCGACCTCATTATTAAAAAGGCCTTATGTTAATGTGGGACAAGCATTGGTTGTCCTGCATTAACCGGAAAACCAATGTCCTGTTAATGATCATAATGACGCTGGTCTGGAGTGCACATTGACGTTGATCATGTTAACGGAGTATATTAGGCCAATACTAACCACTGCAAAAGTTGGAGAACTGTAACAAAGAATCTTTACTTTGTTACTCTACATCACTGATATTAAGAGACTGAAAGATGCTGTTTTTGGGCCGTCCAATAGAAGAACATATTTACTCCATGTAGGACTGGAACCCATCATTTACTAGGGGTGGGACTCTCTTGGCACCTCATGATTTGATTCCGAGGTCAACGATTCGATTCTAAAACGATTATTGATGCATCTCGAAGCAATTTTATTTTTAATGTACATTTCATTTTGCGGGATAAAAAAAAAAAAAAGATATATACATCTGAATTTGCTACTCAGAGTTTGCTAATCACTTCCTACTTTTGTGATGATCATTAAAGAAATCAACAGATTAATTACTAGGGATGCACCGAAATGAAAATTCTTGGCCGAAACCGAAAACCGAAAATGAGGAAACCAAGGCTGAAAATCGAAACACCGAACGAAATTATTATGCCAATTATTAGTACCATTTAGGGTTGCCGCGGTATACGGTATTACCAGTGTTACCGGTGTTGGTGTTGCACACCGGCAACACCGAGTTATAATTTATTTTTTTCCAGCAATAAAAAAAGAATCATCATCTTAAGGCCTATTTGATAAAAAAAAAAAAGTTTGGCAGTTTGTCTTTGCACTGCTTTATTTTTTTATGTGCTTTTTTCCATAAAAAAAAAAATATACAAACCTAATAGATAGGCTACCTAAAGCGTTGGAACGCACAAGACCGGTAACCATAGCAACGCCGGTAAACAAACCCCGCGAAGCCCAATCCCTAAGAGAGCTCCCCGCACTACGGCCATCCGTGTCAACACTCGGTGTTGACACGAGTGTATTACTCGATGTGAAAATGTCCACACCGCGGCAACCCTAGTACCATTGCATTTATGGCTATGACTGTGTACTAACTTCATTAAAATCAAGGCATAGCAATTTTTGCAAATCGCTATACGTGGGTCTTTCTCAGAAACATTGAAAAACGTCCACACCGCAGACATATTGGCGCTTATCCAGACAAGCGTGTGCTGGCCGCGCTTTTTGTTTGCGACATCACAATTTTTTATGTTTCGGCCGTGTTGTTTCGGTGATAAAAGTATTTCAGCCGAAAACCGAAAATGTGATTTTGGGCCATCGTTGGCCGAAAATTTTTGGTGGCCGGAAATTCGGTGCATCCCTATTAATTACCTTATCTAATATTTGATTTGAGAAAAAGCTTTTGTCACAAATATGACTTACTATGAACAATGCAATAATCAATTATTAACTTATCTCAATCGAGACGGAATCGTTCTACACAGAATCGCGATACATCGAAGAATCGATAATTTTTTCCACCCCTATCATTTACACCAGGCAGCTGCTTGGCAAGTTTCAGATCCAGTTTGAATCTAGCAAGACCAGGACCCCAGTGCGGCTGGTGTGTCGGGGTGTAGTGAGAGCCTACCCCAGTGCGGCTGGTGTGTCGGGGTGTAGTGAGAGCCGTCCCCGGTGTGGCTGGTGTGACTGGGTGTAGTGAGAGCCGACCCCAGTGCGGCTGGTGTGTCTGGTGTAGTGAGAGCCGACCCCAGTGCGGCTGGTGTGTCTGGGTGTAATGAGAGCCGACCCCAGTGCGGCTGGTGTGTCTGGGTGTAGTGAGAGCCGACCCCAGTGCGGCTGGTGTGTCTGGGTGTAGTGAGAGCCGACCCCAGTGCGGCTGGTGTGTCTGGGTATAGTGAGAGCCGACCCCAGTGCGGCTGGTGTGTCTGGGTGTAGTGAGAGCAGACCCAAGTGTGGCTGGTGTGTCTGGGTGTAGTGAGAGCAGACCCCAGTTTGGCTGGTATGTCGGGTGTGTCCCGTACCTTCCTCTGGGTGTGAGGCACTGCAGCTCTTTGAAGACGCACACGGCGTCCCCGGTGGCCTGGATGACGTCCGCCTTGGAGAGAACGTTCTGGGCGAATGCCTGGAGGAGCAAAGAGGGATCAGCATTAATTTCTCCTCTGGAGCTACAGCTCCCTCTAGTGTTCACCTGGCACACACGCCGCCATACATCATTACAACAAGCCCTTAGCTTAATGGTTCTTCATTAGTTGAAAGTTATGGTTAATTTGTTGAGCCAGCTGAAATTCGTTGTGTTTCCTTAAGAGAAGACGTAACGGCCTGTAAACACAGAACAGGTTTAGAGTTTAGTTTGCACAAATGAAGAGTGGAACCACACCACTCTACAAGTTTAAATCAAAAGGACCTTTGAATAAATGTAACATCACTAATGAAGGAGAAGGAATCGGTGGGCTCACTGTTGATTGAGTCTGTCCAACACACTCTCACTCAGTAAGGAAAGGAGCTAGAACGATAACAACATGGACTGTATGGATAATACGCCCTAGGGGTGTGCCAAAAAATCGATTAATATAAGAATCGCGATTCTAATTTTTTTTTCTTCATAACTTGTTTTTTTAAAGCTACTGAGACATATTAATGTTTTGTGCAACAGTTGTGTTCCACATGATATTTTTTGTACTGCAACATTCCTGTGAAATGAAAATGCATCTTGTTCAACTGTACCATTTTTATTATACAGAAGCACTTTATTTTTGTTCCAACTTATTTTATAGCTAGCTTTTTAGAGTAGCAGTTGTGGTCCACACACAGTGGAAAAGGCAATTTCCTTAGAATTTAAAAGGCAGAATGTTTAACTGCACTATTTTTTTTATATACTTTTATTTTTTTATCTTAAGCAATATGTGATATTGCTTTTATGCAACAATTCCATCTAAGCATGGATAAATGTTTAAAACTTAATAAATGTGAAAAATACACTTTAATGTCTCCATTTTTCATTCTGTCTTGCAAAGCAGACTGGAGCAGATCATGAAGATCCTTTGCACACCTATAGATTGAAGCAGAAATCATTATGAATCAAATCGATTTGAATCGAATCCACAAAAAATCGGAATCGAATCGTGAGATAGTAAAAGATTCCCATCCCTAATACACACCCATCACACATTTTATCCAACATATATGATCAAATGTAACAGTGTTCCTGAGATCCGCTCTGCGCTAATCAGTATTCACAGCAGAGGACGGTGGGAAGAAGTGCTGTTGGTACCAAGCTCTGCATAACAAATAATGACTTCATATTGAATTGTATGTAAAATAAATATTATGATTGGTTTTACTGCATGTGTGGATTAATAATGAAGATGGTGTGATCTGAATCGATCGTCTGCATAGGAGACTTATATTTGCAGCCTACGTTTTGCGTCCTGTTGAGCAGACTATTCTACAGATAAAGATATATCAGACATTGAACCACATTGCACATAGTCCGTCTCGCGTGAAGATTTTAAAGTCGTCAATCAAGTCAGCAATAGCCCATAGTAACATTCATTATGTAATGAGATTTATTTAGTGATGCACATGCGGTTACAAGTTCGAAATGTATCATTGGGACAAATAAATAAACCTAAATAACCAGAATGCAGAGGTTACTATTTCACGTAACGCACCGACTCCGACACCGTGGAAGGTTATAGTTTATAGGTTGTCGATCATAGATGCTTCAGTAGTTTGAACTAACATGGTGACGTGTGAATAACGAGGCTAGCTTCAGTACTTTCACCGCAAACGTAGAAAACAAAACAAAAATCACAATGAGCCGGTGAGATGCAAACGGGTTACCGCCTCTATTACTGGGATAAACAATAAGCTCTGTCTGTGGTGAACTGAGTCCTGATGAATGTTAGCAGGAAACAGTTACCTACTCAGTGACCCATTCTAATGGTGTGCTCTATCGTTTGAGTCCCCTGATCAGCTCCCATATCTGCACAGTTCAAGTTTACGTCCTGTGTTTAGGGCGTATATCGGCCGATAACCATCGCTTGCGATCCATCGGTGCATCAAGGGTCGTGAGCGACGGGACTCACCTCGACGGGGTCCTGGCCCTCGTCGGAGGGGCCGGGGGGCACGTAGAAGCGGACCTCCATGAGGGACACCTCTGCGTCATCGTTCTGGTGAAACTCCAGGGTGACCTCGTTCTTGCCCGTGGCGCACTGGGACACGCTGTTCAGCGGGATCTCGAACACTGTGCTGTCGTTGACGTCAAACGCCAGCTGAGGACCTGGGGGAGGTGATGTTTAGCAGGTGGGAGGAGCAGCTCATATGACTGAGAGGCCAGATCAAAACAGCTACTGGCAGCAATAATGAGGGGCAGAGTGCTCTCAGTAAAGCTTTAGTTTGTGTCACATTTATACTAGAGCTGTCAAGCGATTAAAATATTTAATCGTGATTAATCGCATTAATGTCATAGTTAACTCTAATTAATCGCGATTAATCACAAATTATTTTTCTATGCTAAATATCCCTTGATTTTTTTGTCCCATAATTCTTCTCATTTTAATTCTCTTATCAACATGGTGAAGTGCATCGGCTTGCCTAGTGCAAATGATTTTTACACTTTTATACACTGATCAAAACAGGACGATACAAAAAAAGAGCCTACAGTGCAATTAAACGACTGCTTTGAACAAATGTCATTTGAACATAGCAGTCAGGCTACTGCTTCTTTGTTTTGAGCCAAAGAAAAAAAAAAAAAAAAAAAAGTTTTTTTTTTTTTGTTAATAAAATAATTGCGTTAATCGCGCGATAAAAAATTTAACGCCGTTAAATTTGGTTTGCGTTAACGCCGTTAATAACGCGTTTAACTGACAGCTCTAATTTATACGAAACATTTAAATACCATTCTAAACAATCTACTTTAGTGGACTATTGAGAGAATGGAAATAGTGACAATAACCATCTGTGGAGGGTGAAGGGCTGATTATGGTCTCACGTTCACTCAATGCAAGGAGGTAACGGACCCCTTACGTCCACATCAAGGGCCTGACGGGCGCCTCGCAAAAAATGTAACCTTCCGTCGAGGCAATGCAGCAGCAAGGGCTGTGATTGGTCCGCCTACTAAAACCCGATGCAGAACCATAATCAGCCCTTTAAGGTTAGTGTGTGGAGGGTTAGGGTTAGTGTGTGGAGGGTCAGGGTTAGTGTCTACTAGTGCTGCACGATTTGGTGATAGTCATATTGCGATTATTGTGGACAATATTGCGAAACAAATGGTGTCATGAGTCTACTTGCTTGGTTATCAAGGGAAATGCACAGATTACTGATTATTTTAAAATGTTTATTTCTCACCTCAAACATAAACTAGCATAAAAATTACAAAAACTAAAAAAAAATGTGCACAGTACTGTTTGCAAAATCACAATATTTTTTAATATTTTTTTCAAAATTAGATAAATAATAAAAAAATATCTTGTTGCAAATTGGTTAGGTTTTCTCAATAGTAACAACTAAATAAATAAATAGAATAAATAAGAAAAATACAAATTAAAATCGCAGCATTCTGCGGTTACACTATCGCAAAGGCTGATATCGCGATTGCGATTCGATTAATCGTGCAGCACTAGTGCCTACCTGAGAACTTTGCTGTGCCCCAGTTCCAGCCTTTGACACACATGTCCTTCTCCGTCAGCTCCACCTTGTAGTTGGCCTTGAAGAACTCCGACATCTTCTCAAAGTCCTGGATGGATGACGAGGTAAAGGAGAGAGGAGGTGGAGAAGGCAAGAGGGAGGAAGAGTTATCAAACAGCGGCCAAACAACCAGAGTCAGCCAACGCAGCTGCTAGCTAAACATACAAATAAAGAAAACCGTCCCCGCTTCCTCCACCACGGGCCTCCATCATCACGGTGCCATTAGAGCCCTGCCCGCATTAGGGGGGGGGCCCACCTGCATCAGTGAGGGCCCCGCCATCAGGGGGGGGGGCCCTGCCCACATCGGTAGGGGCCCTGCCATCAGGGGGGCCCCGTCAGAAGAGAGTAATACGTAGCCCTCCCTCTATACCGTTCCCGTGTTCGACAATCAGTCGGTTTATTTTTCCTGCAGAGCCGATTACAAATGAGACAGGAGCGCATGCACACACACACATAAATTATCTTGCACTGACACACACACACATGTGGAAGAGATTGTGATTGCGTGTGTGGTGGGGAGAGGAGACCGCTCTGTGGGAACCAGAGTTTATGCACCTGGGCAGCTGTGGGTCTGTGGGGCAACTGCGGCCCATTAGTGCCTGCCGAGAGAGGGACTATTAGCCTGGGCAAGCTAATCCCAGCCTTAAGTTTGTAGAACGCCTCAAGACGTTTGCCTGAGAGGTCATTGGGGGACAGAAGAAGCATTTTAAGATGTGAAAACGTGCAAGTTTACAGCACGCATAAAATGTAGTCTGGGTGGAAGTATCCCGCTGGTGTTGATGTGCGTGCGTGCCCTTCACCAGCCCTCAACAGGCCCACTTTTACCGTTTTGGCTAAAAGGCTGCTCTTTACCTCACCTCAACAAAATAAGCTAAAATCCCCCCTGAACCCTAACACACATCCTGGTCCCATTTTACCCCCTCCCCCGACAGAGTTCTGAACATACTAAGCACATACATTGTGTGGCACAAACATGAGCGACTAGTGGGGGCATTTGTATACATCAAGCAAATAAGTATTCCCCCAAGGTAACAAGCTCTTTAAGGGTTTACAAAAATCAGTTACCGACAGGGGAAGGGGTAGGAGACATCACCCTGTCATCCCTCATTCAGCCTGAACACGCCAACGACAGGCCTGGGCAACCCCTGCCTCACCCACCTCCTCCCCAACCAGCCCCCCCCAACCCATGCCTCACCCACCTCCTCACCGACCTCCTGCCCAACCACCTCCACCCAACCAGCCCCCCAACCCCTGCCTCACCGACCTCCTCCCCAACCAGCGCTCCAACCCCTGCCTCACCCACCTCTTCCCCCACCACCTCCCCAACCACATCACCGACCTCCTCCCCAACCAGCCCCCCCAACCCCTGCCTCACCCACCGCCTCCCCCACCACCTCACTCACCTCCTCCCAAACCAGACCCCCCAACCCCTGCCTCACCCACCTCTTCCCCAACCACCTCACCAACCTCCTCCCCAACCACCTCACCCACCTCCTCCACAACCACCTCACCGACCCCTGCCTCCCCCAACACCTCCCCATGATAACAGAGAAGGGAAACAGCGTTATCCATCCCGGCAGCCCTCCAGCCCTAAGGCGCTGGCTCCGCCATGATAAACAATGACCTCAGAGTCCCCGCCAACCTGCCTGGATTCATCTCCGAAGAGGCGCTGATTAAACCCTGGGGGCCCCTCTGGCAGGGGGCCCCGGGATTCTGGGATGAGCTTGGCGTTGACACACATGCCATACAGGCAACATACCCACTGTGCGCGCTACGAAGCAGAATACAAAAACAACCTCCGAGCAGCCATCATGCATGAAAAGCCCGGCCAAATCAGCGAGCTGATTGGACATAAACATCGGGCTACATGAGCCCATGATTACTGTGTTTACGGAACACACATGCGAACGCGGCGCTCCCTCATTAATCCCATTAGGCCGACGCTTCACACACGGAATAGATGGAAACGGAAAAAGGTCAAATACTTGCGGATACTAACCACGCTATGTTGGCGCACACACACACACACACACGAGGCCAGGGATCTCTTAAGCGATAAAGCGTGTGCTATGCAATTGGAAGCAACAACGCAACTTATTTGGGAGAATCATTTTTGCGTGAGTAAAGAAGCCAATGTGCCAGAAAATAATGTGTCGTATGTAGGGATGGGCGTGAGGAATCGATTACTCGAGTACTCCTCGTTACAAATGAACTCGGTTGGTGGACAGGCAAACTCGAGTTTGCATATACACACAAACAAAGTTTTCTGCAAATGTAGCAAATGTATCAATTTTCTGTTGGCGCCACTAACGCATGACGTGGGCACAAAGTAAATTAAATGCATCCATTTCCATGGCGCGTTCTGTGCCGTGTGCAGGCACGCCAGAATTCAATAAGTTAAGAGATGGCGGTTAAAGCAAAGCGCAGCGAAGAATCGAAATACTTTAAAGAAATAGGAGATCATAAGGTGAAATGTAAAATATGCCAAGCGAAATCGAGCGACCAGAAAGTACTATGCGGCAACATATGCTTCTGAAACACAACGGTGAGTTCGGGAAAGCAGACCCGCAGCAACGGTGAAAGTGAAATTGTGTCGGCTATTTCACCGCCGCAAGACGCAGCTGTAATCCCGGCCGGTGTAGAGAAGATCACAACGCTGAGTATTTCCATAGTCCATTTGCTGCCGTTTTATTTGCAGCTTTAAATTATTTGCAATGGTTAGGCTACGTGTGTTCGTTTTTTTTTTTTTTAACTGTTACAGGCCTTGGTTCGACGTGATTTAAATTGTGTGGCGCATATTTATTTTTGTAAGGAAAATGTGTTTTGAACGTTTGCAAAAAATAAATAATGAATACTCTGATAACTCTGACTGTTTTGATGGAGAATAAGCATTACATGTTTGGTTGGTAATATTGCCGTTCATCATCAGGCCTATTCCTGCTGCAGATGCGTTGCATTCTAAAAATAGATTCGATTTAACGAGTACTCGATTGATCCTCGAGGAATTCCTTCGATCACTCGAGTTTGGAATTTACTACTCGTGCCCATCCCTAGTCGTATGTATTCATGGCCATATATCCACAACTACGTCCTCTTAAGGTACTTTGAGAACAATTCGTTTTAAGTCGACTCTGCCAAAGTAAAAGTAATCCTTAAGACGGTCAAACAACAACAGAAAACTGTGTGCATAGACTGCAGTATCTCTGAAATAGATTCCTCTGTGAATACAAGAGAGTCTAATTTCAGCGCCACTTATCCTTCAGGGCAGTGAAGTAAGAGCAGGTTCAACTTTTCTATTATGTAGAAATACGACACGCTACATATTGACATATACATCCCACGGGATATATGTTCTGTTCAGTGCGACAGTCCGTCCCCCCTGAAACTAGGCTTCCAGGACTTTTCGTCCACAGATACAGAACCAATCCCGTCTGAGTGTGAGGCAGAGAGTCTGCCTGGAGCGGGGCCTGCTTTGAACGGCTCTCCGTCCGCCATGACCCTTCCTACCGCTCACCGCAGCTGAGTGCTGGTCATTTGCACGCTGTTTATGGCTCATCCACAGCCAGCCCAACATCCTACTAGGGATCCCAAACAGGACCAGGCTCCTACAGAGGAGGAGACAATCGTAACAGGGCTGTTAAGTAAATCTAATCAATGTGTTCTAGCTGCTTTATGCTAAAGTTAAAGTTAACAGATCATTATTGTAAGATTCAGCAAGAATGATTAGAATAAATACATAATTAATTAATAAATCTGTGTCGTACAGAGTTAACAAATGTAAATAACTTCTGGGACGTCACCCTTTAAACAGCCTATGGTGATCAGATAACATTATTGTTGTAATATCAACTTAAATACAATAAACTGAATAAATACAGCCCAGATTCACTTAACATTAATACTAATGTTAATGAATTGGAACATCAAATGAAGAGAAAACATTAATTGATTATTAACTTAATTACAACTAATTCTAACTATAGAGAA
The DNA here is from genome assembly GCF_902167405.1 of Gadus morhua. Taxonomy (NCBI): domain Eukaryota; kingdom Metazoa; phylum Chordata; class Actinopteri; order Gadiformes; family Gadidae; genus Gadus; species Gadus morhua. Next base: position 9,008,808 of record NC_044057.1, read on the forward strand.
AGGCCAGGGAGAAATAGTCTAGACTCAGGCTAGTAATAAATCAGTAGTTCTGGTTCAGAAGGTCTCTATGGGAACCTTTTACCCTGCAAGAACTTTGCTACAAAGCACTGTATTTGGAGGGGTTCGCAAAGATAGGGGCACAACTAAATAATAACAACTGACATTTACTTTTCAGTGATGAAAAGAGCAGTGCCCATCGTCATTCTCCAACTCTCTTTTGAACACAGAACCTCTTATGGCCCTATATCCATGGTCCAGCCTGGTCCCCTGGACGTCCAGTTATAAACAGGGCTTCACATGTAGGAACACAATGGCAGCGCGAGAAAGGCATTGGCAGCTGCTGCTCAGGTCCAGAAGTACGTTATTAACTCTGCATCACACCTGATATTAGAGATAGGCCGATATGGTTTTCTCAGGGCCGATACCGATACAGATTTTTAGTAGTCAAGGGGGCCGATAACCGATATTTGGAGCCGATATTAATTTACAGAAAAAGGGAAAAATATTAGCGTCAACATTTTGAACAATACAAACTCCAACACTTAATTTAAATGCCTTTAAACGACTTAATCGTCAAATCCCGCGGGCGGGCAAGTTTTAGTTACACCACCCCTTCCCCCCCCCAACATGCTGGGTCAATTTTTCGCATCATTCAGTTGAGTGATATAGTCATGACATACACCGTTTGTCCCATTAGGCCCATTGAAAGCTTAGAATCTCAGGAATGTCATCCAATGTCAACCCAGTGGTGGAATAAATATGTTTAGCGAATATAGATCAAAATATCCTAGTGTCTTAGGTCAAAATAGCCCCCCACACACTCCTCCTCCCTAGCTACCGGCTCATTCAAATCGAATATCAATATTATTTTAGTCTAATTACATTGTGTATATGCACAAGCCATCTTATAGAAAGCAGCCGAAAAATAGAAAACCGAAACGCTGCTATGTTTTTTTGTAGAAAACAGGGATTTAGGGTTTGAATTCCGCTATTGTCGTCTGATTCATGGAATCCACTGTGTTCGCCAGGGTCTCACGGTGACAGAGACCTACACATTTCTGTAAGACCAATACTTCCTTGTTTACAAGCCTTACAAGCCAATGAGGCGATCACTATCAAACGGGGCATGCATACTTTGATTGACAGCTACACCAGCAGACAGCAAGGGTCGGGGATGGGCCTTAGATATCCTAATAGCCAATGAAAATACCTTTGACGATATCCAGCATGTCAAACACCATCTCACGTGTGTTGAGAAAACAAATTGCGCAAGGGGTGTGCGTAACTAGAAGGCTCTTCCCCAGAGTGCGAGTGTGAAGCAAGTGGTTGATTTGCGCGCTTGTGTGTTTTTATTTCTAATTATTTTTGTGAGTTTGGTTTTATGAACATTTTGAAAGATGCCTAAACGCCCGGAGAAGAAAGGAGGGGGAGGGAGGGAGGGCAGGAATCATGTAAATAGTTATTTGTTTATTTTCACATTGTTATTGTAATTTTACTTATTTTTGTTTATTTGTACAGTTATTTATAGTATTTTTACTATTTTAGTTTTGGTGTTTATACCATTGCCGTTTTCACTTAAGTAAAAATAGCCAAAACACTTTGTTTGAGCTTTTTTTGTCCGTCGTGGCTCTGCGTGTAACCAGAGCATGTAACCAATCAGATAGTGCTGTGGGTTGGACAATGCTGGAGACAGCGTAGTGACAGCAGACAGAGAGGCGCAGGCTGCATCAGAGCCAAAATAACCGCGTTTTTAAATTGATATCTTATCGGCCGACGGATAAAAAAAAAAGGGCTGATGCCGATATGCGTCAAAATGCCGAATATCGGCGCTGATAATCAGCCCGGCCGATAATCGGATCGATCCCTACCTGATATTCTTTCTTAAATGCTTATGTGCTGCTAAATGTAAATTGACACACGGGGATAATTACTCTAACAACATCTGCTAGCCCGGCTGGCTAGTTCCCAAGATCCACCCCAGAATAACATAAGAGACAAACTAACAACCAATAATGTCATCTTAAGCCAACCACTACAATGAGATTGACATTATAATAAACTATACACCCATCCCGAGCGGCCGGGGTTAATATGCAAAAACCACCAGTGTTGAGCCTCGGCCTATAGGTGGTAGGGTTAAAAGGTAATCAATATGGCTATCGGCAAAGACCTTCATACTCGTCGTACAAAATAAATAAATTGAGTGGCTAGTAGTACCATTTGTTTTTATGTACGATCTCGGATCACAGGCTGCCTACAAAGACACGGTTAATGACGGCCTGCTTATGGTGCGGGCAGCTAGCGGATCGTGACGAAAGATCAGATGAATGTGGTTATTTATGTTTCAGGCTAGCATCATTGATACTAGCGATGTAACGGTACACAAAAGTCACGGTTCGGTACGTACCTCGGTTTTAAGTCCCGGTACGGTACGGTTCATAGTTAAGGGGAAAAATTTGCTTGCTTGTCAACAAACGGAAAATGGCCATAGATCAGCAACAATGAAAACACCAATAAACTTGGTCATGGCAATTGCATTTCTGAATTCCCAGACAGGGGTTGTTGAAATAGTGTCGTGAGCTGGGTTTCCACAGCTCGTTTTTTTTTTCACAGCAACGGTGATAGAAACACCTGGATGGTGCCTTTTCAAATGCGTGTGCTAGGGATGTGCATTTCTGGCAAAAAATACTATATGACATCGGTCAATCGAGAACCCCCCACGCACGCACGCACGCACGCACCTTGTATGAAATCAGTTTATTCAACAACTGCGCCATCAACATTATTTCAAATTGGGCTTAGGCAGATAGACCTACATGCGCCGAAAACAGATCGCTAATTTATTTATTTTGCTGAACACAGCCTGCATGACGGTGAACTAGACTCGTCAAAAAAATAACTTATTTTTACAATTTATTTGTTACCAGCATTCGTTGTGTTGATCAGCAGAGAAATAGTCCCGCCAAAGACGTTGATTGACGTCGCTTAGCAACCAAGGACGCTGGGGTTCATAAGTTACGGGACTACATGCGTGATACGACAGAAAAAAAAAGGAAAAATTACACTTTCCTTGAGAGCGGTCATATATGCTTAGCAACGGTGAATTATCAAACAATTATTCACTACCGGAAGTTGTAAAGGCCCATGCAAGTGAACGGAGCGTTCAACAGCATTGAGAAGGGCCGTGTAATAAATAACGATAGTCACATTCATTTTCGATATTCTACGTGGACTCGACAAATTCGACAATCGTTGCCCATCCCTAGCGTGTGCATGTTAAAGTGCTGTACGTAGAAAAGGAGAGCCCTCTCAATAGCCGGAGAGCCTGTCCGGAGACCTCTCCTTAGCTTACGTGCGCATCCAATATTTTTTAACTATCCGTCGACGCCATAGACCTATTGGTCGACGCAACGGAGACGGCAAGGGTGTGATTAGTCCTCTTACAAAATCATTTCCGGAATCACTTCTCCGGTTTGACTTTTGCACCTTTCCCGTCCACACAGAGCCGAAACGGGCGAAAAACGATCCGGTTTAGTTTTATGCAGTTCAGGAATATCTCTGTAAAGACGGAGTCATTGCGAAACCGCATCGGAGCTGTATAAACACTGTAAATAGTAAACATTCAAGGCGCTGGTTCTCCACAGAAAAAGGTGGAGCACATCAAGCCTGCGCACATACAGCCTGCACGCTGTATACAAACATTAAGTTCACGAGGAGATTCAACCTTATAAATTGAGCAGAAATACTTTTTAATGTACAGTTAGTGCTTACATTTATCATGGGGCTTTATTTAAGCTACAAAAGAATACAAATAAAATAATAAATAAAAAATTCAAACGCAACTCTGACCTCCCAGCTGGTAGGGGGCTAATGATGTCATCGTTTAGGTTTCAGGCGTCCACACGAATCCTAACACGAAACCGCATAGGTCCGGATAGATTTGAAACCACCTCTGAGGGTGGTTTCAGAAATGAGCGATTTCGGGCACCGGATTCGCCGGGTCCATCTGGACAGTCGGGCCGAAACGCACAGACTTATGCGGTTTCACCAAAAAAAACGGCTCCGTGTGGACGGGGCCTCAATTAATTTGTTGGAGGAGATTTGAAACCACCTCCGAGGATGGTTTCAGAAATGTGCGATTTCGGGCTCCGGATTCGCCGGGTCATCTGGGACAGTCGGACCGAACGCACTAGACTTATGCGGTTTCCACCAAAAAAAAACGGCTCCGTGTGGACGGGGCCTCAATTACTTTGTACATTGTTTACTTTGCACCTTAAGGACCAATAAAACAAATAAGATTTGAAAAGCTTTAGAAGTTTATTTACAACACAATGGTTTGCAGTCAACATATAAGATAGATCGGGCGGCGAATTGCATTGCGTATCCGACATCCCGACGGAGAGCTGCTGAGGGTCTCCGTAGGTTACGGAGTCGGAGTAGTATACTTTGGCTAAACGTCCCGGTGGAACTCCGACTTCAAGTTTTAAATTCCGCATCGCAAAAACAAGCCTTGACATTCGTCATATAACGCTATGTACGCCACATTTACGCACCGCGGTACCACAACGAAGTGCCTGTACCGTGACGTTCGGTACAAATACCTGTACCGTTAGACCCTTAGTGATACAACCTTTGGGTACAGTTATCTTGTGCTGATGAACAAAGACGTATATTAGCTAGCCATGTGTTGCAGCCGACGGCATTAGTGATGACGGAGGAGGGCGGAGCCAAACCAGGCCCAGCAGCTCCCACAGACCTGAGCCAGCTGCCCGCCGGGCCTCCGCCGCCCGTCGGGACCCAGCCGGTGGAGACTCCCTGACTCACCGTGTCCCTGAAGCCGTCGTACTTGTAGACGTGTCCCGAGCTGGTGCTCAGCTTGATGCCGTGGCCCAGACACACACGGCGCCACTGGGCCGCACTCAGCTCCGCCGCCGGGATGTTGTCCAC
>NC_044057.1:9023754-9031254 GCF_902167405.1 Gadus morhua
CCGCCTCCGATGGTGTCACAGATGGCAACCAGACCCTGGAGATCAGATCAGAATAGACGTCTGTGATCAAACAGATTCACATCCCCAGATAGAAATAAATATACCATCTGTAGTTGAGGCTAATCCTCTGAGAGTGTTTGTTTTTGCGTACGTGTGTATACATGTTATTGACTCTTACGCACATACATAACACACACACGCGTACATGCACACGCGTACATATACACACACACACACACACACACACACACACACACACACACACACACACACACACACACACACACACACACACACACACACACACACACACACACACACACACACACACACACTCACACAGAAAACAGAGGCAGGTCATGGTCAGTGTCTGGTGGTGGTTGGTGTGTCTTGATTGGTTCTGGGTTGCTGTGTAATTCAATCCCTCCCTCAGAGTCTTCTCCCTGTGCCGGGTGTGCCTCTGGCAGGTATCCACAATGGGCCCCCAGTTCGGGCCCTTGAAGTGGGCGGCAGAAGTCCCTCCATGCTCCTGATATTTGATGTCATGAGAGGGAGCACTCAGTGCACCCATGTCTTATACCTTGGTGCACTGAGTGGACAGTGGGAGCATGTATTTATTTTTTGGGTCCTTGGGGAGAATGCGCCTAAAAATATCATTGCCCAATCAAAACATGCCTTCGATGTCTGGCATGCATCGTGTCCTGGGTCATTTGGCAGGACACAAGAGAAAACCAAGAGAAAACCCTTTGGAGTTTTCAGTTCAATTTCACCTCCTTTTTTTCTACCTGTTTACTCTGGGCGAGTGGTGAACACAGGAGACTGCCACTCTGGTCCCGGTTTGTTTATACTCTGGGGTCCTGAAGACATCCAGTCCCATTGTTCAGTGTTTACAGACCATCTCCAGAGAGGATCCCGGCCTCCTTGAGCTCCAAATGTTCCGATGTTCGGAGATGATGCTCATTGGGCCTGACAGGCGGAGAGGCTTTGCGTTGGAACGCTCCCAGGATGTTTCTAGATGGCTGAGCTCAAGGTGTGCATGGAACACTCATCTGCCAAACAGGGGTAGAAGGAAATATGCTTTGGCTTGCTGCCATTTGACTGATTAAAATAGAATAGATGTTTGTTTGTCTCAATAGGAAGACTTAATCATGATTTGTCAGGTGTCTCCTGAGAAAGAGACCACCGATCTCAATGGGACAAGCCTGGTGAGGTGAAGGTTAAATATATCTTCTTACTTTGATGAGCGTTGTCTACTGAGCTCTACTCTATCGGCCATGTTCTGACCAGTGGGGTCTACCGTGGGACCACGAGGGAGACGGCGCCCAGACTCTCAGAGGGGGTGTGTTGCTCGCCCGCTCGTTGGTGATGACAATCCAGCGAGCGCCGTGTTGACTCACAGGAAACGGGCGTCGCCCGCTCTAAAAACGGTCCCAACATGTTTTTGCCGGGTGGCTGCGAGGCGTCGGACGGGGAGCGTCGCTCCGTGCTGAAGAGCTCCCACTTCAGAGGAGCCCGAGGCACGGGAGGGGCCGGGGGGGGGGAGGAGGGAGGCCGGGGGGGGAGGAGGGGCTGCTCTCTGACGATGGAGATGAAAGAGAAAAAGGAGAAAAAGAAGGCGAAGTGAGTGAAAGAGAACTAATCAGGGTTAATAGGCGGTTGTTATTAGGACCCGGGGCCAAACGCAGATAATTGAGCGGAGAGGAGATGAGAGGAAAGAGAATCAGGAGGAGAAGAGAGAGAGAAACAAAATACAGCAATGAGAATAAAACAGAAAGCTGTACGGGGATTTCACTTTTGATCGTCAAACTGAGTTCAATTCAAGACAGAGGATCAGGAGATGCATCTGTTGGATTCTTTCAATCTAAAGAGAGAAAGAGAGAGAGCGCTGGAAAGAGAGCAAGAGAGAGAGAAGGAGAGACAGTGGGACTGAGGGAGAGAGGGAGAGAGAGAGAAAGGGGGGAGAGAGAGAGAGGGGGAGAGAGAGAGAGAGAGAGAGAGAGAGAGAGAGAAGAGAGAGAGAGAGAGAGAGAGAGAGAGAGAGAGAGAGAGAGAGAGAGAGAGAGAGAGAGAGAGGGAGGGAGAGAGAGGGGGAGAGAGAGAGAGAGACGGGGAGGGAGAGAGATGAGGGGGAGAGAGAGAGAGAGGGGGAGGGAGAGAGAGAGAGAGAGAGGGAGAGAGAGGGAGGGAGAGAGAGCGAGACGGGGAGGGAGGGAGAGAGAGAGGGGGGAGACGAGAGAGAGAGGGAGGGAGAGAGAGGGGAGAAGAGAGAGAGAGACGGGGAGGAGAGAGAGAGGGGGAGAGAGAGAGAGGGGGAGGGAGAGAGAGAGGGGGAGAGAGAGAGAGGGGGAGGAGAGAGAGAGAGAGGGGGGGAGGGAGGGATAGGGTGGTGACGGGAAGAGCTGGAGCACGCCAACAGGATCACATGTTGTGCAATACATATTTCACACCTGTTGAACAGCAGCATGTTTTGAGCCTTAATTAGTGGCATGAATCACAGCCCCCGTCTGGCTGTCGGCGGGGGGAGGGGGGGGAGAAAAGACAGAGAGGATGGAAGAGATGAAGGATGAATCACAGGCACACAAAGAGGAAGTAGAGTTTGGGTGAGGCGAGAAGAGGCGGAGTGAATGATTGAGGTGAGTAAGTGAGTGAGAGCGCGAAGTAGCAAGTGACCGAATGAAGAGTGAGTGAGTGAGAGGCTGTGAGCCATTATGCGGGCGACAGAGAGAGGATACGCTGAGCGTGTCATTGACGTGGAGACAAGGGGGTGGGAGACACCAGAAGGGCTTGGTGGACACCACGTTCCCACACATGTTGAGACCACCTTTCAGCCTAAATTTTCTCTTCTTAAAACCAGAGTAAAACGCCACTGAAAGGCTCCACGAGAACCCCCCCGCCGACTGAACACACACACATAATAACGCACAAACACACATTTTATAGCACGCATACACACACACACACATACACACACACAATTGTGGGCGTACACACATAAACAAACACACGTAATGTAGGGCACATTTTAGTGCAATTTTAACTCGTAATGATACCCATGATTGCAAACAGTTTCCCAGTCACATACACTTGCATAGTCACATGAAAACACTGATACCAGTTTCTGCTAACCTAAACAAAACCTCAAAGCATGTTTCCCTCCATAGCCCCCCCCCCCCCCCCCCCCCCCCCCCCCCCCCCCCCCCCCCCCACGCACAACAAAAACACAAAAATCAAGGAAAACACACAGATTAGTGTCAGTGTTTATGATTGTGGAGCCGCCACATGTCTCTGTGTCGAAGGGATATTGTTGGGACTTAGTGTAGCACAGATGTACATTGTGTGGGTGTTTATGTGTGTGTGTGTGTGTGTGTGTGTGTGTGTGTGTGTGTGTTTGTGTGTGTGTGTGTGTGTGTGTTTGTGTGTGTGTTTGCGTGTGTGTTTGTGTGTGTGTGTGTGTTTGGCTGTGTGCGTGTGTTTGGGTGTGTGTGATTGTGTTTGTGTGTGTGTGTGTGTGTGTGTGTGTGTGTGTGTGTGTGTGTGTGTGTGTGTGTGTGTGTGTGTGTGTATGTGTGTGTGTTTGGGTGTGTGGGTTTAGGTGAGTGTGTGTTTGGGTGTGTGTGATTGTGTTTGGGTGTGTGTGTGTTTGTGTGTGTGTGGGGGGAGGGGGGGGGGGGGGGGGTTGGGGTGTGTGTAATTAAAAAAAAAAAATGAAACGTAAAAAGTAGAAAGAACCAAAAAGAAAGAAAGCATAAAAATGTGCAAACTTGGCAAAGAGAAAACGTGTGCACGTACACACAAACATATGTAACATGAGTTTGTGTTGGCATGACGTGTGTGTGTGTGTGTGTGTGTGTGTGTGTGTGTGTGTGTGTGTGTGTGTGTGTGTGTGAGTGTGTGTGTGTGTGTGTGTGTGTGTGTGTGTGTGTGTGTGTGTGTGTGTGTGTTTTGTGCATGTGTAAGCCATTTGTCTGATTGTCTCTGGGTTTCTTAGTAATGAAGGTTTCATTTGAAGCCAGAGTAAACCGACAACCGTCAGAAACGTCTAAAATTAGGATTGAAACTGAGAATGCAGTCTCAGATGACACTGATCTGATTATATGTAAGCAGATGAGGCTATTGCCATAGTGACAAAAAAATAAACCAGGAAGAGTTTAGAATGGAGATGGTGTAAACACACTGTGAATGTCTCACCGGTGTGCTTTACATTGGGGAACAAGCTGTTGTCAAAGTCTCAACTTCCATTCAAATAATTGTATAAAAATAATCTGTCACCCTATTGCTATGAATACAAACACCCCAAACATTTCTTTATTATCAATTTGATATTGGGTTCTAAGTGTGATTATGGATATATATTAAGACTTTTTCTATTCTCCTTCTCAAAAGTCCACCACTCCCAGACTGTCTTGCTATTGGCTGCAGCCATGGTGCTGGCCCATTCCCTTGAGGCATCATCCTACAATCTGGCCAATGAGAGAAGCTCGATCGAAAGAACCTACGAGCTCACCAAGTATCTGGAGCACCAGCTGAAGGAGATCAAAGACACCTACGTAAGAAACAGATAGACCATATTAATCCACCTCACCTACGTAAGAAACACAAACAACAACCATTCTCGATCACAGATCCTAGTGATAGACAACGTTACTCAAATGCAACCAGCATTAAATAAGAGCCTACTGCTGGGATAGATGCACTGTGTCATTTAAGGGTTTACATCCATGTGCTCAGTTACTGGCAGCATTCAAATTAACTTCCATTACATAATAAAGTGCTTACATTTACAGAAGCAGGGATGACATCATATTTTCTATATATCGTCTATCTATCGTAATTTTAGACTAAAACTTGCACCATGAATTAAAACATGATTTCATATAGAGGAAATGTAACCTACCCCTCAGACCCGACAGCCTCTAAAGCAGGTCTTTAAGGGCGTCTTTAACCGTCCTCTGACTGTTGGCCGGATGCATACTGGCCCATAAAGGTTTATACTGTGGTTTTACTGGGCCTTCTCTCATGTCAGCTCTCCTACCTGGGGCCCCCCTTCAACGAGAAGGACTTCTCCCCGCCGCGGCCCAACAGCACGGCCCTGTCCCTGCCCAGCGCCGCCACGCGGCTGGAGCTGTGGCGAGGCCTGGAGAACCGGGCACGGCTGGCCCAGAACCAGCGGGCGTACTCTGTGTTGCTGGCAGCGGTGCAGGAGCTGGCTCGCTCCACGCTCTGCCCTTACCTCCAGACCTCCCTGCTGCACTTCTGCACCGGGCTAGACGGCCTGCTGGTCTCCATCTCCGGCCTGATGAGCGGCCTGGGCCACGCCCCGCCCCCGCCTCCCGGCCTGGCCCTCGGGGGCGGGGCCCTGGTGGGCGAGGAGGTGGCGGCCGGCCCCCTCCACAGGCCCGCCCCCCTCCTCATGAGTCAGCGGGGGGCGCTGGGCACGGTGGCAGCCCGGGATGGCCGGGTCCCGTTCTGGGCGCTGGCCGAGGAGGACGAGGAGGGGGGAGGGGGGGAGGAAAGGGGGAGGAGGAGGGAGGCCATGGAGAGGAGGAGAGGCAAGGAGGGGAGGAGGCGCTCCGAGGGAAGGAGGAGCCACGGGTGGCGGGAGAGGACGGGCGGGGCGGAAAGAGGGAGGAGGGGCCGGCGAGGGAGGAGGGGGGCGGAGCCTGCTGACCAGAACACAGAAGAGGAGGAGGAGCAGGAGGACGAGGACTTGGAGGAGGAGCAGGAAGTGGAGGGAGGGCTGGAGCTGTGGGGCCAGCGGAGGAGGCTGCTCAGCGTGTTGGAGGAGCTGTGGGAGGAGACGCGGCTGCAGGGGGAACCCCAGCGTGGCCCGTCCCTCTGGGCAACAGCAGGCGGTGAGGCCCCCCGTCGGCCCCCAGGTCCCCGGACCAACAGCGACAACAACAACAACAACAACAACAACAATGACAACAACAACAACGACAACAGCAACAACAACAAAAACAACAACAACAACGATAAAAGCAAAAACAACAACGGCGGTGACAGCTACAACTACGACAGCTACGTTGACAACCAGTACAGCTACAACCTCAACTACCGGCCCGCCGACACGGTCAGGAGGGAGGACAGCCTGGAGCACAGCCTGGAGCACAGCCTGGAGGACAGCCTGGAGGACAGCCTGGAGCACAGCCTGAAGGACAGCCTGGAGGACCACCTGGAGGACAGCCTGGAGAACAGCCTGGACCAACGCCTGGGGGACAGCCTGGAGGACAGCTCGGACACAGGTTACCTGCTGCTGCCTGATGGAGGCTCCTCCTCCTCCTCCTCCTCCTTGCGACGCCACCCACGCTCCCTTCCTCCCCCCTCCCCCACCCTCCTCCCCCCCTCCCTCTCCGCACTCTCCTTCTTCTACCCCCTTGGGGAGGAGCCCGGGAGGGAGGGCCTCCTCGCGCTCCCCCCCCCACTCCCCATCTCCCTGCGCCAGGGCCCGGCCCTCCTCCCTGCTCCTCTCCCCCCGCTCCTCTCCTCCTCGCAGGGCGCCTCCTTCTCCCCCATGCTGGCGGTGCGGCCAGCGCTCAGCGACTTCGCCCGCAAGGTGGAAGGCTTCTGGATCCTCAGGGAGCTGCAGAGCTGGCTGTGGCGGTCGGCCAAGGACTTCAACCGGCTGAAGAAGAGACTACGGGGCTGAGAGGGGGGGGAGAAAGGGGGGGGGGGAGAGAGAGGGAAAGAGAGAGCGAGAGAGAGAGGAGACACCAAGCCAGATAACAATGTGCGGTTTGGTCTGGTTGAAAACGTACAAAAACTGTAAAATGTGTATATAAAAAAAAATATATATTTCAAGACCTATAATTTACAAGATGTATTCTGTGCATCAGCATGCATGACAGTGTTGTAGACAGGCACAGAGTAAAGAAAAGTTTAAAATATATGCCAAAGACATGTGCAGACACACACACACACACCCACACACACGCACACACAAACACACACATGCACGCACTCACACACACACAAACACTTTTAACACATTCATACACAAAGAGATATAAACAGATTCATTCATGACGCTGATGCTATTGGCGGTGCGCTACGTGAATGAAGAGCTATTTGGCCGAACTCCAGCAGCCTAATGGAACATCACACACACCGAGCCAGACCACCACACACACTCACACACACACACAGACCAGAACATCACACACACACAGAGACCAACACACACACACACACATAGACCAACACACACACAGAGTCAGACCATTACCCGCCAGCAGCCGGCCGCTAATGGAGCCCTGATCAGCGGGCCAGGGGGGGCATAGACCAATAGTAACACCCCTGGAGGAGGCTGGACACACATCCTCACAGACAGACTAGCAGACAAACACCAAACCCTCCAGTGAGCAGGACAACTTGGACAGGGCGGCCATTGACCGGCGGACTGATTCACTGACAGCCGCAGCCCCCCCCCCCCCCACGCATGAATCAGCAAACATTCATCCTCAGTGTCGGAACGGGAAATAACGAATGAAGACAAAAGCA
>NC_044057.1:9033754-9181254 GCF_902167405.1 Gadus morhua
CACACACACACACACACACACACACACACACACACACACACACACACACACACACACACACACACACACACACACACACACACACACACACACACACACACACACACACACAGAAGTAACTGCATTGGAAGATATTACATAAATTAAGTAATATGTTATATATTATTATTTTATCATATAAAATAAATATATTTTGTATTAATATTTAAAATTACAAAACTCACAGGTAGACGAGAACACAATGTACAACAAAACCGAACAATAAATTAACGTGACCATAATCATGCTGCTGTATCCATTATTTTATTTAAAAGAGGACAACATCAACAGATCCACGCTATCAGGAAGCTCCGATGCTCTGGGAGGAAGTGACCAGTGCAGGGTTCAGGCCGGTCGGGCTGACACATGGTCACTCCGACGCTCATGACTAAGTAACAGAGCAAGATTTACACACTCCCTCCCACACACACGCACACGCACACACACAAACAGTCTGAGGTCATCCTTGACTTGCGGCTGATGGGGACTCCCGTACTCAGACAGAGTCTGCCTTGTTTGCAGTGTGCGCGTATTTGTGCACGCGTGCGGGCGTGTGTGTGTGTGCGAGCGTGCCTTCGCCTGAGTGTGTCTGTAAACAGTCGGCTATATACATGCTTATGTGTGTTTAAAGGTATGTGTGTTTGAAGGGTTGGTGTGTGTCGTAATACAGTGTGCGTTGTCTCCTCTAAGTGTGTGTATGGGGTCTGTCAAGCATTGCCCACGGGTGTGACTCACTACCGTCACAGATTTGTCAGAGGTGTGTCGCAACACTGCATGCCATGCGGCACTATCTCTCTCCCTGTACACACGTACACTCACACACAAACACACACACACAGACACACACACTGTCCTCCCTTCCGTCTGTGTTCGATTCCCTCCTCACGCGAGGCCCACAGGCACGCAGGACATTTCAAGTTGTTAGCTTGCTGGGTCGCTAGGCGAGGGGTTGCTCTGCTGAATAGCTGTGGCTGTCTGCTGAACGCCATAGCACTCTGACACTCTTCCTAGCGCTCCAGTACTCTGTTGTCTCTTCTTCCTCCTCATCCTCATCCTCCTCCTCACTGCCCCAACACATTCCTCTCCCTGCTCTCCATCCAAACACACATCCCGCTGAAGGATTGTCCATATGACTGTCAAGACTGGGAAATAATTGGAAATTAATGGCCTTTTAAGGGAGGGGGTGGGGGGAAGGGTGGATGGGAGATTGTTGGGGAGGACAGAGCCCCCACCCCCTCTCTCTCCCTCGTCTTCCATCGCCTCCCCCCCATCCTCCTCCCTTGTCCTAAGACCACAGATGCTCTTGTTATCCAACCTCCCCTCTGTCTCCCTTACTCTCTGTCTCTCTCCCCCCTAATTCTCTCTCTCTCTCTGCCAAGCTCTTCTCCATGTGTATGTTGATGTTATATGCTAGAAGAGCCCTCCCATGAGTGTGTGTGTGTGTGTGTGTGTGTGTGTGTGTGTGTGTGTGTGTGTGTGTGTGTGTGTGTTTGTGTGTGTGTGTGTGTGTGTGTGTGTGTGTGTGTGTGTGTGTGTGTGTGTGCGTGCGTGCGTGCGTGCGTGTGTGTGTGTGTGCGTGTGTGTGTGTGTGTGTGTGTGTGTGTTTGTGTGTGTGTGGGTGTGTGTGTGTGTGTCTGCTGACTGACTTCATGTCCATCTGACCCTCATCTCTCCCCGGCTCAGCTCAGCCATATTCACCTGTAGGATTCTCTTCTTTGTTGTTGTTTTGTCAGGACCTCAATCAAATCATTTCCTCCTCTCCTCCAAGTACCTCGCTATCCCCGCATTCTCTCAGTCTCTTTTATCTCTCCCTCTGCTCTGTCTGTTTCTATTCTTTCTCTTCCTGTTCCCTCCTTCTGTTCTGCTCACCTGCAGCACATAAAAATTCCACTTTCCATCTCCAGAGGATTGGAGACGCTCTGGGATTTACTGCATTCCAGCTCCCCCCCCCCCTCTCTCTTTTTCTCTCTCTCTCCCGCTCTCTCTCTCTCTCTCCCTGCTGGCCTTGTGTGCAGTTTTTTAACACGTTGATCCCGCCTGTATCAGTCTGCCTCCACGGCCTCTCTCTTATTGCACCCCCCCCCTCCCCAACTGTAAAATACTCATTCTAATACTATAAATAATAATAGAACAGCTCCTACCCTGACTCTAACCCCCCAAACCCCTGGGCTACCCTCGCCCCCACCGGTCCACAACCCTCATGACCTCCTCTGGCTCAGCCGACTCAACTTTAAATGGTTCTCCCTGTGGCACCAAACCTGCCCCAACCCTCCTCCTCCTCCACCCCGCCCCCTCCACCCCGCCCCCCTCCCCCTCAACGGCCCTCCCCCTTCTCCACCCCTCCCTGGGTCACTGCCATGCAATGGAACGTTCCTCCACCTTACTGGCTTAGCTGGAGGCTCCGCTGCACAGCGCAGTGCAGCGGTGAGGTGGTTGAGGTGGTGGAGGGTGTGTGTGTGTATGTGTGTGTGTTTGAAGGGGGGGGATGGGGTTAGCCTCTGGCGTAACGGGACGAGGTTGATTTACGAGCTAATCCATCGGTCGTCCGTGTGAGCAGCGAACCGCCGAGGTGAGCGGGGCTTTGATCAGACTGTGACTCAAAACACACTGGGAGAACACACTGGGAACAGAACGCACTGGAAGAACACACTTGCAACAGAATGCACTGGGAGAACACACTGGGAACAGAATGCACTGGGAGAACACACTGGGAGAATGCACTGGGAGAACAGACTGAGAACAGAACGCACTGGGAGAACACACTGGGAAAACACACTGGGAGAACAGACTGGGAGAACACACTGGGAACAGAACGCACTGGGAGAACAGACTGGGAGAATACACTGGGAACAGAATGCACTGGGAGAACGCACTGGGAACAGAACACACTGGGAGAACACACTTGGAGAACCCACTGGGAGAAGAACCCACTAGGAGCAGAACCCATGGGGGGATCAGCACATGTTCTCTAAAGCCATTAGGGAGAAATAGGGTTTGGCGTTAATTCATGCGATAGATCATAGCCACATTTTGTGTCTCTAATGTGTGTGTGTGTGTGTGTGTGTGTGTGTGTGTGTGTGTGTGTGTGTGTGTGTGTGTGTGTGTGCGTTTGTGTGCACGTGCATGCGTATGTGTATGTATGTGTGGCGTGAGCCTGCATGTTTGCATGTGTGTGTTTGTGCATGAGTCTGTTTGTGACAGGGCATATGGCATGTGTTATATTACACAGGTTGTTTTACACTTTCTTTTTTGGATGTCAGAGTACAAGTGGATGTAAATATATGTGGGAATCTCGGCAAGCCAGAGACACAACATATTCCTGTTTTAACTTTTAGTATTCTATATATGTGACAACCCGTCAAAAGGATTAAGCGAAGAAAAGAGAGCAACGTAGAGCTTTGAGACAAAAAAATACACTATTAAGAATACTTATAGAGAGAGAGAGAGAGAGAGAGAGAGAGAGAGAGAGAGAGAGAGAGAGAGAGAGCGAGAGAGAGAGAGGGGGGGGAGGGAGAGAGAGAAGGGGGAGAGAGAGAGCGGGGGGAGAGAGAGAGAGGGAGAGAAGCTTAACAGAAGATGACAGACAGATAATAAGGCTGGCGTTTAGCTGCATCTAATAAGGCCGACATCAGAAAAACTTGCTGGCAAGACCACAGACAAACAGATAGAAAACAGACAGAAAAACAGACAGACAAACAGATAGAAAACAGAGGGAGGAGAACTGTTCGGAATGGAAGAAGCGAACGAGGTAAACACACGCAGCGAAAATAAAAGGGTTTCTTCTCCTGCACACCTTTGTTGTGTGAGCCAAGTTGTCTCCAGGCTACTCCAGACAAGTGGGCAGGAACACCCCTTGGCACTCGTCCTGCTCAACATAGCTCTCTCTCTCTCATTAAGTGTAATGTATGATTAATGTCCTCACATACAGGGCGTGTAGAGAGTGTAGCCTTTAATTGGACCATCTATTGTTCGCTACGTTTCTTGGCTGAGGCCGTGTTCAATGATGGGGTTCAATGATGCGTTTTACGCAATATTGTTCCTCCACGCCCTAACACTTTGCTCTACATGCTGCCCGCTCATGCATGTCTCTCTCTCACTCTCACTCTCTCTCTCTCTCTCTCTCTCTCTCTCTCTCTCTCTCTCTCTCTCTCTCTCTCTCTCTCTATATATATATATATATATATATGTGTCCTGATTGACCTCTTACAGGGATCCTCTGGGCAGGACTTTGTCTCCGCGTCTCTCTGGCTCTCTCCCCGGGCCCCAGCCTCTCTGCGGGCTCCGAGCATGTGCGGCGGCTGATGTGAAAGGTAAATAGAAAGCTTTTAGTCCGTCTGGAGGACGGGAGAAGACAGGAGAGATTATAACATAATGGGAGAGTCCCAGACTCAACCCCCCCAACCACCACCCATCCACCCACCATCCGGTGTTCACACGTTCACACATACACACACACACACATCACCCACACACACACACACACACACACACACACACACACACACACACACACACACACACACACACACACACACACACACACACACACACACACACACACACACAGAGCCATACACATATTCCCATCCATTGAAGGATAGACCATGTTTTATGTTTCTCTCTTATGTGTTCAAAGACCTTGTTGGACACTTTTCCTTTTTCTGTGTTGCCTTATCCTGGGATTAGACCCAAGCAAATATTTCCCCCAAAAAAAGAAGGACTTCCTTGGAAAGTACACAGGGCATATCTCTTTACAGCTCTCTCAAACCCCTTTTGTGATTCACTAACGCTGTTTTCTTCATTCCGTCGCGCTGTCTGACTTCCCTCTATAGTTGGATTCCATCCATACTGCCCCATTAGGAGCAGAGGAGCAGAACCAACCTAAACCTAGGACTGAGAGAGAGAGAGAGAGAGAGAGAGAGAGAGAGAGAGAGAGAGAGAGAGAGAGAGAGAGAGAGAGAGAGAGAGAGAGGGTTGGTAAGACAGTGACTACAATTTTTAGTTGTTTTTTTTGCATAACATACCCCGGCTTGATTGACACATTCTGCAATCAAATCAAAGTGCTGACAGCTGGGACTGATTCCACACAACTGTTGTGGTTTAGGGGACAGAGCCGATCGAATGAAGAAGGGGAACAGCCAGTATGACAGTAAGAACAGGAGACAGAACAGAGTCCGGGCGGCAGGAACCGGCCTTTCCTCCTCCACGTCACGTTCGCTGAATGGAGGCTGATGCTCTGGGATTAGAAGCCGCTGTGGTTTGATGAGGAGCGACTACAAAGACTGAACTGTCTCCATATTTGTGTTGGTCATGAGGAATGGTCATTTCATGTTAATGAATCATTTAGAGTTAATGGAACTAAAGGAGCCTATATTAACTCAATTTGTTATTTCTGATGAGTATCAATGTGAATTTGGCTTAAAATAGATGCTGTTGGATGTTTTGGAAATTATATTACATTTAAGAAATATGAACTATATTTTAATATATTAATGACTAAATCATTCCAGTATTGGGTCAGTGGTTCTAATAGTCCAACATATTTGCAAAACAGGGAACTGTCTCCATCAAATAATCTCATCAAAGTTTGACTTTGTCACAAACTTGATGATGATCATTTTGAGAAAAAAATTTTTGTTTGCGTGCTAACACTTCAAACAATGTATTTGGGAAGCCATCTCCATTTGTTCCGAGCTCTTTAGTCTGGACTTCTCTGCTATAATCACAAGCTTTTATGTGTGACAGAAATGACATCTGCTGGTTGAAATTCTGAAGGCTTCAGCCTCCTTTGATCCTGATCAGTAGGACTCAGATTATAAAAACATTGAGAGCATAAGAAAAAGACCGCAGTTATCCTTTAAATCGACCTAAACCAAAACCTTCTGCTGGTTGTTTTTAACCATGTTCTACCAAAACACCCGAGAGCCAATTAGGTCTTTCCTCTCGTTTCTCTGCTTCAACTTTAGAGTTGGATGCCAGAGCCAACCCACATCAAAGAGCCCCCCTCACGCAGAGGTCAGAGGTTAATGAAACCAATTAATGTCCCTTGGATCCCTGCTATGATGTCACGACCCTCGCAGAATCCCCGTACAGAGTGGGACCAATAACATTTGATTATTGGTATTACTGGTTATTGGATTAGGGCTTTGAGGATGTGCAACTGGAGAGGAATGGTGAGGAAAAGATCTGAGGTCAAGAAAACAAAGAAACCATATTTGATGATGCATTCCCTTTCCATTCATTCCCCTTTCCCTCTGTGTGTATGTAGCGTATGTGTGTGTGTGTGTTTGTGTGTGTGTGTGTGTGTGTGTGTGTGTGTGTGTGTGTGTGTGTGTGTGTGTGTGTGTGTGTGTGTGTGTGTGTGTGTGTGTGTGTGCGTGCATGAGGGTGCATGTGTGTGTGTGCGCCAATGTGTGTTTGTGTGCATGCATGTGTGTGCTCACTGGCATTTCATCTGGCATGGCTACCGACTAAATTAATTACCGTATCACACATCTCAGCTCTGACTTCTTACCCGACTCTCTCTCTCTCTCTCTCTCTCTCTCTCTCTCTCTCTCTCTCTCTCTCTCTCTCTCTCTCTCTCTCTCTCTCTCTCTCTCTCTCTCTCTCTACGTCGGAAGGAGTGAGTTTGCGGAGCGCGTATGAGAACTATATTGTATGTTTTTTCATAACTTTTTGTTTTTTGTTTAGTTTCTTTTTGTAATTGGATTTAATATTGCTAGGTTAAGTTTTTTTTGTGGGTTTTTGTATTATTTGGGGTGTTTCTTTTGCGATCGACCAGCGGCTGCTGGTCGGTTCGCCTGAAGCATGGTGGCGTTCGGCGATCTGAGCCGAATGCACGGCTTCAAGATCTCCCCAACTTTTCCGTGCTCGGTTGAGGACTGCGGTTTGGCAGTAGGAGAGGTGGTCGGGTATAGCAGTAATATGTCCGCTGCCCGGATGAACGGAGCAGTCGTGATTTTTGTTGACAGTGTAGCGAAAGCAAATAAAGTAGCGGAGACCGGCTTCGTGAGTAAGGATTCCTTTATGTCAGTATCTCCGCTAACTGCGGCAAGGGTCACCAACTCCAACATCCCCCCGTTTATCGGGGAAGAATTGTTGATCAGGGAGTTTTCAAGGCACGGGAAAATTGTGTCTGCGATAAGGAAGTTGCCGTCGGGTTTCAAGTCTCCCCTGATGAGACAGGTCCTGGGTTACAGACGGCAAGTTCATATGATTTTGAATAAGAAAGATGCTGAACTGAATTTAGTTTTCGCTATAAAAGTGAATGATTTTGATTATGTAGTGTTTGTCAACTCTGGCACTCTGAAATGTTTTGGATGCGGGAGGGAGGGGAATCTCTTGAGAACTTGCCCGGAGAGAAACCCCTGGAAAACGAGCTAAGCCTGCTGAGGTGACAGCAGGGACCTCAACCAATGTTGAAACGGAGAAACAGAGGGTGGCAAATGTGGAAAATCACATTCAAAGTGTCAAAAAAGTTGAAGGGGAAAAACGAAATGTTGAAGATGCAAAGCAGTGTGGTGAAAATCCTCAAAAAGCATCTCAATGTGTTGAAAATGTTGAAAATGAAAAGCAGTGTGGTAAAAATCCTGAAGATACAATTCTTGGTGTTGAAAATGAAAGGCAGAGTAAATGTATTGTTCAGGAGGAGGGGAATAATGCATTCAAAGAGCCAGCAGAGAGTGATGAGGTTGGGCCCATCCCTGCTGCACCAGAGGAATGCGGGGACAGTGAGGAAGGGTTGATGGAGGAGGAAGATACTGCGTGTAAAACTCCTCTCCTTAAGAGAAAACAGGGTAGTGAAACCTGTGGCTCCAAAGCCAAGAAATCAGTGGCTAGTGGAGAGCAGGAGGAACAGACAGAGTCAATGTCTAAAGAGGAAGAGGTGGAGCAGGCAGAGTCAGAGTCCAGTGAGGAGGAGGAGATGGAGGACGGTGCCGCAGACAGTCAGCCCCTCACAGACTCACCGCTGTTTCCTGCTTCTCAGTTGGATGAGTTTTACACAGGACATAGTATATAAATGTTCCTTCCAAAAAAAAATGCTGAAAAATGTCAAATTTGATGAGTACTTTGCCGATAAGAAAATGCTGTTGCTATCAGTCAAGTTTCAGATTAGCATCAGAGGGGTGAGAGGCTTCTCTGAGCAAGAGGTCTACAGATTGAAGAAGATTGCTCTGAGACTCAAACAAGAGCTTAACAATGATGAAGACTCTGACTATTTGTAGAGCAGTTGGACTGATGTTTCTTCTTATCTTTGTCCATCTCCTCACATCAATGGCAATGAGTTATTTTAAGGTTTCCACTCTTAATTTAAACAAAGCTAGAGATGCGAAGAAGAGGGCTTGCCTGTTTGCAACATTTAAAATAAAAAAATGAATATAATGATTTTCCAGGAGACTCACAGTGATGTTTTTAATGAAACATACTGGAGGAGGGAGTTTGAGGACAAACTCATTTTAAGCCATTTCAGCAGCACGAGTGCAGGAGTGGCTCTCCTTTTCTTCAGAGATGTTGTGCCCTTATCTAATGTGGTGGAAGATCGGGTGAAGGGGAGACTGCTGGTAGTTAAGTCAAAATATGAGCGTTTTTTAATATTGTATTTATTAATATATACGCCCAAATTCTGACGCTGACAGAAGATTATTTGTTTTTGAGAGGGGATTTTAACTGCACAGTTGATGATAACGACAGGAATCATACAGAACCTCATGCACCCTCTCGGAAGGCAATGCTAACACTCATGGAAAATCACAGTATGAGTGACGTATGGAGGAAAATCCACCACAATGTAAAACAATATACTTGGGTCCACAGCAGAGAACTTGTTTTATCTTTAGCTAGGTTAGACAGGTTTTATTCTTTTACGCATCATTTTAGCATTTTTAAAGGGTGTAATATATGTCCAGTAGGCTTCTCGGACCATTCAATGGTTATATGTGAGGTTCTTAAGTTAGCATATTGGCATTTTAACACCGCTTTGCTTTTAGATGTGCATTTTAGAGAGGTTTTTATTTATTTTTGGAAAGGTTTTATGGAGAGGAAGGGGAATTTATGTGTTTGAAAAAATGGTGGGATCATGGCAAAGTACAGACAAAGCAGCCTTGTCAACAGTACACTCTCAGTGTCTCTCGTAACATCACCAAGTCTATGAAGGATATGGAGTTAGATATAGTGGAGCTGCAGAGTACTGCACAGTCCACAGGAAATGGAGACTGTGTTGAGAACCTCAAATCTAAAAAAGCCGTGCTGGCAGATCTGCTTGGAGGAGGAGCGGCGCTAGTCCGCTCACGTTTTCAGAGCGATTCTTTAATGGATTCCTTATCCAAGTTCTTCTTCAGTCTGGAGAAGAAGAACGGACAAAGAAGACAGATCCATGCACTGCGGTCAGAGGACGGACACCAGCTCACAGACATAGCAAACATTAGGAACTGAGCGGTGGATTTCTATGTGAAGCTGTATAGCAGTGAGTACAAGGAGGATAATGCTGTTTTTGCCACGTTCTGTGAGAACCTGCCCACAGCGTCAGAGAAGACCAACAGGGAGCTGGAGGGGCCCCTGACTCAGCAGGAGGTGTTTGCTGCCTTGCAGAGTGTACAGGGGGGTAAGGCCGCCGTCATCGTTGGGTTGCCCTCTGAATTCTACAGAGTTTTCTGGGCTGAACTTAAGGAAGACATGCTGGGGGTTTTCTCAGAGAGCTTTGAGGACTCCTCTCTCCCACAGAGCTGCGGGAGGGCTGTGCTCACTCTGCTGCCCAAGAGAGGAGACCTGCAGGAGATCAAGAACTAGAGGCCTGTCTCACTTCTGTGCGTGGATTATAAGCTGCTATCAAAAGTCCTGTCCAGCCGGCTTTAGAAGGTGATGGACCAGCTCATTCACCAGTCTCAGACTTACTGTGTGCCCGGCAGGTCCATTGTTGACAATGTGTCACTTATTCGAGATATTTTGGAAGTCTCCTGTTCTTTGGGTTTAGATACTAGTCTGGTTTCTTTAGACCAGGAAAAAGCTTTTGATCGGGTTGAGCACCGCTACCTTTGGAAAGTTTTACAAAGGTACGGCCTCAGCCCGGGTCTGATAGCTAAGATGAAGGTCCTGTATGAGGACATTGAGAGTCTGCTATAGATAAATGGTGGTCTGTGTAAACCTTTTCAAACAGAAAGAGGTATTCGACAAGGCTGCTCCATGTCTGGTATGTTTTATTTACTGTCTATAGAACCCATGTTGCACAATGTTTGTGTTTTTATTGATGGCCTGTTTTTACCTGATATTAGTTCAATTTTTATTTCATCAGCCTATGCAGATGACGTCATCATTTTTGTTAAATGGATGTCAGTATGAAGCAGGTCATTAATAAATTGGGCAAGATTGTTGATACATTTGGGAAGATCTCAGCTGCCAAAGTGAACTGGGCCAAGAGTGAAGCGCTGGCAGTTGGGAGGTGGTCTGCGGGTCTGCCCCAGCTGCCGGGGGGGGGGCTGAGCTGGAAGAGGGGGGGGGGGTTAAATACCTGGGGATGCATCTGGGGGATGAACAGAGTGAAAGGAAGAACTGGGAGGGCGCGTTTGAGAAGAGGGAGGGGAAGCTGGTTAAGTGGAGGTGGCTGCTTCCCCACATGTCCTACAGAGGAAGGGTGTCAGGTTTCACCAAATGGCAGATGAGAACCCAATAGCACGACACGGGAAACAGTTCAGGTGAAGAAATAGTGTTTATTCCTAGGGGCAGGCAACAGGGAAGGTCCAAAGTCCAAGCAGGCAGGTCAATCCGGTAGGAGCAGGCAAAAGGAAGGTCCAAAGTCCAAAAGGGCAGGTCGATACACAGGCAGGCAGGTTCAGGATCAGGATCAGGATCAGAAGACGCGGAGAAGACGAGAGCTAGGTTTACACACTAGACAATCTGGCAGGGAATGTTTGGGAGGAGAGGACTGATATAGGGGGAGCACAGGTGACGGTGGTCGGTTAATTAGGAGAGATCAGGGTGGCAGGCAGGTGAATGGGAACAGCAGGTAATGCAGAGCAGGGGTGAGTGGCAGAGTCTGAAATGACATGTGTTAGTGTGGCAAAACAGGGAACAGACAAATGAAAAACTACAGCCTTGCTGAAGTTGTGACAGAACCCTCCCCTCTAGGGACGGCTTCTGACGTCCCACCGGGCTGGTCAGGATGGTCCCTATGGAAAGCTGAGATGAGGTCAGGGTCCAAGATGTTACGAGCCGGGACCCATGAGCGCTCCTCAGGGCCATAACCCTCCCAATCGACGAGGTATTGGAAACCCCTCCCCCGCCGTCGCGACTTGATGAGGCGATGGACAGAGTAAGCAGGACCCCCATCAATGAGCCGGGAGGGTGGTGGGGGTCAGGAGGAGGGCTGGAGCCGGCTTTCCTTAACGGGTTTGACCTTGGAGACGTGGAAGGTGGGATGAATCCTCATAGAGCGAGGAAGGCGGAGACGGACTGCAGCAGGGTTGATGACCTTAGTGATGGAGAACGGGCCCACAAACCTTGGGGCCAACTTCCTAGACTCCACCCGGAGTGGGAGGTCACGTGTGGACAGCCAAACCTTCTGACCAGGAGTGTAGCATGGTGCAGGGATCCGACGGCGGTTGGCATCTCTCTGGTACCGGTTGGACAAACGCAGGAGAGCAGAACGGGCCCGCAACCAGGTACGCCGACAGCGCTGGATGAACGCCTGAACAGACGGGACACTGGCCTCTCGTTCCTGCTCAGGGAACAGTGGAGGTTGATATCCCCGAGAGCACTGGAAAGGAGAAAGCCCTGTTGCAGAGCTTGGAAGTGTATTGTGAGCATATTCCACCCACAAAAGCTGTTTGGACCAGGAGGATGGTGTCTGGGACGCGATGCAACGCAAGGCAGTCTCCATCTCCTGGTTCATCCGTTCAGTCTGTCCGTTGGATTGAGGATGGAAACCAGAGGAAAGGCTGACCGTGGCCCCCAACAGTTGGCAAAAGTCTGTCCAAAAACGAGAAGTGAACTGTGGCCCCCGATCTGAGACAGCGATAAACTCCTTGGTGTCCTCTTCGATGGAAGTCCACCAGAAACGTTGCTTCAGCAGAGCTAGGGTGCGCCTAACCCCCGGGTGACAGGTAAGGCGAGAAGAGTGTCCCCACTGGAGGACCTGAGACTCACAGGCACATACAGGCGATTATCAGGGCAAGCACTGGGGATCGGTTGGTCGGCCTGAGACCGTTTTACCTTGTCCACAATATCCCAGGTAACTGCGCCGATGACCACCTTAGTGGGGAGGATCCTCTCATGTTGTGTGGGACTGTTGTCGGACTGGAACTGACGGGACAGGGAGTCTGGTTTGACATTCCTTGTACCTGGGCGATAAGACAGGGTGAAGTCAAAGCGATTAAAGAACAACGCCCATCTGGCCTGACGGGAGTTCAACCGTTTGGCCGACCGGATGTACTTGAGGTTCTTGTGGTCTGTCCATACAACAAACATATTTTTTGCCCCCTCCAACCAGTGCCTCCACTCCTCGAGAGCCAGCTTGACAGCCAATAACTCCCGGTTTCCGACGTCGTAATTTCTTTCTGCTGGGGACAATTTGCGGGAGAAAAAGGCACACGGATGTAACTTTTGGTCCTCTGCTGACCGCTGAGACAGGACTGCCCCCACCCCGTAGTCTGACGCATCCACTTCCACAACAAACTGGCAGTCTAGATCCGGAAGGATGAGAATGGGAGCAGAAGAGAACCGTGACTTTAACTCACTGAACCTTTCTTCTGCAGCAGGGGACCATTGGAAGGCTACCTTCTGGGAGGTGAGGGCTGTCAGGGGAGCTGCCACAGAACTATAGTTGCGGATAAACCTACGGTAGAAATTGGCAAACCCCAGGAACTGTTGAAGCTTCTTCTGAGAGGTGGGAACCGGCCAATCCGCCACTGCTTTAACCTTGGCGGGATCCATGTGAATACGTCCGACTGAAATGATGTAACCCAGGAATGACACCTCAGTGGCATGGAACTCAGACTTCTCCACCTTCACAAACAGTTGGTTCTCAAGGAGTCTCTGGAGAACACTACGGACATGCTGCACATGTTCCTGTTCAGACTTTGAGAAGATTAAGATATCATCAATATATACGAACACAAACACATTGAGAAAATCCCGGAGCACATCATTCACTAAGGCTTGGAATATTGCTGGAGCATTAGTAAGTCCGAAAGGCATAACCAGGTACTCATAGTGGCCTCTAGGGGTGTTGAACGCCGTTTTCCACTCATCCCCCTCCCGAATGCGAACAAGGTGATAGGCATTCCTGAGATCAAGTTTGGTAAACACAGAAGACCCTAGCAGCAGTTCAAATGCAGAAGAGATGAGTGGGAGGGGGTACCTGTTCTTAATGGTGACATCAGTCAGACCGCGGTAATCGATGCAGGGTCGGAGGGATTTGTCCTTCTTATCCACAAAGAAAAATCGAGCTCCAGCAGGAGATGAAGAGGGACGGATGATGCCTGCTGCCAGTGAGTTGTTAATGGATTCGTCCATGACCTTGGTTTCAGGGGCTGACAGAGAGAAGAGTCTTCCCCTTGGTGGTGATGAGCCAGGGAGGAGGTCAATGGCACAATCATATGGGCAGTGTGGGGGAAGCGAGGTGGCCCATACCTTGTTAATCACCTCCTTTAAGTCCAAGTACTCGGATGGTACGCCTGAGAGTTCTGAGAGCTCATTAGAGGAAGAGGTGTTGAAGGCAGGTAACAAAGCAGATTTCAGACAGACCGCATGGCAATGTTCACTCCATTGTAGAATGGAACCAGTCCTCCAGTCAATATGTGGGTTATGTTTTACTAACCAGGGAAACCCCAGGATGACTGGCTGCTGAGGAGCATCTATCAGGTGAAAGGTAATTGACTCAGTGTGGTTACCTGAAATGCCCAGACGAAGAGGAACAGTGCGGTGGGTAACTGTGCAGAGGAGGCGCCCATCCAGAGCAGTAGCTTCGATAGGCTTGACCAAGGGTTCCTGGTTAATACCCAGCTGCATGGCAAGACCACGATCCAAAAGGCTGGTGTCGGCCCCGGAGTCAATGAGGACAGAGACGGTGTGTGATTGTCCATTACAGTTGAGCTGGGCGTGAAGTAGTGCACGAGAGAGCGTTTCAGGGTTCGGAATACGGCTCACCAGCGCCCTCTGGATTCCTGGTGAGCCCCGTCTTTTAATGGACAGGATGACACGTAATGACCTCCCTGCCCGCAGTACATGCAGCAGTTCTCCCTTTGGCGCCGCTGTCGTTCAACAGCTGACTGGTTCAACAGCTGCCTGGTCCGCCAAGTTGCATGGGCTCAACCGGGTCTCTAGGGGCACCGACGGGAGGTGACGCTGGAGGACGTGGAAAGCTCCAGGGAGTACTGGTCAGCGCTCTTTCTCGTCCCCTTTCCTGGAGACGTCCATCGATGCGGATGGCCATAGCAACGAGCGCATCTAAATCTGTCGGAGGGTCCCGAGCCACCAGTTCATCCTTGATACCATCAGAAAGGCCGCTGTAAAAAGCGTCAGTCAGAGAGGAAGCGTTCCAGTCACTATCTGCAGCAAGTGTCCGGAACTCAATGGAATAATCAGTCACTCTCCGGCTCCCCTGAACCAGGTTTAAAAGTCCACGAGCAGCCTCTCGGCCAGGGGTAGCATGGTCGAACACCTTCCGAATACCCTCAGAGAAGGCCGTCACAGAAGAACAAAAAACTGACTGCTTCTCCCACTCGGCGGTGCCCCAGTCCCGAGCCGGCCCCGTAAGCTGGGTGATCATGAAAGCCACTCTTGACCTCTCAGTGGGATATGTGAGAGGCTGAAGTTCAAAAGTCAACCTGCACAAAGTCAGGAAAGAGCGGCAGGTACCTGGAGCTCCAGAAAAGCGCTCCAGAGCATATAGGCGGGGTTCCGGACCAGGGGCAGTGGGAGGCGAAACCGCTGGCGGTCGACTGGCCTGCATGAGCTGCTGGAGCTGACCGCTCAGAGTCTCCAAATGTTGGTTGTGGCGTGCAGAAGCCTCCCGGAAAGCCACCTCCATAGCGGTGAATTGCTTCTCATGCTGGTGTAGAGCAACAGCTTGAGCTGCTATCTCCTGATTCACCTTCTCCATGTCGGCTGGGTTCATTTTTGGCCAGATTGTACTGTCAGGTTTCACCAAATGGCAGACGAGAACCCAATAGCACGACACGGGGAACAGTTCAGGTGAAGAAATAGTGTTTATTCCTAGGGGCAGGCAACAGGGAAGGTCCAAAGTCCAAGCAGGCAGGTCAATCTGGTAGGAGCAGGCAAAAGGAAGGTCCAAAGTCCAAAAGGGCAGGTCGATACAAAGGCAGGCAGGTTCACGATCAGGATCAGGATCAGAAGACGCGGGAGAGCTAGGTTTACACACTAGACAATCTGGCAGGGAATGTTTGGGAGGAGAGGACTGATATAGGGGGAGCACAGGTGACGATGGTTGGTTAATTAGGAGAGATCAGGGTGGCAGGCAGGTGAATGGGAACAGCAGGTAATGCAGAGCAGGGGGGAGTGGCAGAGTCTGAAATTACATGTGTAAAGGCTCGATTCCACCGGAGGCGTACGCGCCGCGGGACGGCTGCGCCGCGGTCACCGCTGCTAATCGCTTCCACTCTAATCAATGAGACCATTTCCACCGGGCGCGCCGCGTAACGTTTCAGCAGCGTCCCAGGAGCGGCGTGCTGCGCCGCGGCGCTATCGTTCCGTCCAATTCTATTTTTGCCGCGAGCGAATACTCAGCTCATGTAACTTCACATCAACATTATTACGTCATGACCGTTGGCACCAGGTCAGCAGTCAATCAATCAAAGGGTCTCAGAGGGTCGGCAACATGGACGACGAGAGACTCATTGTCGAAGTTCAGCAACATGAAGTCATTTATGTACCAAATCATCATTTTTATAAGGAATATGTCAGAAAGGACAAAGCGTGGCATTTAATTGCAATAGTTTTGGGAGTGGAAGGTGAGTACATTAGGTTTGGGATTATCGCGTGATCTCGTGATCTCGCGTGAATACGGCTGGCTCGCAAGGCAGCGCTACGCTGCTGTTACGCGCCCGGTAGGAATGGACGCAGGGCAGAGGACGCAGCCGTTCCACGGCGCAGCCGTTCCACGGCGCATACGCGTCCAGTGGAATCCCGGTGTTAGTGTGGCAAAACAGGGAACAGACAAATGAAAAACTACAGCCTTGCTGAAGTTGTGACAAAGGGTCCTAATTATTAATAAACTTGTTGCGTCCACCTTGTGGCACAGACTGAAATGTTTAGAACCCCCTGCTGGGCACTTGCAAAACGTGCAAACGGTAATTTTTAACTTTTCTGGCACAAGTTGCATTGGGTTCCTCAGTGTGTGTTATATCTTCCAAAAGTAGAGGGGGGGCAGGGGTTAGTTCACCTGGGGAGCAGAGCGGCGGCTTTCAGGCTGCAGTTCATCCAGCGGTACCTCTTGGGGCATGATGATGTCGTCTGGAGACAGATAACAGGCATCATTTTTAGGAAGATAGCTGGCCTCTTTTTAGACAAATCTATGTTTCTATTGAATTGTGTTTTATTTTGTGTGTGTAGTTTGCCTCCTTTTTATCATGGTGTTTTCAAAGCATGGACTCTTTTTAAATGGGACAGACTGGGGCCCGCTGCATCTGTGTTCTGGCTCCTGGAGTGCGGGTCTCGGCTGGACGTGCAAGATGGTAACAGCCCTGGCCTCACCCAGCGCCTGCGCTCCACTGGGGTGGTCAAGCTGAGGCAGGTGGTGGACGTGGCAGGGCCCGGGCTCCACAACACTGAGGCTGTGGCTTCTCTCCTGGGTCTGAGGTCCAGCAGACACACGAGAGACATCATGAACCAATGGATTAGCAGACTGACCAGTGAGGAGCGAGAGATGGGCAGGGACTACTTCAGCGGGGCGGATGTACCAGACGAAGGGGATCTGTTTCCAGAGCTCGGACTGTCGGTGGACCTGACTGGATTGGTGAAACCCATGGGCCTTCCCAAGTCCAGGATGGAGTCACAGTTACTTTCAGGGAAAAGTATATAAAAGTACTGTGTGATGGCTACGAGGGATGGAAATTAACACCCGCCACCCGCCATTTGCAGGTGGATTTGTATGGTGGCGGGTGAATTGTGTCACTTCACCCGCCACTGTGTCGGGTAATACTTTCCAGTAAGGTCAGTTCAAATGTGCATATTTAATACATTCGTTATACGGCGCTGTGCAGTTCCACAACCATTCATGTTAACATCCGGCCCCCTTCTTCTTCTACGCCTCGTTTGCCCGGACATGCCCTCTTTTTGAGACACTTTTAAAAAATGTGTGGCGGAATTTAAAAATCGTCCGGGATTTTATTAAAGCCTCATACATGTTCTCATTGAATTTGCGTTGCGTTTCTTTGGGTCGTTCACTAACTAGTTAGGCTACGCCCTCCCCTACTCAGTTATGTTCGCTTTGCATTGGTGGAAGTGAGGGCGTGGTTAAGTAGAGCCTTCAGATTGGACGGTTTGACTTACGCAGTTAGTTTTTTCTGAATATTAGTGTTAAGGGCCAATAATGCTTACTATCATAAGTCAGTTACCATGTCTGTGGACACATTTGTATTCAGGCACTAATTAGATTGACGTATGATGGTGTAGCCATGCATGTTGTTTTATTGTTAATATGTCAATTTGTTTTTTATTGAAAATACTTTGTATAGATGCATTATCCCCAAACTTGTCATCGTAACACCTTTGACATTAACATGGCAGATACCTGTGTATTGTTTATCATATGCGGTAAGAGTGTAACATTTTCAACTCAGTTCCTTGGTAGCACCTACTTACAGTAAGAATCACTTCTGATGGAAAAAATTATGTGCATGAAAAACACTTTTCTTATCTATTGTTGCTATTATATTGTTTAAAATGTATGCATATATTAAAAAAATATATAGCGCATAAAAAGTGGCTGGTAAAAAAGATGAGTGGCTGGTAGATTTTTAAATCTACCTGTCACAGTGGCTGGTGGGCAAAAAAGTAAATTTCAATCTCTGGTGGCTACACACAAACACAAACTGAGCAATAGGAGGGACACAGTGTGGAAGGAGAGGCTGCAGGGCCGTGTGCCTGTATGGAGGCTCCTTTACAAGCCTCCCTTAAACAAGAGAAAAGGAGACCTGCAGTGGAGGATCCTGCAGGGGACTCTGGCTGTGAATAGTTTCATTGGAAAAATCAACCCCACGGTGTCCGAGAACTGTCCATTCTGTGACAAAATTGAGACTATAGTCCATTGCTATTTGGACTGTCACAGACTGAGAGTCCTTTTCCATATTTTACGATGAGGAAAATTAAAAATGGTGTTTGTGGAATTTTGTGGTCGGGCAAGCCAAAATGGCTGTTTACAAAAGCAGGAAGAACCAGGTAGAGGTCGGGCTGGCCTTGGGCTGGCAGAGATGTTTGGGGTCCTGGTGAAGGCCAGAGTCAAGGTGGACTTCAGGTAGAACACATTAATGGGCACAATGGAAGAGTTCAGGGACTTATGGTGCTTCACCTCAACAGTATGCACTGTGCAGGAGGGGAAGCTCTTTTTTAACTCTATGTTTTAATGAGTGTGTTTATTTATTTATTAATTATTGCTGTATAATCTAAAGTTTTTTTAGTTTTTTAAGAAACTGGGAATAAAAGTTTTTTTCAAAATCAAATCTCTCTGTGCCTCTGTGTTTGTGTCTCTCTCTCTCTGTGCCTGTGACTCTCTCTCTCTCTGTTCCTGTGTGTGTGTATCTCTCTCGCTCACTCTCTCTCTCTCTCTCTCTCGCACTCTCTCTATCCATCTCTCTCTCTCTCTCTCTTTCTATGTGGCTCTGTCTCTCTCTCTCTCTCTCTTTCTCTCTCTCTCTCTCTCTCGCTCTCGCTCTCTCCTCCAGGCGCTCATTACCCACTTGTAGTTATAGAAAGCGGTTCGGCCATAAATGGCAGAGAATAGAGGAGGTGGGGGGCATCTCTCTCTCTCTCTTTGGTCGGTGTCCCTCGCCCTGCTGGCCGCGCTCTTCATCAGAACCTCTTCTGCTCGCTCGTCTTCTTTCCCCCTCGGCAGACACATCCATCATCACCTGTCGCCCGCGGTCGCCGTGACAATGTCTTACCATTGTCATCGTATTAGGTCTGCTGTTAGGGGGGCAGGATGGTCTTAAGGTTGCAGGGTTGAAACCCTGCCACTACCCCACTGTATCCTGGAGCAGGATTACCCTGATCCCTGAAGGGCAGCACTGGGCAGAGAAGTCTGCTCCATACTAGTAAAAAGTTAACTAGGGCCTCAACGCAGAGTTCCTGTCTGGCTCCTGAGAGCAGTGTGTTATAATTCAAGCCAGAGGGAAGTATTTGATTGGCTCCCCGGCCCCCCTCCCCCGGGCACTGGGAGCTGTGCTTGATGTGAGCCGCCGTCCTAATGACGTCTGTCAATTTCAATGCACAGGAATGATCGACCTGTTGATTGCCTTGAAGAGGTGATCTCTGTTCACCAGATAATACCTACTCATCTGTCCCAAAAAATGGGTGGATGGGTTTTATTCTTATTTCCGGGGCGGAGGGAAACAAATCAGGAGACCGCGCACACACGGCAGTGCGCAGACACGGCACCGGGCGCGCACACACTGTCCGCGATCGCTGGGATGTCTCGAGCAGCGAGAGTGTAGGCCGACCCCAAAGACACAGTGAGTAAACCCAGATAGGAGAACGGTAACGGTCCAGGCAACCATCCGTCAGAAGCAGTTTCTCTTCTGGACGTCAGTGACCCATTAATGTGAAAAACAAGTTTGGCACAAAACCTTTGTGCCGATCACAAACCTCATATTCGAATTAGGCCTACTGCTGTCTTGTTATCCCGAAGTGATGTGTTGTGTTTCATATTTCTTTAGATAAAGTATGCCTTCCAAGGTTCTAGGACGGGTAGACTAAGGTAAGGAAATCCATATTGCCCAAAACAGCCCTTCCCCGCTGTTACGCGCCGTTTCGTCAGGGAATCCAAATCCATGCCCCGAGTCCTATGCGGCCCTCTGTCGCCCCCATGTGGTGAATAGTTGGCATTGTGTCTATCAGTCCATAGGCCTACTAGACGATGTTGTGGAGCAGCTGCGTGTATTCTTCAGCTGCGGAGAAAGGCCTTCTGCTAATGGAATCATGGGATTAGATATTAGATATGTTTCATGGTTAAGGTATCGTTAGACTCCACTGTGTGGTACAAACCCATCAACCGTCCACACATCATGAAAATGAAGACCACATGATTCGTTGTGATTGTGTGTGTGTGTGTGTGTGTGTGTGTGTGTGTGTGTGTGTGTGTGTGTGTGTGTGTGTGTGTGTGTGTGTGTGTGTGTGTGTGTGTGTGTGTGTGTGTGTGTGTGTGTGTGTGTGTGCGTGTGTGTGTGCAAGTGTTTGTGTGGACACTGATTGCTGCCTAGACCTTATTAAAGTAGAAACAGATTGAAGAATGATAATTATGTCTAATAGGGAGGAATTTCCCTTGCTATGTGGAACAGCAGCATCACGACAATTCTCACAGCCTCACGACGAGGCTGCCTCTAAGCTTCGGAGGCAGCCTCGTCATGAGGCTTTGAGGCTCGTTGTCAAAGCCTCCTTTAGAGTCCAAAGGAGGATTCGGGTCAATTGGAACCACACACACTTATGTGCACATGCCCTCACATCACAGATGCACACCCCCAACGCACACACACGCACACATTAAAATGGAAACCAAATAAATATTTCTGCTATGCAAATCCAGGCTGTTATTCTGTCATTTACAAAAATTGTATTCCCCATTGTCATCTGTTTTATCATAATGGGATCATTGTTTCGTAAATATTTCCTTCTGTTAGAATCACAAAACAGCACACATTTGTTGTTTTAACTAATGCGAGATATGAAGAATTGTAGATCCTACTCCCTCCACATTCTATTGTATCTTCGTATCTTCTGTGTTTTCCTGTGATTCTTGATCACTTATTTACTTATTCAGGGTAGAGTCAGAGAGGAGAAGAAATCGACCAAGGTTTACTGTGGCTTTCGCTTTGTCCCCTTAAAGTAAACAAACACACAATTAACACGTGTGAGGAAGTAATCCCATGCTGGGAGGAGCCAATTAAAGGATAAGCAGAGCGCTCGGTGAAGCTCACATCGGCAAGACGACGCTGTCCCTGTTTTTAACGTTTAATCCACAATAAATGATAACGATGTCCAGAAGGTTCAAGACATTTCTAATAAACTTGTTTACTATGTCTTCTGGTAACAAAGCAATTTTGACACTACAAAATTCTCATTGAATAACACATTTTAACAAAGTGGCCGTACTAAGAAATTGGATTTGGAAAGAATATCTGGTTAAATATCAGCTCAAATATGATATTTACCGCCTGAAAACCCTGCCGTCTGTTCATGAGCTCTTTGACATGCCAGGCTTTGTTCTCTTCAACATGTTTCCCACCTCTGCATGATGATTTAATTGGTTGAGAATTGAGTTCCACAGTGAAATGAACACAAAGCAGATGTGCAGCTGGTTTTCAACCACTGGAGGCTGAGGTCGATCAGAGGCTTCAGCAGGAGAGAATACAGCATTAATATCAGCTGATGCAGGAATAGACTCCCCACATTAACCTAGCATTTTCCCCTTCATTTGTACAGTTATGCTTCACCTGACCCACAGTGCTTAGTGAACGTCTCAGTGAACCTCTGTCCTTAAAGGCCTCGTGTAGTGAACCATCTCAGCAGGCCAATCTTGTTCAAAGTGTTTATGTGAAAGCTGAGCTGACACCCCTTGTTACGTGGGCATGGAGAACCACACTGAGCAGGAGATCCAGACAGGATTTTCTGAATCTACTTGACTAACCATCAACCATGTGCTTAATTGATGTAACATCTTTCATCCAAAAACCTTAAAGGCCTATTTTGCTGAACTTTAAAAGTTTGACCTAAAATAGTGGGATATCTGTTTCTCCTATAACATTGTGCGTGCCAGACTCAATTATCCTGGGTGCTGTCGGAAGATTTTGTTATGCCAGGTTTTCATCCTTTTCGTGTGTCTTCAATGTTAGTGGGTTCATCTGATTATTTATAGATATTGCCCTGTGATTGGTTTATGGAGTTAATTATTAAAGGGGACCTATTATGCTTTTTCGACTTTTATGACCTATAAACGTTGTTATAATGATTGATAGTCATGTTTAACCATACTGAAGTGTCAAATAATGACGTACATGCATTTCGACGTATTCCCTGCTGACAGTCTGGGGTGGCTGTGCAGAGCGCTAAACACTCGGGACAACGATTGCGATTCACTTGTTCACATTTCCGGGTCTACGTAGACGTACTCCTGCCACGCCCCCATATGCCTGGTCAAATCTGCCCGCGCGCACGCTCCAAGGAAGGTAACCAATCACAATGGAGTTGGGTTGGCAGGAGGGGGGCGAGGGGGCGGAGAAGGACGAAACGGAGCGTTGACAGAGAAGGCTGAAAGAGCCCAGATGAGAGGAAGAGTTTCCCGAAAATCTACATCGTTTTTTGTGTATGGTTAAACATGACTATCAATCATTATAACAACGTTTATAAGTCATAAAAGTCGAAAACCATAATAGGTCCCCTTTAAGGTGCACCCTGGCTGCTAATTGGCTACCAGTGTTAGAATATTTTTTATTAATAATAATAATAATAATACATTTAATTTAGAGGCGCCTTTCAAGACACCCAAGGTCACCTTACAGAGCATATAGTCATCATTCAAAACTATGTAAAACAGACTAGGAATAAAAGGAAAACAGAGGTTAAACATGAAGAATAATAATAATTAATAACACTCAAAGACGCCTAAAGTGAAGGGGGGACCTCACTAACCACCACCAATATGTAGCACCCACTTGGGTGATGCACGGCAGCCACACGTCCTTATTGAACTGTCTGCAGTTCAATATGCCCTTTGTCAAACATTTGGAATATTCCTTTTTAAAGAATGAAAAACATTTGCAAAAGGCTTTTTATGGTTTGGCTTTTTAAAACATTCTGTTTCCTTTTTGTCAGCACGAACGCTAAGGTAATTACATTGTTCTGAATCTTCTTTCCCTTGCTTTTGGACAGGCTTAAGCCTTTTTTTTATCAGTCAGTTGTTTTGGCACATGTGAAACTTTAGGTAATTGGTCAAGTACAAATATATGAGTTTGATCTTAGATCTACTTTTTGTAGATTTCTTTTGGAGCAGGTAAAGGTAACCTTTGTTACAAGCATAAGATTTAATAATAAAAAAAATCTAGAAAGGTCCCTTTTCCGTAGACATGTGTTCCCAATTCATGAGGATATCATGATCAAAGTGAACTTCCTCTGACTAATTTCTTGTGGTCCTTATTCGGGCCCGTATAATTTAAAATAGCTTTGTGTCAGATGCAGCCATCGAGCCAGGTCACTATGATCAGATAAGGTTGGTCCTGCTCTGAATGATTCCAGTGAGGAAACAAGTGCTGAAATACAGCAAGACCACACCCTCTGTCCTACAGCAAGACCACGGCCCTCTGTCCTACAGCAAGACCACCGCCCTCTGTCCTACAGCAAGACCACCGCCCTCTGTCCTACAGCAAGACCCCATGCCATCTGTCCTACAGCAAGACCACGGCCCTCTGTCCTACAGCAAGACCCCATCCCCTCTGTCCTACAGCAAGACCACGCCCTCTTTCCTACCGGACCAAGCCCTTTGTTCTACCGAACCACGCCCTCTGTCCTACCGGACCACGGCCCTATGTCCTACTGGACCACGGCCCTCTGTCCTACAGGACCACGCCCTCTGTCCTACAGCAAGACCACAGCCCTCTGTCCTACTGAACCACGCCCTCTGTCCTACCGGACCACGCCCTCTGTCCTACCGGACCACAGCCCTCTGTCCTACCGGACCACGCCCTCTGTCCTACCGGACACTGGGGGGCTCCGGGAGCCCCGCAGTGGGCTCCCGGAGCCGGTGGATCGTAGGCTCAGGCTCACTGAGCGCAAGGTGGAGGAAGATGACCATCTCCTGCCTCCAGGACATCGTCCTTCTGTTCTTTGGAGATGTCCCTGACCCACACTGGCATTAAGAACAAGTGGAAAATAAGAGGCAGGAGAAGGTTTCCTCCTGAGACTTTCGGCTAAACCATCAAAATGATTTACTCAAGTATCAGTTGCATATGAATTCATTTAAAATGTCTCCATGCCTTTAGTTTGTTTTTTTGCTTTGCTTTGTTCATGTTGTGGAAGTCCTCCAGGATGGATGTAGACAGCATAAGTACAACCAGCTATTGGCTGAAGGCTCAAACTCATTTTGAGTCTGACATCAATGTGTGTCCCCAACACGCAGACACGCACACACACACAAACACACACACACACACACACACACACACACACACACACACACACACACACACACACACACACACACACACACACACACACACACACACACACAAACACACTGCCGCCGCCCCCTTCAGCAGGGACACGCAGCAGCTGGGGGCCCTGGGGCAGTCTCATCAGGGGCCTCCAGAGCGGGGCCCTTAGTGGCCGTCTCCCCAGGGAACCGCTCCGAAAGTCCTTGGGCAATCCCACCAGGCGCCCGCTTCAGAGCCCCCTGGTGGTCGTCCACTTGGCTGCAGCTCAGTTTTGCCTACAGTGATGAACCAGCCCTCACAGTGATGAACCAGCCCACACAGTGATGAACCAGCCCTCACAGAGAACCAGAACTCACAGTGAACCAGCCCTCACTGTGAACCAGTCCTCACAGTGAACCAACCCTCACAGTGAATGAACCAGCCTCACAGTGAATGAACCAGCCTCACAGTGAATGAACCATCCTTCACAGTAAATGAACCAGCCTCAAAGTGCATGAACCAGCCTCACAGTGATGAACCAGCCCTCACAGTGATGAACCAGCCTCACAGTGATGAACCAGGTCTGTTGCCAGGATGGACACATCTGAGATGGATTGAGCCTTTTCTTGCAACAATAATACCTATGTTTAGTATGCTTTATTAAATTTACATTGTTTTTTACAGCTTGGTGAAAATTAATATAATTATTTCTGAATTGATTTGAAACATGTATTAAATAGCTATATCTGGATACAGACAAACTTTACTTTGATTGAAATGTTACGCAGAGAAATGTCATGAATCAGCCTCCAACCTAATAGACATCATAGGCTGATTGTTTATGTAGTCAAAAACGACCCATTAGAACTGCAGAATCCGAACTGCTGCTCAGACAAGGCTCCACACTAACACTGCCAGAACGCCTGCTGGGTTGGGTGCGGTGATCCAAATGAGAGGGGCTGGATTATGCCCTCTTTCTTTTTCAGAGTTTATTATAATAAAGGGTAAAATATAGTATAGGATAAAAGTCTCTTTGAGCACGAGTTCAATATATGATCACTAGAAAGCACTACTGTATAAATATTCCTTATAAAATCATTGTACAGTTTAAATGAAGCAGCATTGGTGCGGAAGCCAGACTATAATGAAATATACCGGTATATAATATATTTTTTGTGTTCCTAAGTGTTCCTAAGTGTTTGTGTTAATGTGTTTATATGTGATTAGTTTTGTTAGTTTGTTTGTTTGTTTGCAACACAGCATAAGCAGCCTTCCTAAACACATTGAGTCAAGTAATATGTTAACCTGAATTAAATTTCTAGTTAGAATTCATCCAAAACATTTTTGAATGTTTGAATACTACCGGCCAACTGAACCATCTCTTATTTCAAGCTGCTCCAAGGTTACCATGGTTACAGACCAGACCCATGGCTGCAGGCTGTTCTCAGGTCTGTCATGAGGTATCCAAGGTTACTCTCTGCCAGGTTACTGTTGGGCCGTTCAGTAGACAGACGCAGACCAACACACTGTTATTGGCGGTTTATCGATTAATCAAGAGTTTATTCCATTCAAGTGGAGAGATAAGGTTACTGAACAGCTTAGAGGCGGACTGTGCGGCAGACCACAGGTGGGCCATTCTCTGCTGTTTGATAGGCTCGTCTTTTGTTAGTGTTTCTATATGTTAGCAAATATGTTCTGCTGTGTTTATAAGCATTGTGTTCTAAAGAAATAGAATCCAACTTTTATCTCCTTATCCATTGTTGTTGATATCTTAGCAGGAATATTAAACAGCTTACAGATACACAGTCGCATACATGGAATGCAAAGGAAAATTATAATAGTAATAATAACAATGTGTGTGCATGTGTGTGTGTGTTTGTTTGTGTGTGTGTGTGTGTGTGTGTGTGTGTGTGTGTGTGTGTGTGTGTGTGTGTGTGTGTGTGTGTGTGTGTGTGTGTGTGTGTGTGTGTGTGTGTGTGTGTGTGTGTGTGTGTGTGTGTGTGTGTAGCATAACAATGCCGGCTGGAGAGGGAAAGAGTGACATGGAGCGTCTGGGAGTGTTTCAGGAGATGGGGTATGTATCCATCGGAGATAAGTACGTCCCGGCCAGATACAGTAAGTTGATCGATCTCCTGAGTAATTTCAAATTGTTTCAAAATGTTTAACATTAGACAGATATTAAATAAATATAGAAAAAATAAACCAGATCATTTTGAATTGCTATAGATTGCAAATAATTTGAAATGAAGAATTATCTACATGATGTTTTATCTTCTCAACGTGTTGTAAGGGTTTGCACTATAGGTTGACAACTAGTTTTCAAATTATCAGTCTGAATAATCAGCAATGTAGCATTAAAATAGCAATTCAAAGATAAATTCCTCAATGAAAAGTAAGAGAAGCCTGTGGCCGAGCAGCATCAGCAGTTCTACACTCCTTCTGGTTCGGCTGAATCTATATGTACTCTTATATATTCAGAGAACATTGTTCTTGAGATGTATTCTCATGAGACTACAGACTTCCTCTAAACTAAAGCTAATGGTATTCCTAAACAAAGATCCCTTTATCTTAACAACAAACATTACATTATCAATACAATTGCATTTTAAGTTGAAACACTTTTATAATCCAAAGACATCAGCCATGAAGGGCTGTGATCCACAGATCAGTGGTCCCACATTAGGATAACCCTAACCCAGACCCCCGCCCCAGGACCCTTCAACGAAGCGGCGGGGCGTGGCCGTCAGATGCAGACGGGGGGGCCGCGACTGAGCAGCTCGCTGCAAATCGGCTTCTTTGAAACCACCTTCCAGCGGATCTTCGAGAGCGAGGCACTGAACGAGCCGCTGAAGAGGGCACGGCAGCAGCGCCTCCAGCAGGCCCGGAGGCGCGTGGGCGCACTGTTCCTGCCCAGCGATGGCCCCAAGCAAACGTGAGAACAAACAACTCAACAGCTTGGAAACAGTCTGTGCTGTATGTAAACATTTAATGATGGAATCCCATAAAATGACATGCTCCGTCCGTGAGTTACTCAACAGCTAGGTCGGTTAGTCTAACCTTACCTCCTCCCTCTCAGCTGTGGTTCGGGCAGTTACTACGGGACTCTGTCGGGGCCAATGAAGGCCATGAGCACCCAGGCCGTCCCCAAGAAGGGCCTCCCCTCTCCCGGGCGCAACATCTACACCTCCCCTCCCAAGAAGGGCGCCGGCTCCAGGTCTGCGGCCGT
This sequence comes from Gadus morhua, assembly GCF_902167405.1. Taxonomy (NCBI): domain Eukaryota; kingdom Metazoa; phylum Chordata; class Actinopteri; order Gadiformes; family Gadidae; genus Gadus; species Gadus morhua. The sequence continues at coordinate 9,061,367 of NC_044057.1, forward strand.
GGCCTCCAGGCCGTTGTTCAGAAGCTCGTTGACTGACATCTGAGTTCAACCCTTCAACCTGTCCCTTACTCCAGCTATCCCAACGTCACCCTGTCCAAGACGGACCTGTACACCCCCGACCGCTACGACCGAGCCAAGGAACTCCTGCAGGTACAGACCCTCCGATCCAACCGGGATCAGCCTCAGTCCGCTGTTACACTGAAGAAGAATCAAGCATCTCTGGAGATGGGCCGTGGAACGGGGTTACCATGGAGACGGGGACAGAAGGGAACACATGTTGTCCTGATCAGGGGTGCACAGCTTCATGTCTCCAGCCGCTCTGTGTCCGCTTCATATATACATATATCATATATATATATATCATAAATATCATATATATATGATAGATATGATATATATATGATCTATAAACCTTGTTGTGATAGAATGAGCCTCATCCCACACACTAGTTGGTCTCATTAAAGGTGTATATATATAAAAAAAAAAGCAATGATGATTGAGAATTGATCCTGAAGGTTTTCTCTGTTTTGGGCCTGCAGATTCCCGACTGCGCTCCAGTCCATTGTATTGAGCTTTCTTGAATGTAATGTTTAAGTTGGGCTGTCATCAGTTAACCATGTTGTGTATTTGAACTTGCATTTAGGCTTTACAATTTTGTTTATTATTTAGTAATTTAGCAGATTCTGCTAAATTACTGCTATTAAGGAGCAGGGTTTCTCATCTAGTTCAAAGGTATTTTTAACACTGCAGTGATCACATGGACCTGGAACCTTCTTATGAGCTGTAGGAAGGAGCAGCTGTGTACCACCGTCATCTTCATATGTTTTATCGACGATAGTTTGAAAGAATGAAATCACTTTGCAGGGCTGCAACCTGTCACGGACTTCAGACATTGCACGGACTTCAGACATGACAATGACACTGAATATGTTATATTGTGCTTATTGTGTTTTCTGTATGTTGCAGAGCGAGACAGCAACCAACCGTTCAAAGTTCAAGAGTGGTCCCTTTAAACTCCACCTCCACCCTAAAGACTATTTCCATGAAAACCCATACTTTAGCAACAAGCCCATCCCACCAGCGCAAAAGCCACTCCCTGCAACAAAACAATTCTTAGTTCCATTCAAACCTTCCTCCCCTACCAAGCAGGTAATGGATGGATGATGTGAATAGTGGGGTGGATGTCTTTGACTCTCATTTCATATGATAACAGTGTACTAAAGAGAGTGTCTGTAACTGCCAGATAGGGGGCATGAAGGCGGGGACCTTTGACCTCTACCCGTCCCATTCGGCTGACCCCTACAAGCCTGGCCGACCCAAACAAGCGAACCCTGGGCACCCAACGTTTTGGCCAGCTCCTGGTCCAAAGAGCTCCCCTGTCAAGAGCATCGTAACCCTGAATGTCAACAGGTTGGTCAGCAGTCTCTCTTCTTTCCATTTCTTTGGTCTAAATAGGAAAGTTAATGAAGTCCATTTGACTTGTATAGCCATTAATCCAAGCTACAGTGTCAAAGGACTTTACAGGCCATATATTTATGACAAGGGATAGATGTAATTATGACGATAGGTTGTCTCGCAGCTTTGCTGCTTGACACCCAAAGATTAGATGATGTATAAAGTAAGCAAGCACGTACATTCAGACTCAGAGCCTTACACAGCCTTTGCATTACAGTGTCCATGTTAAAGTGTAATAAGAATACAGAGTGATAAGAAATTAAACGACATGGATTGGCATGTACTTCATATGTGATAACACATAAATGTGTAGCTACTGTTCTACAGCATTGTTCCATACACATTAAGAACATAATGGAACAGGTTGTTACATTGCTTATAACTGTTTAATTACACTGTAGCAAGTACACAAATGTATGGTCTTACCAAACGTTTTTTTCAAGTTGCCTCAAATTGGTGGTGACTTGATGAATGAGATCACGGTAACCCTTCCTTTTACAGTCCCCTAATTACTAGGTATTTACCCGGTACATACATGGTAAATCATAGTGTATTACTTGGTAATTGCCACTGGTAATAAGAAGGTAAATACAGAGGTAGTTACCCGGTAAATACATGGTAAATCCTAGTGTATTACTGGGTAATTACCACTGGTAATAAGAAGGTAAATACAGAGGAATTATCCGGTAAATTATAGTGTATTACTGTGTAATTACCACTGGTAATAAGAAGGTAAATACAGAGGAATTAATGCTGAAGTACTAAGTAAAACCTCCACTATTACCCATCAACTCAACTAAGTAGTGTGTAGTTGTAACTGTTTTAGGTTGGTAATAACTCCGATATTGTGTACTTCCTAGGAATTTAGGCAACCAATTCTTATAGACACCTATTATCCAAGGTTTATGTTGGTTAACAGCCCAAATTTAATGATGTACTATCTAGAAATTAGCATAGTGCTTTCCAATAAAATACTTTTTCTTAGTTATTATTCAAAGCTACACCCATTTAGAAAGGGTTTATTCGATTTACCACTATGGAATTACTTACCTGGTAACAACCTCTGCAGGAACAGTTTTCCTCTAGTGTCATGGTACATCTTCTTAAATACTGGGTACGAAGCCGTTTGTTTCCATGGTATTACCAGGTTCTTACCATATAATTTATAATAGATTCCATTGTCCATGCAGTCAACACAAACTTGTACCAAGTACCTTCTGCGACGTTACCAAGTAAAACACGACAATTTACCCAGTAAGTAAGCTGAAACTGTACTGTAAAAGGAAGCCTTGTTTGTTTCCATGGTATTACCAGGTTCTTACCATATAATTTGTAATACATTATTCCCTTTTCCATGCAGTCAACACAAACTTGTACCATGTACGTTCTGCTTGTTACCAAGTAAAACACGACAATTTACCCAGTAATTAAGCTGAAACTGTACTGTAAAAGGAAGCCTTGTTTGTTTCCATGGTATTACCAGGTTCTTACCATATAATTTGTAATAGATTATTCCCTTTTCCATGCAGTCAACACAAACTTGTACCATGTACGTTCTGCGACGTTACCAAGTAAAACACGACAATTTACCCAGTAATTAAGCTGAAACTGTACTGTAAAAGGAAGCCTCGTTTATTTCCATGGTATTACCAGGTTCTTACCATATAATTTGTAATACATTATTCCCTTTTCCATGCAGTCAACACAAACTTGTACCATGTACGTTCTGCAACGTTACCAAGTAAAACACGACAATTTACCCAGTAAGTAAGCTGAAAGTGTACTGTAAAAGGAAGCCTAGTTTGTTTCCATGGTATTACCAGGCTCTTACCATATAAGTTGTAACTGGTTATTCCTTTCTCCATGCAATCAACACAAACCAAATATGTTTTGCAACATCTTCACCAGTAGTTAAGCACTTTAATTGTTGTTATAAAACCCCAAACCACTGTTATTAAAACATTAAAAGGCATATTAAAATTAAACAAAATCAAAGGCTTATCTTTCAAACAATGCATATCTCACAAACGGGCACTGAACACTGAAGAAATCGGACAAAAAAAAGAGCCGTCCACATCAACTCAATTTAAATGTTACTGATGGTGTTTTCATAAAACACATGACATTGTTATGGCAAGTGACCACAAGGAAGACTGCTTCAACCTCTTCCATTTGAATAAGCGGTGAATGCCATGCAGCAATCTGCCTATGGGAGCATCTTTGTGGTCATTCGCAAACCAATGAGTCCACTCGATGAATGAGAGATGACTCTTTAGTGTCTTCTCTGTGAGGTATCCCTGCAGTCTCCACATCTGGGATTTGAAGGCTGACCAAGACCTGACCAGGTACCTCCAAATCTCCCCTTCCATACTGTAATAAAGAATCAGAAGACAAGAAAATAAACATTAGGACTGTCAATTAATGAAAATTTCTAGAACATGTAGAACTCAAAGATTATTTTGTTTATTAGTTAAAAAAGGATGCTGATCCTGAAAGGCATAGCCATAAATACAGTTAATAGGACGGGAGGGGACAGGCTGTTAGCTCCGGTTAGCACTTTAGCATCGAGCTAGCGGAGCTTCTGTCATTCAAATAACTCGGACATGTTGTTTAAAACCTATAACACCCAATTTATTGAAATATCCGGATTTAATCGGGCTCTCTCCCATAAGTACAGTTAATAGGACGGGAAGAGACAGGCTCTGTTAGCCCCGGTTAGCGCGATGCTAAAGAGCAGCTCTACCGGAGCATGCCACCTCAACAGGTGCAAGTTAGCCTCCGGTTTGATATTCGCCGGATATTCGGTTTACCACCCAATCGGATTCATCAACATAAGTGCAATACATTACGGGCTTAGTATGTTGAGGACGGTTTAGGACACCGTTGGCGCTGTCACACTAAATTTGTACCGGCTGCCAAATTTGTACCGGGCGCGTCATCCATACGTAATCCATTCCAAACCTGCCTGTCAGCAGATGATCGCGTCGTCCGTTACCGGGCAGGTTTCAAAAAACATTTGCGCTCATGTTGCCAAAGACGAAATAACATAATACAGTTAATGGATCGCTAGATAATGTAATGTTTTGTTGGGTTCCTTAATAAACACACGATGTATCTTGGAACAGACATCAACATGCAGCGCGCCAATCCAACTGCGCAAGCTCCGTGTGACGGTCTAATAACTGATGTTGATATCAGTAGGCCTACAGATAACACTTGTTTTTACTTTATATTTGTATTGTATTTAATTGTTTAATCAAATTTAGCAAGTAAACTGAGTGTTTAAAGCAGGTCAAGGACGAAATAGCACAATACAGATAACGGATCGCTAGATAGAAGGTTCGCGAATGTTCACGTCATTCGACGCGATCGTCCGTTGCCAGGCAACGGACGAAGCGATCATCTGTTGCCAGGCAGATTTGGAGTGGATTACGTATGGATGACGCGCCCGGTACAAATTTGGCAGCCGGTACAAATTTAGTGTGACAGCGCCATCGATGTCTGTGCAACAACGTCATTTACGTTCTGGCTGCTACCTGTTTTAGGGACCGTCAGCAAGTTACACTCACCGACTGGTGGCAGAGACGTTACCATGGAATTGTTTGAGGAAATTAATCACACAAATATATTGCAATATAGTTAATCATAATGCAGTTAATAGTTTAATATTCGACAAAAATCGACTAAACTATATTTGAAATTATTAATTGCATCCCGTTTAACAATAATGCAATATATTAGCAAAGTTACCTGCAGTAAGTAGCAGCCCACCATTGGCAACTACTACTACAATCAGGTGACAAAATGTATTTTTTCAGTGATTTTTATGTTATTTGATATGATTTATTTCCAGAAACAATTCCATGGTAACGTCTCTGCCACCAGTCGGTGAGTGTAACTTGTTGACGGTCCCTAAAACAGGTAGCAGCCAGAACGTAAATGACGTTGTTGCACAGACATCGTTGGCAACAACATGTGTTTGTGATTTTCGCGATACGCCGTCCTAAACCGTCCTCAACATACTAAGCCCGTAATGTATTGCACTTATGTTGATGAATCCGATTGGGTGGTAAATCGAATATCCGGCGAATATCAAACCGGAGGCTTACTTGCACCTGTTGAGGTGGCATGCTCCGGTAGAGCTGCTCTTTAGCATCGCGCTAACCGGGGCTAACAGCCTGTCTCTTCCCGTCCTATTAACTGTATTTATGGGAGAGAGCCCGATTAAATCCGGATATTTTAATAAATTGGGTGTTATAGGTTTTAAACAACATGTCCGAGTTATTTGAATGACAGAAGCTCCGCTAGCTCGATGCTAAAGTGCTAACCGGAGCTAACAGCCTGTCCCCTCCCGTCCTATTAACTGTATTATGGCTATGCCTTTTTCTCTTTTCAATATGACCAAACACAATGGCCAGAGGACCAGCATCCTTTTTTAAACTAATAAACAAAATAATCTTTGAGTTCTACATGTTCTAGAAATGTTCATTAATTGACAGTCTTAATGTTTATTTTCTTGTCCTCTGATTCTTTATTACAGTATGGAAGGGGAGATTTGGGGGTACCTGGTCAGGTCTTGGTCAGCCTTCAAATCCCAGATGTGGAGACTGCAGGGATACCTCACAGAGAAGACACTAAAGAGTCATCTCTCATTCGTCGAGTGGACTCATTGGTTTGCGAATGACCACAAAGATGCTCCCATAGGCAGATTGCTGCGTGGCATTCACCGCTTATTCAAATGGAAGAGGTTGAAGCAGTCTTCCTTGTGGTCACTTGCCATAACAATGTCATGTGTTTTATGAAAACACCATCAGTAACATTTAAATTGAGTTGATGTGGACGGCTCTTTTTTTTGTCCGATTTCTTCAGTGTTCAGTGCCTGTTTGTGCGATATGCATTGTTTGAAAGATAAGCCTTTGATTTTGTTTAATTTTAATATGCCTTTCATCAACAGTGGTTTGGGGTTTTATAACAACAATTAAAGTGCTTAACTACTGGTGAACGATGTTGCAGAACATATATGGTTTGTGTTGATTGCATGGAAAAAGGAATAACCAGTTACAACTTATATGGTAAGAGCCTGGTAATACCATGGAAACAAACTAGGCTTTCTTTTACAGTACAGTTTCAGCTTACTTACTGGGTCAATTGTCGTGTTTTACTTGGTAACGTCGCAGAACGTACATGGTACAAGTTTGTGTTGACTGCATGGAAAAGTGAATAATGTATTACAAATGATATGGTAAGAACCTGGTAATACCATGGAAATAAACGAGGCTTCCTTTTACAGTACAGTTTCAGCTTAATTACTGGGTAAATTGTCGTGTTTTACTTGGTAACGTCGCAGAACGTACATGGTACAAGTTTGTGTTGACTGCATGGAAAAGGGAATAATAATGTATTACAAATTATATGGTAAGAACCTAGTAATACCATGGAAACAAACGAGGCTTCCTTTTACAGCACAGTTTCAGCTTAATTACTGGGTAAATTGTCGTGTTTTACTTGGTAACGTCGCAGAACGTACATGGTACAAGTTTGTGTTGACTGCATGGAAAAGGGAATAATGTATTACAAATTATATGGTAAGAACCTGGTAATACCGTGGAAACAAACGAGGCTTCCTTTTACAGTACAGTTTCAGCTTAATTACTGGGTAAATTGTCGTGTTTTACTTGGTAACGTCGCAGAACGTACATGGTACAAGTTTGTGTTGACTGCATGGAAAAGGGAATAATGTATTACTAATTATACGGTAAGAACCTGGTAGTACCATGGAAACAAACGAGGCTTCCTTTTACAGTACAGTTTCAGCTTAATTACTGGGTAAATTGTCGTGTTTTACTTGGAAACGTCGCAGAACGTACATGGTACAAGTTTGTGTTGACTGCATGGAAAAGGGAATAATGTATTACAAATTATATGGTAAGAACCTGGTAATACCATGGAAATAAACAAGGCTTCCTTTTACAGTACAGTTTCAGCTTAATTACTGGTTAAATTGGTGTGTTTTACTTGGTAATGTCGCAGAACGTACATGGTACAAGTTTGTCTTGACTGCATGGATAATGGAATGTATCTATTATAAATTATATGGTAAGAACCTGGTAATACCATGGAAACAAACGGCTTTGTACCCAGTATTTAAGAAGATGTACCATAACACTAGAGGAAAACTGTTCCTGCAGAGGTTGTTACCAGGTAAGTAATTCCATAGTGGTAAATTGAATAAACCCTTTCTAAATGGGTGCAGCTACGAATAATAACTAAGAAAATGTATTTTATTGGAGAGCACTATGCTAATTTCTAGATAGTACATCATTAAACTTGGGCTGTTAACAACATTAACCTTGGATAATAGGTGTTTATAAGAATTGGTTGCCTAATTTCCTAGGAAGTACACAATATCTGAGTTATTACCAACCTAAAACAGTTACAACTACACGCTACTTAGTTGAGTTGATGGGTAATAGTGGAGGTTTTACTTAGTACTTCAGCTGTAATTCCTCTGTATTTACCTTCTTATTACCAGTGGTAATTACACAGTAATACACTATAATTTACCGGATAATTCCTCTGTATTTACCTTCTTATTACCAGTGGTAATTACCCAGTAATACACTATGATTTATCATGTATTTGCTGGGTAACTACCTCTGTATTTACCTTCTTATTACCAGTGGTAATTACCCAGTAATACACTATGATTTACCATGCATGTACCGGGTAAATACCTAGTAATTAGGGGACTGTAAAAGGAAGGGTTATCACTTGGCAGGCGGTGCTGAAACAGTGGTTTGCTGCTGTTCTCTTGGTGGAGTTTATCTTCACTATCTGCTTCCCTTTTCACAGTTTGCTTGACCTTAATCTGTATGGTTGTTTATTTGGTTTCAGAGTGGTGAACTCTACCAACTATGCCGCCCCCATCCCCCCGATTATGACCGTCTGATGGACCTTATGCATGCGATGCTGGGCAACAGGGGTCGACTCTTTTCCCGCGTCCCCTTACCACATTTGGACCATAGAGAACGTAAGATGAAAACAGGAATATCTGTTGGTTATTCTTTGCTACAAAGTGTAGTGAGTGGTCCAATACTTCGTAATATCTGTTGGTTATTCTTTACTAGAGTGGTCCAACACATGGGAATATCTGTTGGTTATTCTTTACTACAGAGTGGTCCAACACATGGTAATATCTGTTGGTTATTCTTTACTACAGAGTGGTCCAACACATGGGAATATCTGTTGGTTATTCTTTACTACAGAGTGGTCCAACACATCGGATCACTTAGATAATCGTTTGTTGTTATGCTCAACTGTACCCTGTTGACTTGTCGAGCAGATGATCTTATTTATATTACATGTTGCTTGTTGAGTATAAAGCCAAATACCATTCAGTAAAGTAGAAAAAACATTTGGATTTTATTGTAAAATGGAGAAAGAGTTGGTTGGTCAGTGATGAACATGTTGTTGACTCTCCGTAACTATCAAAGAGAATAATGTCGGTATCCTATATTCATCACCCATCCCCCACTGCCCATATAGGCAGTTCTTCTCCATTAAGCATTGTCAAACCCATTCTGTAACTGGTACTGCGTGATACAATGCTTTGATTACCTTGGAGACATTGATACAGTGGCATGCACCTCTACAGACCAACAATCAACCTGGATGGAAGAAGAAATTGCTTCATTCATTCTCATTCTTAAAATTATTTGTCTGTTTTTGACAGCACAGTTGGTGTTTTAATGTAAAATTCCAAAACATTGATCAAAGTGTTGTACATACTTAAGACATACTTCAGTGTAGTTGTGGTGCAATAAAGTAAAAAGTAACATCTTCTCAGATGTTTAGTAGTAGCGATTTGTGTGTTTGTGTGTGTGTATTTGCGTGTTTGTGGGTGTTTGTTTGTGTGTGTGTGTGTGTTTGTGTGTGTGTGTTTGTGTGGTCTGTGTGTGTGTGTGTGTGTGTGTGTGTGTGTGTGTGTGTGTGTGTGTGTTTGTAGGTGCGGTTGTGTGTGTGTGTTTGTCTGTGTGTGTGTGTGTGTGTGTGTGTGCGTGTGTGTGTGTGTGTGTGTGTGTGTGTGTTTATGTGTGTGTGTGTGTGTGTGTGTGTGTGTGTGTGTGTGTGTGTGTGTGTGTGTTTGTTTGTCTGTGTGTGTGTGTGTGTGTGTGTGTGTGTCTGTGTGTGTGTGTTTATGTTTGTGTGTGTGTGTGTGTGTGTGTGTGTGTGTGTGTGTGTGTGTGCGCGGGCGTCTGCTAATAAATGGAGTTCCTGAGGGTTAGCGGTCCTCCTATAGCCTGTGGGTTAGCCTGCTGGGTCAGCCTGTTGGCTTAGCAGTCCTCCGGTGGCCTGTGGGGTTAGCCTGCTGGGTGAGCCTGTTGGGTTAGCGGTCCTCCTGAGGGTTAGCCTGTGGGTTAGCGGACCTCCGTTAGCCTGCGGGGCTAGCGGCCCTCAGTTAGCCTGCGGACCAGCGGTCCTCCTGTGGGTTAGCCTGTGGGCTAGCGGTCCTCCTGAGCGTGCCCAGAGGCGTGCTCCTGGCAGTAGAGCTCTCCCTCGATGAGGTAGTAGCCTCGGTGCTTCAGCTCCGTCCCGCAGAACGCACACAGGAAACACGCGGGGTGGCGCCACTTCTCTCCTGCGTGGACCACCGGGCCGCTGCGATGGACACAAGATGGATGAGTGAATACACTTCGCTCTTTGTAAACTGGTACTTCGCTCTTTGTAAACACAGACACAAACTTTGTGTCTGGTGACGTGTGCTCTCAGTTGATTTGAACTTTTGCTAAGCATTAACTCATTAGTTAGGCATTCATTTTCATGTCCATTCCCAGTGTTATGTGTGTATGTTTTACTCCACAGTGGTTGGCTTGGTTTCGACAGCTATATGGTGGTGGGCGTCGCTCCAAAATTCCCAATGTCTTCTTCAAGGGCCTCAGACTGTATGATGAACTTTGATGCCTATCAGCTTGTGTTGTGTTTCTATGTCTGTATGCTTATGTAGGTTTATATGTATGTGTATGTATGAGAATATATAATATGGATACACTACATATATATATGTTTATACTCATAAATCTATATATACAGATATGATACGAATATATCATGTTTTTATCATGTATATATATACACAGTATATATGTATCTATATATATATGAATGAACATATTTTTATTGTAAAAGATGAACCCATTTGTTCATGTTTAATATGATGCTTCAGCTCATTAGTGACACAACCGTCAAACCTAGCGTCCATGTTGGCTGAAGGTTGGCCTCACAGACCAAAGCTTCTGGGTTTGACTGTCTAACCTAATTTCTAACCCCTCTCTGTGTCATAAAGATCAGTCTCTGGATCTGCTTTAACACAACAGCTCAACATGCTGATTTGCTGAATTGTGGGAAACGACAATCTCCAAGGGTTGGAGTGAATTAGTCGCGTACTAAGCGGTTTTCCAGAACCTCCTTGAGGCTAACTGGAATGATCCATGACCAAACTCTACCTCAGGAGCTCTTCGTCACCATTGGAGTCCGCCAATGGATCCATCATGAGTCCATTCAGACTTCATGCGTCCAAACATTTGAACCTATCAAACTCAGTTATCACCGACTCTCAACTTTGTTTTGTCTGAAGCCTCAACATCATTGGCTGCCAGCATGTCTCCCCATGGTGGGCATCAATTGAACTCCGAGAATCTCTTTTGTGCACCTGCCTGATTCAGGGAGTTCTTCCTTAGTGTGTTTTCAGTATGAGGAGCATTTCAGGGTGACATAATATATGGCCTGTAAAGCCCATGAGACCAACTGGGATTCAAAATCAAATTAGGTGACGTGACCCTCTGGAACTCCCTCTGTGTGCTACGCAGCATTGGATGTGAGCCTTGACCTCCCCACCTGCCCCTCCTAGCCCCCTCTGAGCCCCCACATCAGGGGAGGAGCATCCCCCAGTGGGTTCAGTTCCAGGTTCTGCTGCCTGATGCTTTTCTGGCGTCACACTGACCAGTATGGCCCTTCCTGTGGCTAATGGGATCACTGGGAGCCATTACCATTGAGAGCTATAACTGAACATTGTGGTCAGTTGGAATGACAGCCAGTGGTAGGCTAATGGTTTCACCGGTTGGACAAGCAGATCGTTCCACTGGTCTGATTCAACTGGACGGATGAACTCAACGTACCGCTCTGATTCTGATTGGTCAGTCTGCAGCTTAGAGTCTAACTCAGAACTCCTTATGTAATCTTTGTAATGTGTTAAAACAAAAGCACCGGGCAGACAGGAGAGTTCTAGAATGTGTAGAGTGCTTTCATTCAGAGATGCTAAATGTGAAATCCGATTGACTAAAGTACCAATCAAATATGTGTTGGGCGACATGTTGGGCGGACTGATACGACTGGTCAGGGTTTAGCATAGGCTTGTTTATGAAATGTACATTTAGTATCATGTTCATTCTTACATGATCCCTTTTCCACAGACATCACAGAGAGGGAGCTTCTGTAACTTAGCAGCCGGAGGCTGAGGTCTGCTCAGTGGAGCTGTCACGTGTCTGGTGGCGGGGCGGCTGACACCTGCACACCAACACATCATCAACACTCCCATTTAGGGGTTATAATGAATAAGTATTATTATTAATTAATTGTATTTATAGTAAAAACAATAAAAGTAATGAAAACAATAATAATAATCCTCATCATCCTCATCGTCATCCGCTTATCCGGGGTCGGGTCGCGGGGGGAGCAGCTCAAGCAGGGGGCCCCAGACTTCCCTTTCCCGGGCCACATTGACCAGCTCTGACGGGGGGATCCCGAGGCGTTCCCAGGCCAGTGTTGAGATATAATCTCTCCACCTAGTCCTGGGTCTTCCCCGAGGTCTCCTCCCCACTGGACGTGCCTGAAACACCTCCCAAGGAAGACGCCCAGTGGGCATCCTTACCAGATGCCCGAACCACCTCAGCTGACTCCTTTCTAAGTAAAGGAGCAGCGGCTCTAATCCGAGTTCCTCACGGATGGCTGAGCTTCTCACCCTATCCCTAAGGGAGACGCCAGCCACCCTTCTGAGAAAACTCATCTCGGCCGCTTGTACCCGCGATCTCGTCCTTTCGGTCATCACCCAGCCCTCATGACCATAGGTGAGGATAGGAACGAATATCGACCGGTAGATCGAGAGCTTTGCCTTGCGGCTCAGCTCTCTTTTCGTTACAACGGTGCGGTAAAGCGAACGCAATACCGCCCCCGCTGCTCCGATTCTCCGGCCAATCTCACGCTCCATAGTACCCTCACTCGCGAACAAGACCCCGAGGTACTTGAACTCCTTCACTTGGGCTAAGGACTCATTTCCTACCCGGAGTAAGCAATCCACCGGTTTCCTGCTAAGAGTCATGGCCTCAGATTTAGCGGTGCTGATCCTCATCCCAGCCGCTTCACACTCGGCCGCCAGCCGATCCAGTGAGTGCTGAAGGTCACAGGCCGATGATCCAATGAGGACCACATCATCTGCAAAAAGCAGTGACGAGATCCTCAGACCACCGAACTGCAACCCCTCCCCACCACGACTACGCCTCGATATCCTGTCCATGTATATCACAAACAGGATTGGTGACAAGGCGCAGCCCTGGCGGAGACCAGCACCCACTGAGAACGAAACTGACTGGCTGCCGAGAACACGAACACAGCTCTCGCTTTGGGAGTACAAAGATTGGATGGCCCTGAGGATAGACCCCCTTACCCCATACTCCCGCAGCACCTCCCACAGTTTCTCCCGGGGGACCCGGTCATACGCCTTCTCCAGATCCACAAACCACATGTAGACCGGAAGGGCATACTCCCAGGCCCCCTCCAGGATCCTTGCGAGAGTGAAGAGCTGGTCCGTAGTTCCACGTCCGGGGCGAAAACCGCATTGTTCCTCTTCAATCTGAGGTTCGACGATCGGCCGAACCCTCCTTTCCAGCACCTTGGAGTAGACTTTATCAGGGAGGCTGAGAAGTGTGATACCCCGGTAATTGGCACACACTCTCTGGTCCCCCTTTTTGAACAGGGGAACCACCACCCCGGTTTGCCACTCCTTTGGCACTGTTCCCGACTCCCACGCGATGTTGAATAGGCGTGTCAACCATGACAGCCCCTCAACACCCAGAGCCTTTAGCATTTCTGGCTAGATCTCATCAATCCCTGGGGCTTTGCCACTGCGGAGATGTTTGACTACCTCAGTGACCTCCACCAGGGAAATTGACGACGAAACACCATCAACCTCGAGCTCTGCCTCCAACATAGAGGGCGTGTTATTCGGATTCAGGAGTTCCTCAAAGTGTTCCTTCCAACGTCCGACGACCTCCTCAGTTGAGGTCAACAGAGTCCCATCCTTACTGTACACAGCTTGGATGGTTCCCCGTTTCCCCCTCCTGAGGTGCCGGATAGTCTTCCAGAAACACTTTGGTGCCGACCGAAAGTCCTTCTCCATGGCCTCTCCGAACTTCTCCCACACCCGCTGCTTAGCCTCCGACACGGCAGCCGCTGCAGCCCTTCGAGCCTGTCGGTACCTTGCAACCGAGTCAGGAGTCCTCCAGGATATCATATCCCGGAAGGCCTCCTTCTTCAGTCGGACGGCTTCCCTGACCACCGGTGTCCACCACGGTGTCCGAGGGTTACCGCCCCTTGAGGAGCCTAAGACCCTGAGGCCACAGCTAGCCACCGCAGCTTCAGCAATGGAGGCTTTGCCCACTCTGGCTCAATGCCCCCAACCTCCACAGGAATGCCAGAAAAGCTCCGCCGGAGGTGTGAGTTGAAGATACCTAGGACGGGGGCCTCCTCCAGACGTTCCCAGTTCACCCGCACTACTCGTTTGGGCTTACCAGGTCTATCCGGAAATTTCCCCCATTCCATGATCCAACTCACAACCAGATGGTGGTCGGTTGACAGTTCCGCCCCTCTCTTTACCCGAGTGTCCAAAACATGCGGCCTCAGATCAGATGACACGATCACGAAATCGATCATCGATCTTCGGCCTAGGGTACTCTGGTACCAGGTACACTTATGAGCACCCTTATGTTCGAACATGGTGTTTGTTATGGATAATCCATGACTAGCACAGAAGTCCAATAACAAACGACCGCTCGGGTTTAGATCAGGGAGGCCGTTCCTCCCCACCACGCCTCTCCAGGTGTCTCCATCGTTGCCCACGTGGGCGTTGAAGTCTCCCAGCAGAACTACGGAGTCCCCTACTGGAGCCCCATACAGGACTCCATTCAGGGTCTCCAAGAAGGCCGAGTACTCTGAGCTGCTGTTTGGTGCATACGCACAAACAACAGTCAGAGTTTTCCCCCCTACAACCCTTAGGCGCAGGGAGGCGACCCTCTCGTCTACCGGGGTGAACTCCAACACCGCGGCGCTCAGCCGGGGATTTATGAGTATCCCCACACCCGCCCGGCGCCTCACGCCCTCGGCAACTCCGGAGAAGAATAGAGTCCAACCCTTATCCAGGAGTACGGTACCAGAGCTGAGACTGTGCGTGGAGGTAAGCCCCACCAGATCTAACTGATAGCGCTCCACCTCCCTCACAAGCTCCGGTTCCTTTCCCCACAGCGAGGTGACGTTCCACGTCCCCAGAGCCAGCTTCTGCCGCCCGGGTCTGGTCCGTCGAGACCCCTGACCTTCGCTGCCACCCATGTGGCTGCGCACCCGACCCCAACGGGTCTTCCCACAGGTGGTGGGCCCATGGGATGAAGAGAGGGGGGGTGCCACGTAGTTTGTTCGGGCTGTGCCCGACCGGGCTCCGTGGCAAACCCGGCCACCAGGCGCTCGCCATCGAGCCCTCCGTCTGGGCCTGGCTCCAGACGGGGGCCCCGGGCTTCCTCCGGGCGGGGTCACATCTCCTCTTTTTACGTTATTCATTGGAGTTCTTTGAACCATTCTTAGTCTGGCCCCTCACCTGAGACCACTCTGCCATGAGAGACCCTACCAGGAGCACAAGGCTCCAGACAACACAGCTCTCAGGTTCACAGGGACACGCAAACCTCTCCACCACGATAAGGTGACGGTTCCAGGAGAGGGAATAATAATAATATTTATTATTATTATTCCACTTCTGAATCGATGTAAACATACTGTTGTTGTTGTCGTCAATGGTTTCCATGGACACCACCGCTGGCGCCGCTCCGAAAGGCCGCGGCCGAACGTTGAATTTGTGCTCAAAATGTCCGAGCTCCTGGAGGTGGAGAAGAGGACAGACAGACAGACAGACAGACAGACAGACAGACAGACAGACAGACAGACAGACAGACAGACAGACAGACAGACAGACAGACAGACAGACAGACTGACGTTAACCTCACCACAGGGAGCTAGAAATTACCAGAGATTGTTAACAACATGCTTTATAATTAATTCATCAGTTGTCTTGTAATATAATAATAATATCAAATATTTATTGGATATTTATCTTTAATCCATTGTCAGATGACTTTGAGGCAGGGGAGATATCCTGGATGATATGAATTACATTGTAGGGTCAAATGCATCAGGCATATGGAAATCCACAAACATGTTGTTCTAGAAATCACACAGCAGCCAAGATGGGAACTGATCTATGACCTCCGTGTATCATCAGTAAAACCTCCTCCCAGACCCCTTCCATCTCAACTGACCCTCAGGGTCACTCTTCATTAGTTCATGTTGCTTCTGTCGACTTCTTGTATGGGTCATATTTGTACCTTTTCATTAGCCTGCAGGTTGACTCTGAAAGGCTCCATCTGAGGGGACCACAGTCTGGTCTCCGGTCTGTATGAGCACACAAACACAAAGACAAGCAATTGTTACACACTTATTATACTTAATACACACTACATTAACAGTACATAAGGGATAATGATTTATCGTCAGTCCAGACCAACTAGCAGACAGTCGGTCTGCTACTTGGTCTACCCATTATGTAAAGCAACAGGCTGAGGACAGTAGAGTATCACTCCTCTTTCCAGGACTGAATTGTTTTAGCGCACCGCTGATCGCTAACCTATTCAAGCAAGATCACTGTTATATATCCTTATGATCAGATCCCTGTCAAATATCCTAATGATCAGATCCCTGTCAAATATCCTAATGATCAGATCCCTGTTATATATCCTTATGATCAGATCCCTGTTATCCTTATGATCAGATCCCTGTTGTATATCCTTATGATCAGATCCCTTTTATATATCCTTGTGATGAGATCCCTGTCATATATCCTTATGATCATATCCCTGTTATATATCCTGATGATTAGATCCCTGTACACAGTGTGTATTGACCTTTCTATTTTGAAACAAAGCTGCTGGGTGGAGCTTAGGATGGCGTTCTGGCCCTCAGAAAGAGTCATAGCGTCTGTGGCCACGCCTCCAATAGCGAGGATGACATCACCACGACACAGGTTGGCCAATGACGCCTTTCCCCCCGGCGTTACCTGAGAAACATAAGAGCTAAGAGTTCTGCAACTCGATCAGCACAAAAATCAACACTACGAAAAAAAACATGTTATTTTTTCTAATTCAGCGAGCAAGAAACCAAAACCCCAAATCAACCTCTAGGGAGGCGCCACCTAGAGGTAACAACACAGACTGGTGTTCGGAAACAGTGTGTGTGTGTGTGTGTGTGTGTGTGTGTGTGTGTGTGTGTGTGTGTGTGTGTGTGTGTGTGTGTGTGTGTGTGTGTGTGTGTGTGTGTGTGTGTGTGTGTGTGTCTCAGTATAAACGTGATCTTATAAAGCTATCATAAGCATGATGATATCACTGCTGGAGCATTTGACTCGCTGCACAGCTCCATGCTGCTCCCCCCCCCTGCCCCCCTCTCTCTCCAACAAACATGTTTCAGACTGGAGTCGTGCTTCCCACTGTGGTCCTTTGGTCACTCACCCTCCCGATGCTGATAGGCTGATTGTTCTCCTTTCCACCTGTTATTCTGAAGCCCCAGGGTGCCCCTCCCTCCAGCACCACGTTCTGTGGCATTCTGTCTCTCACCCCTTCTTCTCTCGCCCCTCTTCTCCTGTCACCCCTCTTATTCTCTCTTCCTCTTCTTCTTCGTCTTCTTCTATGTACTCATTATTTTACGAAGCTGCACCTTATGATGTGTTCTTAACCTGACACACTCCTGCTCTAGAGGGTCTCCCTCTGTAGCTCTGCCTCTGTCAACTCACTGCCCAGTGAAACACGCTCTCTAGCTCCGCTCAGTGTGTGTATGTGTGTGTGTGTGTGTGTTTGTGTGTGTATGTGTGTGTGTGTGTGTGTTTGTAGATCCCTGTCACGCCCCTTTCAAGAGAGTCCAAGCTGATTGGCCTATATACAGAGATAATATCAACTTACAGACAGACAGACTGACACCCACACCAAACACACACACACACACACCAAATACACACACACACACACACACATACAAACTGGGATCATACTTGTGTCTGGGGCTCATATCAAGGAAAGGTTGTTTATACTCGGAAATAGTTCGGTATTCAATATATTTAAGAATCGATGTATTCAAGAATCTTCCTCTATTGAACAATCTTCTATTTGAATGTGCTATCGTACACTCAGTGAGATGACAGAGTTTAACACATTGTCTATCATTGTTTTTAGATCCTTTAAAAATAACGTTGCTTAGTTAGTGACTATGACCAAGTTCTCTTTCATAAACTAAATGTGATGTCAACAGATCAGTACGTCTGTCTCTTGAAATGAAACTGTATAAGATGACAAAATGAAATGTGTACAACTAATAAACCAGCCAAGGGAGGGGCCCTAGACTGTTTTTAGCTGCTGACCACAGGGACAGCCTTCACATTAACACCTGTTCAGTTCACATTTAAAGACACATCGCACCCTAACTTCAAACCAGCACGCCCCCCCCCCCCCCCCACACACACACACACACACACACACCACACACACACACACACACACACACACACACACACACACACACACACACACACACACACACACACACACACACACACACACTAGTAAAAACAATGGGCGGGGCCTTCTCTCTGACTGAAATAGAAACAGTACCTGAAATAACATTTAGAACAAAATTTGAACCATTTTGGGATATCATTTTATTTGAATTTCTTACATCAACAGTATCTCTTCTATTTCAAAAACAATGGAAAAAAAAAATTCATTCCAGAGTGGATCTGCACTGACCGAGGATAACATCCAGATAGGTTTTGCAGCTGGTGTGCTGGCAGTCACAGAAAGCATTTGATGGATATATGTTTCCACTTCTTGTAATTACCAGATACTCCCTTGCCTCTCACGTTGACTTTTAAGTTATAAAACATGTTATTTCATACGTCTTGCTTCAAAAAAGCAGTTCCATATTCATATTTAGTCCGTTCCACAACTAACTGTTGCAGACTGGTTATTTCACATAGCAATGCTAGCATCTTCCGATCGTATTCCTACACCTTTTCAGCATGAATGGCAGTGATCTGCTCTTAAATAAGCCAACATCTACTAAAGCATACATTGTGTACACACATATTCCTTATTAAAGGAAATCTCTGGAAACAACACAATCTTAATCTAATCCTATCGCTGAGACTTCCTTGACACTTGTCCGTTCCACAAACATGACACACTTTTTGACAACATTATTAACAAAAATAAAATAGATCGCTTTCAAAAGAATAAATAATAAGTAAAGGTCATCACATTACATTGGGGATGATGCAAGGACACCAACAAATACACACCATGCAGACACACACACAGACACATACACAAACACACACACACAGAGAAAATAAATTTGATCGCTGGTCAGCCTACGGGGTCAGAGGTCACAGACGTCTGACGTAATTCCCTGGAAATGTCCCAAAGAAACGGCTCCGTCTGGAAGTGCCTGACAAACACAAATACACGCAAATACACAAAAATACACAAAGCACACAAACAAACACAACACATATGTTTTAGTGTTTAAGCTTGATACTTTCTTTTAATCAAAAGTTGTGAATCTTACCTATCTTCACCAGTGTAGTCTAGTACCCCTCGTACCTCTAGCAACCCTAGTGCCTCTAGTACCTCTAGTACCACTAGGACCACTAGTATCTCTAGTACCCCTAGTATCCCTAGTACCTCTAGTCACCCTAGTACCCCTAGTAACCCTAGCACCTATAGTACCCCACAGTACCCCTAGTACCTCTAGTACCCCTAGTGCCTCTAGTACCCCTAGTACCCTCTAGTACCCCTAGTACCCTCTAGTACCCCTAGTACCTCCCAGTACCCCACAGTACCCCTAGTACCTCTAGTCCCTCTAGTACCTGCCTGACACCATGACAGTGCCAGTTAGCTTGCTGTAAGAACAAAGAGTTTGTGGTGGCAGAAATAAATGAACAATAGAACGTTTCTAAAGGCTTTCTTAATGTCTATTTTGCCAAAAGTGTATGAATGATTTATTAATGTTTCCAATGGAAAGCTAACAGCCAAAAGTACATTTGCTGATTCGTTCATAACTTCAGAACTGTGCTTGACCTAACAAAAAGTGTGTATGCCTAATGCACTGAATACATACTGTATATACATGTGTGTATTTGTTCATTGTATTAGAAGTTGGTCTGCACACACGCTTCGGACCCACATGCCACAGCCAAGTAGCGAGGGTATAGCGGTTTAACCCAGCTCAGTTACGGCTCGCGTTTCCACCCCTGACAGTACCCTTATGGTAGGGTGGGGTTAAAGCCGGATGGCGATCGCCACAGCAGCTACCTAAACATCATGACCTTATTCGTTTGGTTCACGTGACGTCACTGTAGCTTTGCGCCGCCATCTGGACAACCGATCCCACCCACTGACCCACTGATTTCAGTGGTAACTCAGCACCAACAACAACACCTATGACCACAATCAAACAATGAGGATGCGCTCTTTTATTCTCTTTAGTGCAGGTAATGAAAGGTTCTGAAAGATGGCATATCCATGTAGCTTACTAATGAATAAAATGCATACAAAAAAGTGACATATGACCCACTATGTTCTGCTCCATTTACCCAATGTTGACAACGTCACAGCCAAAGAGTATTGGTATTAATACCTCATTCATTGTCCAAAATAATCCATAATAATTCAAATCGGGTTTTGTTGTGTGTACAAAATCAATCTTGAAGAAAACTCGTCCCAAGCATCCTCTGCGAAATTATCGTCTATGATTTGATGACTGATTTCAACGATCAATGATAGTAACCCACCACAAACTGTTCACAAGAAGTCACAAATATATGGTACCAACTTCTATCAGATAAAGATTATTCCTCATTGCCTCATGTAGCCCAGGCTTCATAAGCTGTGAAAAAGTTAAAAGAAGAAAGAGTAAAAGTCCGCTATTACTTTGTATGAATGTGTGAGAGAGCGATAGCTGGGATTTATGGGGTTAACTGCGTCGGACAGAGCAGAGAGACGTGCGTCATGACGTCACGGTGAAGCGGCGTTGCAGGTGCGCATAACTGCGTGATAATTAGTGGGGGAGGAGAGAACGCACCGTTCGGTTGCACGATTGAAAAATATCTAGAAGTAGTTAAAAGTATCTAGAAGTAGTTGGAAAACACCGCGAGCTGACTCAAACGTCCACAGTTGATGTTGCCCGCTCGGCGGTGAATTTAATGTGTCTTTTGAATGTGGGGAGCGTCGAGTGGAGGTGTGTGTGCGTCAGTGCGAACTTGTCGCTAACTGCTAAATTGAAACCTTGTGCGTTGGCCGCTAGTGTAACGACCAAGGCGAATTAGCATTGAACTCGAGCTAACGCACGAGTTAACTGCTAACACCGTGGGGTAATTCTAAATGTTAAGCTATTGTGTGCATTGTATGGAAGGAGAGAAAAAGGGGGATTCATTATTTAATTCTGACAATTATTATTTAATTCGAGGACAATTGATGCTAAAAGGCTATTTTGAGTTATTTGAGTTTTTATTTCATTCACTGGTAAAGTGAGACCAATGTGGATAATATATTTTTGTTAATTGATTTAAATTAATATATAGGTCCTATTTATGTTATTATTTATTTTAACTGAAACAATGGCCTGTTGTAATTTACTGAGATGTATGAATGTGGCCTGTTCTACAGGTCAGGTTTTTGTGAAGGATTTGAATTGGTGACGCTCGATGTCGAGGGGACATCAGCGACACCGGTAGTCAACGATAGATAGGAGACCAGCACTGGATAGCCACCAGACAGCTTCCAGACATCCGCTGGAGATAACCAGATGGCGAGCCGAAACTAAGGAACAGAGTCAACTGAACTACCTCCCAAACCTGCGGTGTGGTAGGAAACACAAAGATCAAAGGGCCCCAACGATATAAACTGAGCTCATATCAAGGAAGAGAAGACCATAAAGACATTTCTTTATATTTCTATTTTATTTTGTGCGCATTTTATTATTTTCCATGTTGAAAATTGTTGTTAACAATACAGTTCTGAAACTATGTTTTGTGTGAGTGTGGTCAGTGTTGATGTTCCATCCTGGGCTCCATGAGCGTTAACCTAGAATCCTGGTAACTGGTCCAACTTCGAATTGAAACCGAAACCCAAAAATACCTGTAACCTCATAAGGCAAAGAGGGGTTACAGTAAGTGGCGAACCAGCCAGGAGCCCAGTTAGGTGACATCAATATTGCTTTATTCAAACATGGATTTTATCCAGAGGTCAAGTGTTAAAATTCCCAACGCAGTCATCGTTGATGGAATAACTGAGTCAGTTCAGGTTGAAAAAGTGATTGATTTCCTTAAGAAGTATGGTGCCATTCAGCGCACTCTTTTGGTTGAGGATGAGTCTTCTGATTTACACAAAAACCTGATTGTCGAGTACGCTAGTGGCTCAGCTGTACAAGCTATGCAGTCACTTTTACCATACAGACACACACTAAAAAGTGATTCAAATGTTGTGTACAATGTTGAGGCTTTAAGTAGTGTTTACACTTCTAAGCTAGGTAGCAGTGCTACAAAAACTTACCTGACAGAGCTAAAAGAGCTAGCAAAGCTAAGCGGCAAAGACTACGAAGCAGTCTTAAGAGAGATGATGATGCATATCGGTAGTGATTTTGAAAGCATGCAATCTGCAAACGAGCCGTCGCCTCTAGTACTCAGTGAGTTTCCTGTAGAGTCCCCACAGCCCACCAGTCCTTTCTCAGGTCCCCCTCAGGATGACAGTGGTGAAAACAGTGCTATGTCAGCACCAGTTGTTGATCAAAGAAGAGTCCTATCCCTTTCTGCGAGTGACATCAATCCACCAGAGGTTCAGAAAGTTGTGGTTGAACACATTGTGAGGAGGGGGGATGCAGGTTCTTCCTCTTCATTCCCAGTCCGACTTCGCTCATTTTCAGGGAAAATTCCCAGACCGAATAGTGAAGTGGACTATGATACTTGGCGTTCGCACATTGACCTTCTCTTGAATGATCCCAGTATGTCTCCTCTTCAAGTGTCTCGAAGGATCTTGGAGAGTTTGCTTTCACCTGCAGCAGATGTGGTAAGAGGCTTGTGCTCCAATTCATTGCCTTCAGCCTATTTGCAACTTCTAGATTCTGCTTTTGGTGCAGTTGAAGATGGAGAAGAGCTGTTTGCTCAATTCATGAGTACTCTCCAGGATCCAGGCGAGAAGCCATCAGCTTACCTACAGCGGTTGCAGCTCACGCTCAACCAGGCTGTTAAGAGAGGGGGGGTCGTACCAGGGGAAGTAGGTAAATACCTCCTCAAACAGTTTTGTAGAGGATGCTGGGACACTGCTCTGCTCTCTAGTTTACAACTTGAGCAGAAGATAAATCTTGCACCTCCGTTCTCAGAACTTTTGCTAATGCTACGTACTGAGGAGGACAGACAGGCAGTAAAAGCTAGTCGCATGAGGAAGCATGTAGGTTCCACAAGGCAGAGAGTTCAGCTCCAGTCACAAAGTAGCTGTATTGTTGAGCCAACAGAGAACCCAGAGACCCAGCCCAGTGCTATTGACGATCTTAGGAAGCAGGTAGCTAGCCTCCAGAGTCAGCTAACCACCTTAATGGATCAGAGGACGCCTGGGGGGTTTAGTGATAGAGGAGCTGCGGGAAAAACACAAAGCAGAGTGTCAACATCACACAGTACAAAACCAGACATGACGAAACAACCAAGAAAGAACTACACAAACAACCCCAGACCTTGGTATTGTTTTAGTTGTGGGGAGGATGGACACGTATCAACATTTTGCACCAATGACTCAAACCCGACTTTAGTGACTGAAAAGAGAAAAAAATTAGAGGAAAGACAGCATAAGTGGGAACAACAGAACTGCCCCGACTTACCTTTAAACTAGATTCAGTCTCTGTCGTGGGGCAGACAGGGGCTGAAGAGAAGCAACCACGTTCCTCAAAGAAATACAAGGTTCAAAAGTGTACCATTCAGAACACTCTAAAATAAACCACTCCTTTAAGCTTCCTTCTGGGTTGGTAGGTACCAGAAGTACAGCTCAAGTGACCATCAACGGTAAACAAGTTAACTGTCTACTTGATACAGGTTCACAGGTCACCACCGTTCCTCATTCATTTTATGAACAGCACCTAGCCGAACAAGAAATCAAACCCTTGCACGATCTCCTAGAGGTAGAGGGAGCAAACGGACAATCCGTGCCCTACCAAGGTTACATTGAAATGACAGTTGTCTTTCCACAGGCGTTGCTTGGTGTTTCGATCGAGGTACCTACCCTTGCTTTGGTTGTGCCTGATGTCAGGGCCACCTCACAGTCTCTTGTGCTTATAGGTACCAACACCATGGATGTCTTGTATGACACATTTTCGGAAGGTGATTCAACCAACTATCAGCCAGCCCATTACGGCTACCAAGCTGTGATCAAGGTCCTTGAACTCAGACGCAGACAGGCTAGCAATAGCCATGGCATGGTGAAGCTACAAGAAAAGAAACCAGAGGTCGTTCCGGCTGGAAAGACCGTTGTCATCGAAGGTTTCACTGTACCTAACGACTTCCAGAATGAGAAGACTGTTGTTGTTGAGCATTCATCTTCATCTACTTTGCCTGGCGGGTTAATAGTGAAGTCTTGCTTGGTTGACTTTCCCAACCAGCGACCCTTCAAGCTTCCAGTCATCGTTAGTAATGTATCTGAACATGATGTTATCATCCCTGCAGGGTGTAAACTTGCAGACATCGGTACTTACCAGAGCGTCTTGTCCCAACAGCAAGTGAATCAACCAGCCGATGCTGAGTCATCTCAGAAGTCAAACTTGCACTTCAACTTTGGGGATTCGCCTATCCCACCCGATTGGAAAGAGCGCATTGTCGAGAAACTTCATAACATGCCAGAAGTGTTTGCGCAACACGACTTGGATTTTGGGCGAACAGATAAAGTGGCACATCACATTAAGCTTTCGGATGAGACTCCTTTCAAGCAGTGGCCTCGGCCAATACATCCAGCTGATGTTGAAGCTGTTCGCAAGCATATCCAAGAGCTCTTACAAACTGGGGTAATTAGGGAATCTGAGTCACCTTTTTCGTCCCCCATCGTGGTTGTCAAGAAAAAGAACGGTACTGTCAGACTCTGCATTGACTACCGCAAGCTGAACCTGCAGACAATAAAGGATGCATACGCACTTCCCAAGCTTGAAGACACCTTCTCTGCACTTTCAGGTTCTCAGTGGTTTTCGGTCCTCGATTTGAAGTCTGGTTATTACCAGATTGAAGTCGAAGAGAAAGACAAATCCAAGACAGCATTTGTATGCCCGCTTGGGTTTTGGGAGTTCAACAGGATGCCTCAGGGTGTGACAAACGCACCAAGTACCTTTCAAAGGTTAATGGAGAAATGCATGGGCGATATGCATTTGCAGGAAGTCTTGGTTTTCCTAGACGATCTGATCATCTTCTCAAAGACCTTGGAGGAGCATGAAGCCCGACTTATGAAGGTTCTTGGTCGTTTGAAGGAGTTTGGTCTAAAACTCTCACCTGAGAAGTGTTCTTTCTTTCAGACATCTGTCCGATATCTCGGACATGTCGTCTCCAGGAACGGGGTTGAAACTGACCCAGAGAAGATTGCTTCTCTCAAAACCTGGCCAGTCCCCCGAAACCTGCGAGAATTTAGGTCATTCTTGGGTTTTGCAGGGTACTACAGGAGGTTTGTGAAGGGTTACTCTGACATCGTGAAGTCCTTGCACGGCCTGACCTCCGGGTACCCACCTCCACGTAAGAAATCCAACTTGAAACCATCAACTGATCAGACTTACCATGACCCAAAGGCACCTTTTGGTGGTCGTTGGACACCTGCTTGTCAGCAGGCATTTAAGCAGGTCATTGAAGCGCTTACCACCGCTCCGGTATTGGGCTTCGCCGATCCTCAAAAGCCGTATGTACTACATACCGATGCCAGCACCAGCGGCCTTGGTGCTGTTCTTTATCAAGAACAAGAAGGTCAGCTCCGGGTCATAGCTTATGCGAGCAGGGGGCTATCGCGGAGTGAGAGCCGGTGCCCATAAGCTGGAATTCTTGGCACTTAAGTGGTCAGTCGCTGAAAAATTCTGTGACTATCTTTATGGAAATCACTTCACTGTAGTTACTGACAATAACCCATTAACGTATATCTTGACCACTGCAAAACTCGACGCAACGAGTTATAGATGGCTTGCAACCTTGTCTACCTTTTCATTCAAGCTTGTGTACAGACCGGGAAAACAAAACTCAGATGCCGACGGACTGTCGCGCAGACCTCATGGCGAACTGTCAGACGATCCCAAGTCGCAGAAGGAGAGGGAGCGGATCTGTCAGTTCACACGTGACCATCTCTCTGACCCGGACAGTATCGATGCTGTCGACCAAGCTGTTGTTCAAGCCATTTGTGAGAGGCAATTTGTCTACAGTGACAATCTTTATGTTCATGGTGGTGCTACTTTGGTCGAAACTCTTACCACCTCCACAAGAGCTGTACCTGACAGCTATGGGAAAGAGGACCGGCTTGGAGGATTGCCTTTCATCCCTCACTTAACTGAAGTTGAGTTAGCGAGTAAGCAAAGGGCTGATCAGTGTTTGAAGCATGTTATTTACCAACTTGAGTGCGGGGAGAAGCCACCTCCCACTCTACGGAACGAACTCCCAGAACTTCCACTCTTATTGAGAGAGCTACAGCGTCTTGAGCTCCTCAATGATGTGCTTTACCGAAGACGACAAGTCGGCGCCCAGACTTCTTATCAGCTGGTCTTGCCAGCTGAGCTCCGTGACATGGTCTTGGTGAGCTTACATGATCACATGGGACACATGGGTGCTGATCGTACCTTAGATCTTGCCAGAACAAGGTTATTTTGGCCAAAGATGGCTTTAGATGTTGAAAAGAAGGTGAAAACATGTGGCAGATGTGTGCGCCGAAAGGCATTGCCAGAGAGAGCGGCACCGTTGGTCAATATCAACACCACGAGACCTCTTGAGTTACTTTGCATGGATTTCCTTTCTTTGGAACCCGACAGTAGTGGAACAAAAGACATCCTTGTCATCACAGATCACTTTACGAAGTTCGCAGTTGCCATACCAACGCCCAACCAAAAGGCCCGAACTGTGGCGAAGTGTCTGTGGGACAATTTCATTGTACATTACGGGTTCCCGGAAAGACTCCACAGTGATCAGGGACCTGATTTCGAGTCCCACATGATCAAGGAACTTTGCCGAGTAGCTGGCATACATAAGGTGAGGACAACTCCGTACCACCCTCGTGGGAACCCTGTTGAGCGGTTCAATCGCACCTTATTGAACATGCTAGTTACCCTGGGGAATCAAGAGAAGTCTCGGTGGCGTGAGTTTCTTAAAACCGCTAGTTCACGCGTACAATTGTACGAGGAGCGAGGTGACGGGGTTCACGCCATACGAACTCATGTTCGGCCGCCAGCCTCGCTTACCAGTCGATCTCGCTTTTGGTTTGCCTGTGCAGGGTGGTCAGCACACGTCGCACTCTCAGTATGTTCAGACTCTCAAGTCTCGTCTTCAGGAAAGCTACAAAATGGCAACAACAAATGCTGCAAAAACAGCAAGTCGAAACAAAACAAGATATGACAAGCGTGTAACGGCTTCGGACTTGGATGTTGGAGACCGAGTTCTCATCAGAAATGTCCGCTTACGGGGAAAGCACAACATTTCTGATAAATGGGAAGCAACTGTCCATGTTGTGGTAAGCAGAGCTGGAACACTCCCAGTGTACACAGTGAAGCCTGAGAACCGTGAAGGTCCTTTAAGGACATTACATAGGGACTTACTACTTCCGTGTGGCTACTTACCAACAGAGGACAGCCATCCTGTCCCACAGTCCGGGAAGCGTAGGCCGTCGACTCGTGCAAATCCTTCCCCAGATGAAACAATCCCCTCGGACGAGGAGGAAGATGAGATCATTCCTATCTACTGGTTCAGGGATCCTTCAAGTGTTCAGGTCCCAACTTTTCATAACACAGCTCAGTTTAATCCAGGAATATCCCCTGAGCAAGATGCACAATGTCAGATACTTCCACTTGATCATCTTGTTGAGAGTACTCCAAGTGTTCAGCGTGTTGATTATTTACCTGAGATTGACAAACAACCTTTTAGGCTTGACTGTACTACAGACGCCTCTCTGGTACTTGACCAGGCTGATAGTCAGCCAAGTGACATTGCACATTCGACTACTGACATAGCCGCAACGGCTGAACCAATGGGTTTTACTGAAAATGACTGTACTAACACGCAATGTGACAAATCTCCAGACGTTCCATGTGACACTGGTGACAATCAGACAGTAGGTACATGTACATCTGATACACAAGAGCAAGAACAGGTTAGTTCTGTTCGACATTCAACTCGGACTAAGGGCCAACCTAACCGACTCACATACACGGAACTAGGTAGCCCGTTGTTAGCTATGATGCAGTAATTTCTTCGTGGCTTATCAACAGTTGTTGAAACTACTTTGAATGAGAACTTTGTAGGCTCCTCTTCCTCAACTTCCCAGGTAGTAACTACGCAACCCTTGCCATGTCCCGGGACGGGCATGAGCTCAGGGGGGGAGAGTGTAGCCCAGGCTTCATAAGCTGTGAAAAAGTTAAAAGAAGAAAGAGTAAAAGTCCGCTATTACTTTGTATGAATGTGTGAGAGAGCGATAGCTGGCATTTATGGGGTTAACTGCGTCGGACAGAGCAGAGAGACGTGCGTCATGACGTCACGGTGAAGCGGCGTTGCAGGTGCGCATAACTGCGTGATAATTAGTGGGAGAGGAGAGAACGCACCGTTCGGATGCACGATTGAAAAATATCTAGAAGTAGTTAAAAGTATCTAGAAGTAGTTGGAAAACACCGCGAGCTGCCTCAACAGTCCACAGTTGATGTTGCCCGCTCGGCGGTGAGTTTAATGTGTCTTTTGAATGTGGGGAGCGTCGAGTGGAGGTGTGTGTGCGTCAGTTCGAACTTGTCGCTAACTGCTAAATTGAAACCTTGTGCGTTAGCCGCTAGTGTAGCGACCAAGGCGAATTAGCATTGAACTCGAGCTAACGCACGAGTTAACTGCTAACACCGTGGGGTAATTCTAAATGTTAAGCTATTGTGTGCATTGTATGGAAGGAGAGAAAAAGGGGGATTCATTATTTAATTCAGACAATTATTATTTAATTCGGACAATTGATGCTAAAAGGCTATTTTGAGTTATTTGAGTTTTTATTTCATTCACTGGTAAAGTGAGACCTATGTGGATAATATATTTTTGTTAATTGATTTAAATTAATATATAGGTCATATTTATGTTATTATTTATTTTAACTGAAACAATGGCCTGTTGTAATTTACTGAGATGTATGAATGTGGCCTGTTCTACAGGTCAGGTTTTTGTGAAGGATTTGAATTGGTGACGCTCGATGTCGAGGGGACATCAGCGACACCGGTAGTCAACGATAGATAGGAGACCAGCACTGGATAGCCACCAGGCAGCTTCCAGACATCCGCTGGAGATAACCAGATGGCGAGCCGAAACTAAGGAACAGAGTCAACTGAACTACCTCCCAAACCTGCGGTGTGGTAGGAAACACAAAGATCAAAGGGCCCCAACGATATAAACTGAGCTCATATCAAGGAAGAGAAGACCATAAAGACATTTCTTTCTATTTCTATTTTATTTTGCGCACATTTTATTATTTTCCATGTTGAAAATTGTTGTTAACAATACAGTTCTGAAACTATGTTTTGTGTGAGTGTGGTCAGTGTTGATGTTCCATCCTGGGCTCCATGAGCGTTAACCTAGAATCCTGGTAACTGGTCCAACTTCGAATTGAAACCGAAACCCAAAAATACCTGTAACCTCATAAGGCAAAGAGGGGTTACACTCACTTTAGCGTCCTTCACCCATCCAGCCACAGCATATTGGTTGGCATCAGTGCTCTTGAACGCTTTCAAGATATCTCCACTGTATGGGGAGGGATCTTGGACTAAATAAATATATATGTCATGAAAATTGATTTGAGGCAAGCGTGAGGCCGATACTAATCGACAAAAAAAACAAATAAGGATCGGAGCCTAAGATCGATTATTTTTTCCAGATATCTGTCACTCTCTAACATTCAGATGAGCGGTGTGGGCGGCCATACTAGGCGAGATCGGTCGTGCAAATGGCGGCGTTCCAGAAAACGTGACGTAGATGAACCGTATGAATAGCAGCCCCCAACAGTGTAGCCTCCTAATAAATCCAAGGAAAAAGAAGAATACGCACAATGAACAAGGAGCAACAATGTAGGACGTCCAAGAAGGACGGCAAACTTTTTTCTTTATTAAAGAAAAAAAAGATTCTTCAATAAACTAAGCTTTCGCCGTTGCCAAGAAATACCTTGAGGGTAATGTGTTTGTTTGTTATTATCCCCCTGTCGCACAGAAGTGCGATTCTGTCGACTAATCCACGGACGGCGGGTGTAGCTCGAATTTGCCGGCAGCCTGGCACCCTTTCAGGCGTTTAAGTACCCCAACGGAGGAGTACTGCGAGACGAGTATGGCTCAATATGGCCCTGGATCACGCCCACTATTGGCCACGGAAACGCGACCCGTGCCGCACCTTTCCAGAGTGAACCAACCCGCACCCTCGGGGGAAATGCGCCACAGTACCCCTAGTCCCCCTAGTACCTCTGGTACCTCCAATACCCATAGTACTTCTAGTACCCCTAGTACCCTCTAGTACCCCAAGTACCCTCTAGTACCGTCTAGTACCCCGAGTACCCCTAGTACCTCTAGTACCCCTTGTACCCTCTAGTACCCACAGCTTCTCCCTGAGGTCCTGCTGTCCACATTGAGTCTCACAGCCTCTCTCTGAGGTCAATGTTGTCCACCATGAGCCTCACAGCCTCTCTCTGAGGTCCATGCTGTCCACCATGAACCTAACACAGCCTCTCGCTGAGGTCCTGCTGTCACCAATGAGCCTCACAGCCTCTCTCTGAGGTCCATGCTGTCCACCATGAGCCTCACTGCCTCTCTCCGAGGTCCTGCTGTCCAAAATGAGCCTCACAGCCTCTCTCTGAGGTCCATGCTGTCCACCATGAGGCTCACAGCCTCTCTCTGAGGTCCCACTGTCCACCATGAGCCTCACTGTCCTACCTACAAACCAGCCGTCGTCACACTGCTCCATCACGTCGATGGTGTCTCCCTCCGTCAGCTCCAGCTCGTCCTCGTTGTGTGGGTTGTAGTTGTACAGCACTTTGAACCTGAACACACGTGACCCACAACATCCATACAGAGAGTGGTTCATTAATGTTACAAACGGTGGGCAGACCATTTCACTTGGTAAAAGGATTTGCACGTAACTTAATGATCTAGAAGTAATCAGAAAGCTTGATTATTATTCCATTAATTCTAACCTTTATAACATAAATGCTTGACATTTGAGCTTTTATCCTAATCGAGTGCTATAACTTATTCATTCATTTACTAATTTTAGTTGATTAATTTAATAGGCGTCTATGAGGGTGAGGCAGTGAAGGCTTTTGGCTTTAGCCTGTGTAGCCCTGAGACCGTAACTGTGATAAAGGCTACATAAATATATTGAGTATAGAAAACTGGGCAGTGGCTCTCATAGAAGATACTTTATTATTTGAAGTATGTAAACAGAATATATCCAGTATATATAAGAACTACTCACGGTTCTCCTCCACACTGGAGGCCTTCTTGAGTGAACGCTTGGCGCTACAGAATAGATTGAGAGGGAAACAGAGAGAGCGGGAACAGAGTTCATCAGGGTTTCATTAAAGAATTGAAGCATCCCCATGCAAAGGTTCGTTTCGATGCTTGGAAAGATGACAAATCTGTCGAACTGAATCATGTTGCGAACAAAACAATGAGAAAAATTATCCATGCGAGCGTATTACTGTTGCATCATGCTTATAGATAATTAGCGCATTTGTAACCACCTGCAATTTATATTTGAGACGATTATCTTGATAGACAACAATAGACCGGATCAGACAATAATACAGGCATTGGGAAAAGTATTTTATAAAGTCATAGGAACAACAAGCAAAGTATATAAAGGAGATTGAAATGCTGAAGCTAGCCGCTAACACTAGCGCCCTGCGCAGCATTTGTCTTTGACCCAAAGCACTACTACTACTACTACAGCTGATAAAGCAAAATTCGCTTTGGTTACAATATGTCTTTTGTTGACGTAGCAACAAAGTGTTGCCTAATGTTTTTCATATCGCACTCATTTTGGACAAAATTCATTCAAAACAAAAACTACCCCAGGCTCCATATTTTGATATGATGGGACAAAATAATATAAGCTCGGATATGTTGAGACACATCACGTTGATGAGCCTCACACACAGGGTCTGCACTCCACTCAGTGACATAAGGCCCAGTGTGTGGGACGTCAACAGGCAAACATTAACAGAACAGACAGTCCCTATTCCTTCATGGGATGCAGTCACCCAATCATTATCAGTTTAGAGGAACATTAAGTCTCACTGCCACACATGTGCTCAATTGAAACCAGGAGAGCATTAACAGTCCATGCACTTAGTGACCCCACACACACACACACACACACACACACACACACACACACACACACACACACACACACACACACACACACACATACACACACACACACACACACACACACACACACACACACACACGCATGCTAACCTGTACCCTGGGAGCAGGAGAGTGCGCGGGGCCCCGGGGGGGGGGAGTGACAGATTCGTCTGGAGGGGATGGGGCTACGTGGAGGTTTGCCTATCACCGCAACCTCCCTCTGGAAGGGCCACACACACACACACACACACACACACACACACACACACACACACACACACACACACACACACACGCGCGCGCACGCGCACGCACGCACGCACGCACGCACGCACGCACGCACGCACGCACGCACGCACGCACGCACGCACACGCACACACACACACGCACGCACAAACACACACACACACAAAGAACCACACGCACTTAGAAAAACACACACACACACATACACAACCACATCATGCACACACTTATCAGCAAGCATACTAATCAGCACTAAAATATAGATCAATCATAGCATGTTTATAATATATCAACTCATAAACTCACGTTAGTCATTATGATAGCCTACAATAGTGCTTTGTGACACAAATTATGCTCCAGTCAGCGTTAAATGAATATCTGGATACATTTAAATGTTGTCAGCTTCTTGAGTTGAGGACGTGAACCCCTGCCCCAGACATCACATCGGGCCTACTACCTGTATTCTGCTGTTCAATAATTAAATAATGCAATGCAAAATTTCAACAGGTCAAGTTATAGAAATCAAAACAAATATACATCTGATTGATAAAACTGATTGGAAAATATGTTCTCCCTTTTGGCCTACAGCAAATTGAAATCCTTTGAAGAAGGATATGTTAGAGCTCAACATCAAATGATCCCATTGTCGTATATCGACGTCTGTAACGACTGTAGGTGAAATCTGTGTTTGAAAGATGACCTTTGGGGTTATGACCTTTGGCCGGGGGGAGCGCAGCTCGGAGCGGAGTCTGGACAACAGCGGGGAGGGGGGGGGGGGAGGGGAGGGCTGGTTTTGGGATGGAGGAGTAAGAGGACAGAGGTCCTAAGGCTGACGAGGCCACAGAGCAGAAGGGTACAGCTGCAGAATCGGACTGATTAGCCTGTGGACGAAGATACAAGGAGAGCTTGTGTGTGCAGACCAACTTCTAATACAATGAACAAATACACACACATGTATATACAGTATGTATTCAGTGCATTAGGCATACACACTTTTTGTTAGGTCAAGCACAGTTCTGAAGTTATGAACGAATCAGCAAATGTACTTTTGGCTGTTAGCTTTTCATTGGAAACATTAATAAATCATTCATACACTTTTGGCAAAATAGACATTAAGAAAGCCTTTAGAAACGTTCTATTGTTCATTTATTTCTGCCACCACAAACTCTTTGTTCTTACAGCAAGCTAACTGGCACTGTCATGGTGTCAGTTGGTTTTGGCTGCTGTGGGCGTGCAGTGAAGTTTTGCATACTGTGTTTGGGGTGGTCGGGGGTCGGCTTAGCTCAGGAGGTAGAGCAGTTGACTTGTAACCGAAAGGTTGCTAGTTCGATCCCCAGCTCCTCCTAGCTGAGTGTTGATGTGTCCCTGAGCAAGACCATTAACCCCAATTGCTCCTGACGAGCTGGCTGTCGCCTAGCATGGTTGACTCTGCCGTCGGTGTGTCAATGGGCCCTATTTTAACGGTCTGAAACGCAAGTGGGAAAGCGCAAAGCGCAAGTAGCTTTGTGGGCGGTTCTACGGCGCTATCGCTATTTTACAGGCGGATAAATGACACTTGCGCCGCGGCGCAAGTGTCAAAAGGGTTGGTCTGAAGCAGCCTAATTACCTGTAGGTGTGGTTTGGGCGTAACGTGCAACAAACCAATGAGAGTGCCAGCTCCCATCCCCTTTAAGAGCCATGAGCGCATTTGAATCGGACGAGTTGATATTTTGACAGCGCGTCTGCAGTCTCCGATGAGACAGATGCACATGAATTTGCAAATGGCCTAGTTTATTGCCAAATAATGTGGCCTAATTCACACATGGAATAAGGGGTTTTCTTCCACAACTTCAGAAATACTGAGTCCTCAAATAAATTTCGGCAAAGAAAACGTATGATAGGCTATAACATATGATATGCGGTAACTGTGGTTCTATTTAATGATATACGCAATACATTATAAACATTGTTTCTTATCAGTATTGTATGCTATCCTAATATGCATGTGTCCCCGTGGTAATAGACATTGCCATTGATTGTATTATGCGTTACGTGTTTAGTTTGCCCAAGTGAAGGAGTTCAAGTACCTCGGGGTCTTGTTCGCAAGTGAGGGAACTATGGAGCGTGAGATTGGCCGGAGAATCGGAGCAGCGGGGGCGGTATTGCGTTCGCTTTACCGCACCGTTAGAGCTGAGCCGCAAGGCAAAGCTCTCGATCTACCGGTCTATCTTCGTTCCTATCCTCACCTATGGTCATGAGGGTTGGGTGATGACCGAAAGGACGAGATCGCGGGTACAAGCGGCCGAGATGAGTTTTCTCAGAAGGGTGGCTGGCGTCTCCCTTGTGCCGCTTTTCCACTGCATGGTACCAGCTCGACACGACTCGACTCAGCTCGCATTTTTTTGCGTTTCCACCGCGAAAACATGGTATCTGGTACCTGAAGTGGCTGCTTTTTCTAGTACCGCCTCGCTCTAGGTTCCAAGCGGCTGAGCCGATGCTAAAAGGTGACGTCGGCAGACGGCCGGCCACTGATTGGCCAGAGAGTGTGACGAAGTCACGAGAGCGACATGGCAACCATGCTGGTAACAGCCATAGCAGCGCCGCAGCCAACATATTCCACTTCTTCAACATGCCAGCTAATAATATGAACACGAATACCATCGCATCGATGTTCTCCATTGTTGTTATGTGGGTTATGTCCATGTGTGGGTTACGTAGGTGTTGTTTGCGTCGCGTACAAAAATACGTCACGGCCCTTTCACGCAGCCGACCCCGCCCACGTCCCGGAGGTACTATTTGTGGTGGAAAAGGACCCGCTCTGCTACCGTGTCGAGTCGTGTCGAGTCGTGTCGTGTCGAGTCGAGCTACATGTGCGGTGGAAAAGCGGCATTAGGGATAGGGTGAGAAGCTCAGCCATCCGTGAGGAACTCGGATTAGAGCCCCTGCTCCTTTACTTATGCCGCTTTTCCACCGCACATGTAGCTCGACTCGACTCGACTCGACTCGACACGACTCGACACGGCAGTAGCACGGGTCGTTTTCCACCGCAAATAGTACCTCCTGGACGTGGGCGGGGTCGGCTGCGCGAAAGGGCCGTGACGTATTTTTGTACGCGACGCAAACAACACCTACGCAACCCACACATGGAGAGAACCCACATAACAACAATGGAGGACATCGATAACATTACTATTATTAGCAGGCATGTTGAAGAAGTTGAAGAAGTGGAATATGTTGGCTGCGGCGCTGCTATGGCTGTTACCAGCATGGTTGCCATGTCGCTCTCGTGACTTCGTCACACTCTCTGGCCAATCAGTGGCCGGCCGTCTGCCGACGTCACCTTTTAGCATCGGCTCAGCTTCTTGGAACCTAGAGCGAGGCGGTACTAGAAAAAGCAGCCACTTCAGGTACCAGATACCATGTTTTCGCGGTGGAAACGCAAAAAATGCGAGCTGAGTCGAGTCGAGTCGAGTCGTGTCGAGCTGGTACCATGCAGTGGAAAAGCGGCATTAGAAAGGAGTCAGCTGAGGTGGTTCGGGCATCTGGTAACGATACCCACTGGGCGCCTTCCTTGGGAGGTGTTTCAGGCACGTCCAGTGGGGAGGAGACCTCGGGGAAGACCCAGGACTAGGTGGAGAGATTATATCTCAACACTGGCTTGGGAACGCCTCGGGATCCCCCCGTCAGAGCTGGTCAATGTGGCCCGGGAAAGGGAAGTCTGGGGCCCCCTGCTTGAGCTGCTCCCCCCGCGACCCGACCCCCGATAAGCGGACGAAGATGAGATGATGATGAGTGTTTAGTTTGCGTGTGTTTAAACAGAGCACACACGCGCGCCCGCATTCATTAATTCTTTTTAACACTCACTCGCGGTAAAACAATTTTTTTCACGATCAAATAGGCCTACTCATCAATCCTAAAAGTTATGGGCATGTAGGCCTACACGATGTCTGTGTCAAGAAAATATGTGTTTGCTGTACGGTGTTTGCAGATGCATTGATTAAAAAGTAGCCTACAACTTATTACCGCTGCATCAGCTGTTCTTTCCCAAATAATTTACCAAGAATGTGCGGCTAGGTAGATGAGAGAAGCAAAGTGTATGCGCGAGGTGCACAAGCAATCCGTATGCATCGCATGCGCATGTATGCTTGCGCCCTTAAAATAGCATCTGAACAACGCGCCACTGACTTTAAACCAGGTATTTCCTGGTCAGTAGCGCAATGGTATTCAGAGACGGCAAAATACCGTTTTGCGCCAGAAACACTCCTCCTCCTTCCGCCGAACCGCCCCTTGGGGCGCAAGATCATTCCCTAATTTACCGGCGAGTGGCACAGGTGGCAAAAGAGCGCTCTGCGCCAGTTGTAAACTAGCAACGACACATGCGCCAGTGACTAAGTCACTTGCGCCGGATGCAAGATAGGGCCCAATGTGTGTATTAACCGATGTAAGTCGCTTTGGATAAAAGCGTCTGCTAAATGCCCTAAATGTAAAATATAATGTAAATGTAAAATGTAAAAATTTTGTAATTCGCTACTCACAACCAGATCTGCTTGTAAATTAAGATCGCTGGACTAATAAGATACTGGATTATTACTTCACTCTCCACACTGGGCAAAGATGCAAGGCTGTAGCGTTCTTCTCATTCTGCTACTCTACCTGCTGTGGGAAACTCGCTGTAGCGCGACTACTACACCATGGGCTCCGGATGGGAATGGAATTATCCAATATTCACGGGAGTACCTGCTATCCCTGCAATATCGCAACTCCTCGACCTATCAGACTGGATTTTTAATTGACCCAGGGAGATCTGATAGCAAGAGCCAAGATCTTAGAGGAAAAATAACCAGGAAGTGAGGTAGAAAGGGACGAGAGCGACAGAGGCTGAAGAGCCTCGCCGGTAAGAGGGTGTGTCAACCGCTACCCTCTATAAAGTTTGCGAATGTCCGTTCACTTCGCAATAACTCGATGAGCTACAAGCAAACTGCAAATTACAGTGGGCATATAGAATGGCCAGTCTGATCTGTATAGCCGAGATAATACCATACCTGACTCTGAATTATTACGGGATGGATTTGGAGTACCACTAAGGTCATGAAAGAGATAGCGCTAGCAGTGGGAAAAGATTTTGGGGTGGTCTGTGTGTATATGTAAATAAAGCATGGAGTAGATCGGCCAGCATCAAAGAATCATGCTTCACACCAGACGTGGAACTATTAAGTGTGTCTTTAGACAGAGATACCTCTCCCGAGAGTTTGGCACAGTGACAGTGAGAGCTATTTATGTTCCGCCCTCTGGCAATGATGCACATGCAGCGGAGATAATCACATACTACACTGAGCGCATAGAAACAGATAATCCAGATTCACCTTTATTTATTATGGGGGATTTTAATTCCTGCAGACTGACTAAATCAATGCCAACATTCCAGCAGTATATTAAATGTGCCACCAGGGGCAATAATACTCTTGATCTTTGTTATGTTAATTTAAAAAAACGCCTACAAAGCAAGGCAAAAACCACCATTGAGCACTGCTGATCACAATGTAATACACCTTATACCTGCCTACAAAACCCAGTTACAACGGGAGGGTGTGTTAAAGACAACGGTAAAGCAATGGGACAGCTCATGCACTGAAGCTGACAGTCTGGAGGAAGCCACAGATGTAGTTACAGAATACATCAAATTTTGTGAAGGAAACATTATACCTTCAAAGACAGTTAGAAATGTTCTCCAACAATAAACCTTGGATTACCAAAGTACGCAGAACAACAATAAATGAAAAGAAAATTGCTTTTAACTCTAAATGAAACAAAACAGAATCAAAACTGATCCAGGCAAAACTTAACAAACAAATTATGAAGGCCAAAATAATGTATGAGGAAAAAGTAGCAAAACTATTCCTAGACGGTAATGCCAGGGAAGCATGGAAGGGTGTTAAGACACTGGTCGGCCTCTCCTCCAAATGTAACACAAAATGTCACACAGAACAAAGCCCAACTGAATTTGCTGAAGATCTCAACAATTTCTACTGCAGATTTGATAGAAAAAACTTTCCATGGAGACAGAGGCACTCATGAATGAGCTAACAGACAATTCAGTATCCACAGCAGCATTTGCAGTACAGAGGGAGGACGTAGAGAAAGTTTTCAGAGGAGTAAACCCCAGCAAAGCAGCTGGTCCTGACAGGATATCAGGTCGCCTCCTGAAGACCTGCTACACGGAACTCTCAGGAGTTTTCTGTGGGCTCTTCAACCGCTCACTAGCACAGCACTCTGTCCCTGCCCTCTGGAAGTCATCAATCATCTGTCCAGTACCCAAACACAGCAACCCCACCTGCAATAATGACTTTCGCCCTGTAGTCCTGACATCAATAGTGATGAAGAGCTTTGAAAGGCGCATTCTCACTAAACTGCAGATGGAGGTGGCTTGCTTTATTGACCCACTTAAATTAGCCTACAGGAAGGACAGAGGGGTTGATGATTCAGTTGTGACTGTTCTGGACCCTATTCGTCGCTGTTTTTATGCTGAGGCTTTAATTTTATCGAGCAGTCTTTATTTTGTTAGTACTTCCGGTCGGAACGGAAGTGTGGCTATTCCGGAAGTGATTCCGCTGACTACAGACTTACATTAACACTAGAGAAATCGCATCTTCCACCATCCTAGTCTTGCTAGCTGTATGATCGCAATATTTGTAACTACTGCAGCTTGTTAGTTCCTTAGCTACGCATCAGCAGCATAATTTTGGTTATTGGATCATCGATTTGTACCTTATATATTTTATATGGCGCCAGCTATGTTTTCCATATCTGTTTATTGCCTGTGGAGAGATACAGCAAAGCTCAAACTTTCGTGCACTTAGTTATTGCAATATGTTATACAGTGCAATATGTTATACAACGGCTGGAAGAAAGACTAAAGGACCGTCATACAGGCCCCGAGCAAGCCTACACGACACCCTCCCCTGATGTACCACCTCAGTGAATACTAGGGCTGTAACGATACACCAACTCACGATTCGGTTTGTATCACGATTTTTGACCCACGGTTCGATACATCCCATGATTCTTTTAAATTTAAAAAGCATTTTATTTAACACTTATATAACAATTAACTTAATGTAACATTTAATAACAAATAATTTGGAACACTGAACTGATTTGAACAGAAAGAATACTACTATAAGTATAGCTAAATTAATAAATAAATAACCAAAGATTGCAGTTGGAGGATGCTTGCAGGTAGGCAAAAACCCTCAACTGGTATGGTGGTTTGGTCAAATATCCTATAGCGTTTCTTATTAGGCTATGTAGCTTAAATAATGACATAATCAGGCCGTACAGAATGCAACATGTTTAATAGCCTAACTTTCAAATAGATGGGAAAAAACATGAACGTCTAACATGAACGTCGCAATAACGAGGCATAGTGTTACGAGTAGCGTATGTGTGTGCGCGAGAATCGCAGTGTGCGTGTGTGAGTGACGTCAGCAAGTGAGTGGACGAGCGAGGAGAGAGAGCGGTAGCATGTGTGTCTAGTGAAGAAACTAACGAGTCCGGTAGATTAATTACTCATCCTGTCAATCGGTGGCCGCTTCATTCCGACATATAAGCAGACCAACTGCCGGTCAAATCACACAAAACAAGAGAAAGGGATCACACAGGCTATTTTTTTCGCGCTTGGCCCACTCTGGATAAATGTCGTTCATATCGCATGTGAGGAATTCGACAGCTGTGGAGAAATGCAATCCTCCGTAGCCACGGAGAACTGTAATCACAGAGAGGGCATCTCGTCGCAGACTTGCGGCATCGAAAGGAGGAGCGATGTCAGCAGACTATTATTTAGACATATTATTAGCACATTTCAATCTGACATTTTGACCGGAGATTTAGAAAGGCCGTATCGCGCTTCTGCCTTCTCACACTGCGAGACTGGCTCGTGGCTTTGAGTGTCGCGATTTCGGTTTCGATACGCGTATCGTTACAGCACTAGTGAATACACACATCTCCCCTCACCATGGCACCATTCCTCAAAAGCATCAAGCAGTTCTTCATCAACCCAGACCTCCATCAAAGCCCGAGCAAAGGCAGAAGCAGGTTGCTCAAAGTTTGCCTACGTTCAGAAGGAAATATAACTAAAAGTAGAGAAGGCCCGCCTCAAACTAGAAAAGGTCAGACTGGACGCCACCCTAGAGGCTCTACAAACAGAAAAGGAAATGGACGCTGCACTGATAGAAGCAGAAATACTGGAGTCAGGTTTGATAGACTCAGATCATCAGTCCCACTGCAGTAGAGCTTCTAACTCTCACCCCAGACACGACTCCAGCGTACAGAATACTATGTACAGGACCAATCCAGCCTGAATTCTAACTCACACAATCCACATGCCTAATCTTATCAGGAGTTAACACTAGCTACAAGTGACATAAAGCAGCCCGTTGCGCCCATACTTTACACACCCCTGCCTATGAAAACAGAGGCGCCCTGGTAGAGGGATGAACGGGAGAGGCAGACAGCCACCCCTCAACGATCCTCATGGAAACCAGGGCAGAACGTTCAAACAAAGCAACCCTGACACCTCCACCGCCAACGACACAAGACACACGTGTCCCCCACAGAGAGACCTGTGCCGTGTTCCGATATCCATACTTCCATGAGTACACTTAAAGAAAGAACACTATCCACACTCACTAAGTGCGATAATTTTCAGATGTCAGTGTTGTTCCAAATCGAATTCTCCGTGGTTCACTAACCGGAAATTACGATCACGACTGCCGCCACGGCTCCTCCCCCGCAATAAACATCCCGCTTTGAATGGTGAACTCTTTACGCCTAGCAGCTATAAAAAGCTATAAAAGCTATAAAAAACTACAAAATGACTCTATTAATGCAGGCTATGTGGAAAATGCGCAGACTTTGGCTCAGCCTGGCTCCGCCCTCTTCCGCTACGTAGCTAAGATTGCTGAGTACGAAAAGTGTACATCGATCCACACTTCGCGATTAGACCGTTTTGAGTACACCATCCAGGTCCTTTCAGTACACTTATTTTCGCCCCGATCTGAATCGGAACACCCTACATACTCAAACTTAGGCTAGTTGGTACGGATAATATGGATATTGGAACACGGCACTGGAAACATTGACCCTGGGAAGCACTGCCCCATCCATGACAAAGACCACCCACTGAGGAAATGTAGAGGCTTCAGGGAGAAGACCCTCGAAGAGCGCAAGCAGTTTCTAAAAGACAATCACATATGTTTCCAGTGCTGCTCCTCAACAACCCACTTAGCAAGGGTCTGCGTCACAGAAGTGGACTGCAAGGAATGTGCAAGCAACCGTCACACCTCAGCACTCCACCCAGGACTAGCTCCCTGGAAGTCCAAGTCGTTCCCCCCTGTTTCAGAGAACGGGGAGGGAGGAGAACAAGCGGACAATCAGGAAGGCACCTCCTAGTGCACGGAAGTATGCAGAGATGGAATGAGTCTCAGGGCATGTTCCAAGATTTGCCTCGTCAGCGTCTTTCCTGAAGGACAAAGGGAGGATTCAAGAAGGATGTACGCTATCTTGGACGAGCAAAGGAACTGTTCCTTGGTGACTTCAGAGTTCTTCAGCATCTTTAACGTGGCGTGTAGTCCATCGCCATACACACTCAGGACATGTTCAGTTTCCCTTTTCCCACACTCGAAGACGACAAGTCAATACTCCAGTCATTTTACAACTGCTTCATTCAATCCACCCTCACCTTCAGCATCCTGTCATGGTTTGGTTCCCTGAGTGAGGTGAACAAATGTCCCCTAAACAGGATCATAAAGATGAGTGGGAAGATCATTGGACAGCCACAGACCAATCTCACAACCATAAATGAAAATCAGGCCATCAGGAAAAGTAGACGGATCATATCGGACCCCCCCCCCATAACCTCAACAACCAGTACCATCTGCTACCTTCAGGAAGGAGACTTTGTTCCCTGCCCCTCAGAACCAAACGACGCATGTCCACCTTTGTTCGAGCAACCATCAGGCTGTTGAATAAACAGTAAGTCCCCCAATCCCGCCAAACCAAACCCATCACTTCAGACTTCAACCTATTCCCCTTCCACTAACTAACAATCTATTCTCCCTACCCATACTTCCACCCCTATCCACAGGGTGTTTTGGGCTTTTAAGAATTGAATTATTCTCTTGCATGATTATTACTATTTATTGTTCAAGTATGTCTTGTTTGTATGTGCCTGACCACAAATGAAGTTCCCTCACGGGAAAAATAAAGTTCTTTGAATTTGAAGCT
Organism: Gadus morhua; assembly: GCF_902167405.1. Lineage (NCBI taxonomy): Eukaryota > Metazoa > Chordata > Actinopteri > Gadiformes > Gadidae > Gadus > Gadus morhua. The sequence goes on from NC_044057.1 coordinate 9,104,328, forward strand.
CACAGTATATGTGTGACAATAACCAAATGTTGCACCTCATGCTTAAAAATGTGCAGAATAAATTGCGGCAAGCTCCTCATTCAGCCCCCAACGGAATGGAGTATAGCCTCCATGGACTTTCCATCTCATGAAATGAATCCTGGGTAGGATTGTTGGTAGAATGTTAGTGTTTGAGCTCCAAACGTTCCACCACTGCACACACTGGGGATAGAGGTTAGCTGTAGCACTCCAGCTCGCGGTCCACACTCACTGCAGCTAGAGGTTAGCTGTAGCACTCCAGCTAGCATTCCAAACTCACTGGGGCTAAAAGTTAGCTGTACAGCTCCAGATAGCGTTCCAAACACGCTGGGGCAAGAGGTTGGTTAGTAGTAGGGGAGGTTAGTTAGTAGTAGGGGCGGTGTGCTTCGGTACACTTTTACCTGGACTTCCTTTTCTCTCTGACAGCTTTGTTTCCAAGGTTCCACATTTTGTTGTTCCATTAAGGGCCTGAAGGAACCTTTCTTTTCAAGTGTGTCAGTTTGGCATTCATCATACCTTTCAATTCTGTTCTGGTATGGTTCATTCTCTGACTCTCCATTGGTCAAAGATATGAAAGTGTTTTTGGAGGATTTCACTTTATTCTCATACTTTGCTTGTGAATCATTTCCCTTTATATGATTGCTGCTGGGTCGTTCTTCCAAACCTTCTTCTAGTTGGAGCTCTGTTGCATGTCCTGTGCAGCCTTTAATCCAAGGTTCCACTGCGTTTGGGAGTTGCCCACATCGCTTCTTCAATGGGTCCGCCATCCTTCCATCTTTCTGTTGAGTCTCCATACCAATCTTTTTATGAGGGTCTGCGAATGGTCTGATAATCTTGGGGTCTTTCAAGCGGTCTGGCTTAGTCTGCTTCGGCTGAAAAACGACAGGAGAGATGTTCCCTCCCTCTTCGCATTCCTCCTCTTCCTCACTCTCATCTATGAAGAGCAGAGGAAGGTCGATGTCTGCCACGCTGTCTGACACTTCTTCATCGTTCAGCCAATCACAGAGCTGAGGAACGGCTGGCAGCTGTCTGCTCTGTGGTCGACTGATATGGATGAAGGATGCCAGCTCTTTGGAGAGCTCTTCCTCCTCTTGCTCCCTGGCGAGAGCCGTCTGGTGTTCCAGCTGCGACGCCAGGACCAGCTGACTGGGCTCTCCATGCGGGAGGCATGCGGGTGGGTCGGTGTCTTCAACCACAGCCAGATCCAGGGAACGGTTAGGGGAGGTGGAGGGAAGGAGCTGATTAGGAACAGCTCTTAGCTGTGATAGGTTGACCACGCTGTCAGTCAAAGGGCTGGAGGAGCGTGTGTAGGCTGACAGGAGGAGGGGGGGCGGGGAGGGGCTCCCCTCTCTGGAGGAGGGGACGGACAGACAGACACTGGGGGAGGAAATGGGGATGAAGCCGTCCTCAGGGGCGGTGGGGGAGGAGAGCGACGGAGAGGTGAGCAGAGAAGACGAACAGAAAGGAGGGAGGGAGGGGGACATGGAGCGGGGGGCTGAGGAGAGGGGGAGGTAACGGGAGAACGGCGACAGCAAGGCGTCCAGCTCCTGCATCTCCAGCAGGAGGCCGCGAGGGTAAGGGGGCGGAGTCGGGCCTGGGGTGGAGACCCCGGGCTGGAGGGGGGCGGCGGGGGTGCAGGGGAGGTAGCGGGTGAAGGAGGCGGGGAGGGGTGGGGGGGTGGGGGGGCTGGACAGCGCTGAGGAGGAAGCACATCCTCCAGTGGGATGAGAGTGGAAGGGGGATAGGGGGGAGGAGATGGAGGCTGGGAGGTCAAAGGTCAGGGAGATCCAGTCCTGGGTGAGGGCCTGGAGGGCCGTCTGGGAGGGGGAGGAGGAGTGGGAGGAGGAGTGGGAGGAAGCAGCTCCATGCGGGGCGGCCCAGGGTTCAACATGAGGTCGCAAGGGTAAGGGCTTGAGCTGGGGAGGGGGGGGGGGGGGGGGGCAGGGAGAGATAATGTAAGACAATAGCTCCACTTACTATTAACACTACCATATCACCACGCCGCACAGCACAACCATGACCTCATCATCAACAAATAAATGCACATTTAAAAAATAAGTGATAAATCGATGCATTGTTGTGCTCCGCATGCAGCGGGCTCCAGTCACATGACTGCGGCCCCTGGTCGGTCGAGAGATGAGCCCCCCCCCCTACATAACTGATGCATATGTCCGGTACATGGAGCTTTGAGCGCATTGCAATTGGTTCTTAGTGTTGATATATTCACTGATGAATTCACAGATTTATTTTACCCTAAATACATTTTATATCAATATTATTCCATGAAAACAAAAATAATATTTTAAAAGCTGAAGTAAAGCTTTGCCATATTTTGTTTTTTCCATTGTTTTAGAAATTACAATTGCCTCTTTTTATAATAATTGTAATATTGATTAAATGATTGCCGTTGTGGGATACTGGGAAAATTACAGTTGTGACAAGTTTATTATGGCAATATTCTATTCAGATGGGATTTTCACATTTCGACATTCATAAAGATTCTTTCTAAATCCTTCCAACTCTGCGTCTCTGTGACTAAAGGTTAGTTAGGGTTAACTAACCTAACCCTATGTATGGAGGACTTCACTCTCTATCATTTGACATCTGTCAGCTCAGTCGTTCTCCAACCTAAACCAAACAATAGCTGTTTTGTATTCGTCATCCAGAACGACCCTTATCCATTTTAGAAACGCCTAGAAATCAAATGTTCGAAGAAACAGCAAAAAGTACGTCCTGGTTCTGTCTTGGACAACATAAAAATCGATTGATTTATTCTCTGTGGAAAATGCAACATTTTAAGATAGTTTCGGCATTAAAATTGTTTTGATACAATTTCTAACAAACTTCAGATCTTCAATACAATCCTCAATCTTCTTCTAGTCATCCTCAGAGATCCAATGTCCTCCCTGGGTCACTCTGAAGATCCTCTGTTACATCAAACAGCGCTGAGGACAGCAGCTCAGATGACGACTCAACGCAGAGAAGTTGATTCACACAACATGCCAGCTTGCATCCCTGAATCCACATGCAAGATTGGTTTCATATGAATCACCATGGCAACCATAGAAAACATTGCATTAACTAACATAATAAACATTATATACATTCAGTATCTGAATATAACGGAAATAAAATTCACATTTATCGCTAGAAATGTTTTCAGAAACAAATCTTAATGTTGAAACTCTCTTAATTATTATACATTATTATTATACATACATTTATACATTTTCCACCTCAGAATAAAAAAAAGTTTCATTTAGGCATGACAGAATCTATAGACAAATTGCTGTTTCCTCTAACAGTTGATAGGGGTCTAGAACATTTGTTTGGTCGCTCGCTTTGGAAGACATAAACCAGTGAGTGAATGCTCTGTGAGGAGGTCTGTTCTGCTTGACTGCCTGCTTCTGTATGAGACACCTGTTGTTAGGACTGTTCCTGGCCGATTTCTGACCAATCAAGGCATCTATGCCTTGATTGGTCAGGGAAATCCAGCTCGACTGTCAATCACATGTGCACACAGCGGAGGGCATTATCATCTCCCCCAAACACAGGGCATTATCATCTACCCCAAACGCAGGGCATTATCATCTACCCCAGAGGGGCAGGGCATTATCATCTCCCCTAAACACAGGGCATTAATTCTCCCACAAACACACACAGGGCCTTATCATCTACTCCAAACGAGCAGGGCATTATCATCTCACCCAAGGGGCAGGGGGGGGGAGGGAGAGAGGGAGGGGGGAGACATTTTCATCAAAATTGTCCTCTGCCTTCTATATTAACCTTATATCCTTACCTACAGCACTTATAAGCACACAATTTAACATCCAACTCACTCTAAAACATGTACAGCTAACACCAAGCCACACTAGTTAACATCCAACCCACTCTAAAACATGTACAGCGCACACCAAGCCAGATGGACGATCTTGACTACAGGGCATGCTGTGTACCTGTTCAGAGTCCGCTACGGGAGTCTGCCACCTAGGCTGGCCGTAGGGCGCAGAGACATAAGAGACGGGGAATATCCCCCTTCGCTGGCCGCCCGGGACACAGCCTTCATACCAGTTCTGATCCACCTTTCTCAGTATCACAACGCCTTCTCCCTGGACACATGCACCCCCCGCCCCACACACACAACATCAGCTCAGAGGACCAACACACAACATCAGCTCAGAGAACCAACACACAACATCAGCTCAGAGAACAGACACACAAGATCAGCTCAGAGAACAGACACACAACATCAGCTCAGAGAACCAACACACAATATCAGTGTCCTCAGAGAACTAACACACAATGGTTAAAGGTGACATATTATACCACCAGGTGTGTGTTTGATTATCCATTACAAGTCAGCCATCACACCTGGTGGTATAATATCTTTTACCTTTCCCTGCTTCCAGAACCACATAACATTATATCAATATTTCAAGATGGCTAATCTTTATTTATTTTCAAGACTATATTTGCCTCTGCTATATTTAATAGTTTAAAAAGATGGGTGCTAACTGCCAGACAGCAGCGACAGAGAGAGAGCTGAGCATACGTATTAGTCGGCATTCTGACAACGTGTGACCGCGTCATTAGGGCACCCTGTCTGGGCACCCTGTTCGGGCACCCTGTCTGGGCACCCTGTTAGGGCACCCTGTCCGGGCACCCTGTTAGGACACCCTGTCCGGGCACCCTGTTAGGGCACCCTGTCCGGGCACCCTGTCTGGGCACCCTGTTAGGGCACCCTGTCTGGGCACCCTGTCTGGGCACCCTGTTAGGGCATCCTGTTTGCAGAGCTTAAAGGGGTGATTAATGCTTTTCCGACGTCCCTTAGCTTTAGATATTATATGTGCTATGTTCTATGTTACATGTTCTATGTTATATGTTCTACAATGTATATACATTTTTTTGCATCTGACAAGCTAGAAACCTCTAAGTCCTCCCCAGGAGGAGTGTTCCCCCCACCAAGAATGCCCCTCAATAAGGGCGGGAAGCTCGTTTGCACTCAACTTTACTTCTGTAACAGTGTGACGTCAGACTGCAGTGGGCGGGGCTGAAGTGCTGAAGTCCCGCCTCCCGGCCAACCACAATGTTTACAACTTCTGTAACTTTTACCCCTTATTAACCTCACAATTCTGTTTGAGATTAATAAGGGGTATTTCTAACATACAGGCAGGAAACCCTATTCTAGTAGTACCCCCAAAGGCAACTAAACCCTAAAAAAGCATGATATGGGATCATTAAAAGTGTGTGATACGCAACAACCTAGCTTTCTCGCGGAGACTCTAAAGGCGTCTCCCCGCGCTGACAGAGTTGGAGCCGTACCTTACGCAGGGACAGCTCTACTGGGGTGTCGGCTGTGAAGTTAAAGCGGACCACCGCCTCCCCCAGGACGGAGGAGCGGGACGGGGTGGAGGGTGGGGGGGGGCGACGGGGCTGGGAACAGATCTTCTGCATCAGGGAGCAAAGGAGAGAGAGACAGGTGTGGTGTGTGGGGGGTGGGACCCCTCATTAGACAAATACTGCAACGGACCAACTGTAGAGACGACTGACCTGGACATAGGAGACAGGGAATATCCCCACTGCTCTCCTGAGCTGGCCTTCATACCAGTTACTGTCCACCAGTCTGGTGATGGTCACCACATCGCCTTTCCTCAGGGACAGCTCCCTAAACACAACAAGACCATGGTTAAGGTGGACCACAGCCCAGTGAGTCAAACTGTTCATAAGAACTAGGAAACCTACAATGTTCTTCTGCTGAATATCAATACTCTTGATATTCTTAATTTAATAAAATTATATTATATTCTATGCATTTAATATCTTGACCAAAAATTGTCACGCAGAGTTTATCACATTGTTAACATTGATGGAGACGTTTCACTGCCAGTGTGGTGACCCCCCTGTGAGGGGAGCGACTGGGGTCCTCTGCCCAGTGGGCTGCAGATGGAACCAGTCTGGGGCTCAGCCAATGAACTCACTTTGAGGTGTGAGCATCAAAGTTGTAGAGAACCCTGGCGCACTGGAAAAGGAAACAATGCATTTTAATACACAACAAAAATATAAATAAAGTTAGCGTAGATTTAACTTTTAAGAAGCCACTTTTAGAAATGTCAAAAAGGAGATGGCAAAGTAAAGTACACTGTAATAAAACACAAAACACAACAAAATATGCTACTTATGATCAATGTTTTTTTTATGATGATTTCCTTTTAATCTTTGTATGGTGATGTAACATAGTTTCCTGAATTCGTCAAAAGAGAATGGCTTAGCTTCCATTTTCTCACTGAATGTATCCTTGGTAACTTTGCTGCACGTAGTTTCTTATGATCATACTCTAAAGTTCTAAAACTTTGCTGGCCGACATGTCCTAAAAATATGTTTCCTTCATCAGACATGAACTTAGTTCTGTAAACGGACATGAAATGTCTATCCTCCTTACCTCAGCAACAGACTTTCTGTCAGGGATGGCTGAGTTTCTGAACGTAGTCTTTGGTGGCTCTGGGCATGAATAAGATGAGATTGTGATTAGAATAACATACTGCAGTTAAAGGTATGCGGCCAAATTACATATTTTTAATAATAAATATTTGATAACTCTATAATGACAACATGGACAACAAAAGCCAGAGCAACATCACAACTTTACATTAACAACTGACAGCAACAAAACAATCACAAACCAACAGTTACGGCACGTGACTTTTCTATCGCAGTGATGCAGCAGAACATAGAGATGGAGAAGGGTTGGATCTATTAGATCAGGTTCTATGGTAGATGGAGGCGCAGGTGATTGTTGGACATCTATACCTTCTCACATGCATGGTAGGTTGCAAGCCAAACAGATATGATGGAAATTGCCTGATAAATATATTTGATTTGTTTTACACTGTTTTCTTACAGTTTTTCTTTCCCCAATCAAACCTTAAACAGACTAAACCTGCCCCCTAGTTATTCTTATCAGATATCAGATTGGCCTGCAATCATCAGGAGTGGTATGAAGGGTCGGTGGGGGGGGGGGGGTGAACCTTGGCAGATCCCAGGCTCCTCTCTTCTGTCCTGCCGGTCGTAGCTAGCTACAGTGTGAGCATTGGAGAAGCTGTTGGTACACTGTACGCCAACGTCCAGCTCCCATTGGTTAGTTCCTGCTCTCCTGGTCCTCTCCACCCCCGCCCTGGGGCTCCTCCCGCGGCCAGAGTGTGCCGTGCGCTGATGTTCCACCGCCCAGAGGGACGAGCCCCGCTCAGGGGCCAGTGGCGTCCCTCTGCTGTCTCCTTTTCCCTCCTCCTCCTCTCCCTCCTCCTGCTCACGCTCCTCCCCCTCCTCCCCCTCCTCTCTCAGGTACTCCCAGATCCCGCTGAGGGCGCGCTCCAGGGCCAGGAACACGGAGCTGGTGGAGCAGGGGGCTCTGCAGGGGTCCGGGTGGACGGGGGGGGCTCTGCAGGGATCTAGAGGTTGACTAGAGTCTGCAACGGCAAAGCAACCAGGGGTTGGGTGAGGGCTATCTAACACCTTAGAACAAGGAGTGGACCGCCTACCACATTCTCTGTGTGTTGGAAGGGGGCCAAGGGGACTGCGGGACCTGTTAATGGGCTCCCTGGTTGGGACAGCAGGTTTCTGAGAGGATGAAGTGTATCTCCTGTGCTCTGTGGGGGCGGTGGATCCATCAGATTTGCACTGGAGCCCTGCAAAGAACTGTCTTGCTTGCTGTGTACTTACAGGGTTACCAGTAAGCCTGCAGGGGTCAGGGACTGAGGAGTTTGGCATCACGCAGGGACTCACAGCTCTTGGAATTGTTGATTTGCTCAAGGCTGGAGCTCCCTGGCTCAGATAAGGAGTGGGACTGAGGAGGCTTGCAGGCTGGTAATGATCTGACCTCTGATGACCGATGCCTCCACAGAGGTTAGGACTCTGAGGGACAGGCGGGGAAGGCCTGCATGGCAAAGGGTTCTTGTGGTCGTTAGAAGGAGAGAAACGGGGCGGATGGGAGGAATAAGATATTCTTTCCTGCTCACTTTTGCTGTACACAGAAGAGCCATTGTACACTAAGCAGTCCAATGCCAGGCTGCCTTCCTCAACCTTGCATTCCCGTGAAGGGGTTTGATGCAGGCTGCTGTACTGCTCTCTTACCTCGCTACATTGGCTGCGGAGATGTTTGCGATGGTGCATGTAGTTGACGTGGCCTGCATGTGTCCCATCTTGCATTCTTGAGTTTATATAGAGTACGGGTGGGGAATCTGTGCATGTCTCATTGCAATGTCTGCTATCTCCATGTACATTATGTGAAGTACCATGCCTGCTCTTGCCTATGTGTTCCTGTTCGAAGCATAGAAGAGTGTTGTGGTTGAACTGTTGGACCACGGAGCAGTTCTGAGGGCCGTTGTTGGTCTGTGAGGGTTCTTTCTTATCCAGGAAGTGTAACACTGCTGGCTTATGGATAACGGTGGACCGGCCTTCAGGTGCACGCCGGCTCTCTAGGGGTCGGACCCCCGGCCTCTCCAGGCGCAAGGCAGGGGCGTGTTTGGGAGGTTTATAGTTTGGCATGTGGCCTTGACCGTGTCCAGCCTCCTCCCCTACTCTGTCCCTCGCACATCTCTCTCCTCCTCCCCGACATCCCAGGTTTGGCATGGACTGAGATTTGTTTATCAGGCGTTGAAACTGAGAGATGCGGTTCTGCACGGTGGGCGCCCTCGGGGCTCCACCATGTTCTGTCCCCTGCTCTCCAGCGTGGAGCGGAACCATTCGGGGTTCAGCCTTGTTCAGCTGGTCATTGACCATCTCTTCTTTGTAAGCCAATATGCGAGCCTGTATATCACACACAGCCTTGGGCAAATGCCCTGATATCACCTCCTTTCTGTTAATATTGTGCATAGAGCGGTACAGATTAAGAAAGCCAGCTGAAGTGTGGGTACTCTGTCGCTGGCCCTCTCTGTGCTTCGATCCCTGTGTGAAAGAGCCGACACTTTTGGAGCGAGGGGGGGGGACAACATGCGCTGCTCCTGGCTCCTTGCTTCTCCTGATCCTCTGGGTCTGTCGTTCTCCCCTCTCCTCCTCTTCTTCCCCCTTATCCTCTTCTACATCAGTCCTAACCAGCTCTCCTCCAACCTGCGGTCCCTCCTCTCTTCGTCCCTCTGTGGCCTCTATCCAATAGACACGTTCAGAGGTGGGGCATCCCTCTTCCTCTCCTCCTCTCTTGTCCAACTCCTCTACAGGTCGAACCTCGTCCTTTGCCTGGCAGCTCACCCTCCCGTTCATCTCCTCGGGCCAAGTGGTGCTTTTGGTCAAAAGTTTGGATGTTTTGGTCATCTCTTTTTCTTCCATGTTTCCCAACTCTGCTATCACCCTTTGATTGTTCATATCTCTCTCCTTCTTCCCATCTCCTTCCTCCCCCCATCCCTCTGCTATACACGTGCTGCTGACAGAGCTCAGTGCTGTGGTGGCCTCGCCGTCTGTGTTGTGAGCTTCTTTGTGGCGGAGCAGAGGCAGCAGTGGTTCTGTGTCAGTGTGCTGCAGGTCATGAGCTCTGTGTTGCATGCTTAAGAGTGTGCGACAGTCGTCAAAATGGACGCCCCCACCTGAGGACGAGCCGTACGGCCGCGTTAAGGAAGAGAGACGAAACAGGACATTGTAATATGCAGATAGCACAACAGACAGACAGAAGGGTGTCAATACGGTTAACCGATGATAACATGAAAAGGTCCAGGGTGCAGAATATTGCAGCAACTAGCTGCAATATTAAGGTTGCTGATTGCACCCAACTGAACACCTACAGCCTACAAACTAATCTGTTTACCCGTTGAGCACGTTGTAGGACCTGGCTGAGGTAACAGCCTGTTAACGTTCCTCATCACACAGTCCGCTTATTGTGTCCGTAGTCCTAAACTATTCATAGACCTTTATTTATCGCTATCATCTCCAGACCAGTCGGCGCCGTAGGCCAATATTTACTGGCCGTGCGTTAGCTGAACACAGGATGCTTTGATATCATGATTAGTACAGCTGTATCGCAAATGTTATTTTTCGATAGCAACATTCTCCAATATTTTTAGTGAAAGGGTGAACATTAGCTCATCCTGATAAAAGGCGTTCATTCATTCATACGCTCATCCTCACTGGCTGTCTGAGTAATGCTGAGACACGGTTCAGCTCAGTGGCGTAAATAACGACGGTGCACTGCACCGAGGCCCAGACGACGTCAGGGGCCCATGGAGGCCCCCCCCACCCCCGCTCGGAAGTCCTGTCCAGGGGCACAAAATAAATATTTGCACCGGGGCATATCACCATGATGTTACGCCACTAGCTCTAGTTCTATGACACACACATATACGCATACATATATATATATATTAGTGCTGTCAAGCGATTAAAATATTTAATCGCGATTAATCGCATTAATGTCATAGTTAACTCACGATTTTTTTCTATGCTAAATATCCCTTGATTTCTTTGTCCCATTATTTTTTCTCATTTTAATGCTCTTATCAACATGGAGAAGTGCATCGGCTTGCCTTGTGCAAATGTTTTTTTATTGATAACAACATTGGCATATACTGATCAAAACAGGACGATACAAAAAAAATGCCTGTAGTGCAATTAAACGATGAACATACTAACATACTGCCTTGAACATAGCAGTCAGGCTACTGCTTCTTTGTTTTGAGAAAAAAAAAAAAAGGAATAAATTAATTAATTGCGTTAATCGTGCGATAAAATTGGTTTGTGTTAACGCCGTTAATAACGCGTTTAACTGAAAGCACTTATATTAATATTATGAATATTAATTCATATTAATTTTTTTCTATTCTAAATATCCCTTGATTTCGTGCTGCTAGCCTTTTAGTGAGATCAGAGTGTTGAAAAGGACAGTAAAAAAAAATATTAGGTAAGATGGATATAAGAAGAGAGAACCGCAGTGAATTCAACCCGGTCCACTTGACACCGGGTAGGTGATTGGCAGTGGTAGGCCTACCGTAAAACTTCAATAGCCCAGACTTATATTTGTTTCAATCAATGAACTTTCGAACCAAAACTCTTGCTCAGCAAAGATGGGAAATACTATAACATTTATTATTTAAACCAGTATGGATATTCCTACCGTACGTAGGCCTATGCACATTACCAGGCTATCGATTAACGCCCACACACACACACACACACACACACACACACACACACACACACACACACACACACACACACACACACACACACACACACACACACACACACAAACAAGGTGGCGGAGTGGTAATCGGGAGAGTCGGGAGAATTCCCGGTGGGCCGTTAACGTTTCGGGGCTGTCGGGCTGATTACTGCGGGATAACAATATTGCGCTTATAAAAGTTCCTTGCAGCGCAGTCCGGCAGCCTGAGCTGTGAACTCTTGTGCAGGCTCGAACAGAGTGACACACAAACACACACACACTTTTAAGGACTTTTTTACCCGCTCCGTATCATTGCTTGCCCCAACGAGTTTGTGCGGCGTGCTTGTTGTTTTGTTTCCGGTGTAGCTAGATCCGGTATGGTGTTGTCTTTTTTCTAACGTGACTAGTTGTTGCTAGACAGCAGGTGAAAAAACGACAACTTTTGCCAAGCCAAAAGAGCGTTAATTGCGCAATAATTAATTAACGCTGTTAAAATTGGTTTGCGTTAATGCTGTTAATAACGCGTTAAACTGACAGCACTAATATATATTGTGGCAGACGCCAGGGAGGGGTGGTGATTGAGGGGAGGTATGTGGCAGCATGCTGGCTCCACCCCCAAGCTTTACAAGGACTGCCTCCCTTAACGATGCAAGCCTGAGGTGCATTAGGCAGGAGTGCTTGGGGATAAAAGGGAGCATGCAACCACATGGAGGGAGCCTACTATGGAGTGCCTCTGCGTGAGCCTCTGCGAACTGTGTGTGGCCAAAGAGAGCAGGAAACCTGAACATTTACAGATTATTTGTGTACCGACCGCTTTGTTTGAGAACCCTCCCGGCGACGACCCCTGGACTACGGACTACAGACTACGGACTCTGGATTACCCTTTTCCCCACCCTGGTGACACTTATTCGTCTATTCTGAATAAACCACCTTATTGAACTGCTCTCGGTGTGTGTGTATCATTTGACTTGGTGGCGTGGAAACCCCACACCCACTGGCCCGCTACACGTGGTGGAGAATGCGTGCTTGTAGCCAAAACCAAGTCAAATAGATAGACCAACACAGGGACAACGATGGAAGCGTTGATGAAACAGCTAGTGGAAGTGAGCATGGTGCATCAGGCTACGACCCGGGAGCTGGTGGGAGCGCTAGCAGCCGGACATGGCGGCGTGGCTGCAGGCGCTACAGCTTCCCGTCCTGCCCCCAGCAGGTTTCTTTTAAAGCAGACAGAGACTGATGATATAGAGGCATACCTCAATACCTTTGAGAGGACGGCGGTTCGGGAGAATTGGGATCCAGCACAATGGGCCAGCCTACTCGCACCGTTCCTGTCGGGCACAGCACAGAAGGCGTATCAGGACCTGACGGACGAGCAGGCGTCTAACTACGAAGGGCTGAAGAAGGAAATACTACGCCGGTATGGATACACATTGATAAGTAGGTCACAAAGGTTTCATGATTGGACTTATGATGCAACGGCGTCGCCGCGCTCACAAATGCACGATCTAATTAGGTTGGCCAAAGGCTGGCTGACGGCTGCCCCACTGACGCTTACCGCCACAGAGAAGGTGGTCATGGACAAATTCTTGCGGTCCCTCCCATACGAGGCTAAAAAGTTAGCCAGCCAAGCTAACCCGCAGAGCGCAGATCAGTTGGTGGAGTTGGTGGAAGGTCACCAGGCGGCTGTGGAAGTCCTACGCAGTGGACGTCCACTGAGGGGTGAACCCAATCCTCGGATCGGGAGCGGATAAGGACAGAGGACCACGGCAGGATCCCGGCCAGGGAGACGCCAAGAGCCAGCCCCCCGAGACGTCGGCCCTTCCTGAACCCAGACAGCAGAAAGTGCTACGAGTGTGGCGAGCCTGGACACATCGCATGGACCTGTCCGAGTCGTGATGTCTCGATGCCGTCGGCGTCAGCTGGTGAGTTAACAACCGGGCGTCCCTGCAGACTGCTGACGGTTTGCTGGGGTGAGGAAAGTGGTCCTTCCCCAGTCACTCCGGTGAAGGCCAACGGAAGGGACACGACAGCTATGTTGGATTCTGGGAGTATGGTGACCCTGATCCGACCGGACTTCGCCCGGTCCCCGAGCTTGAGGGACACTGTGGCAGTAACATGCATACACGGGGAGACTAGGAACTACCCCACTACCCTCCTACAAAGGGGCAATACACAGGACCAGTGGGAGTCGTCCCAAACCTGCCAGTGCCGGTTCTTATTGGGAGGGACTCCCCACTCTTCAGCCAACTGTGGGCCAGTTTGGCCGGAGAGGGGGGAGAGCGGGGGAACCTAAAGGAAAGAGGACACCGGAGAAGGGCGAGGGCCGATAAGAGGGAGGTCCGGATGTGTGGCCTACACGAGGTGGACCCACAGGGGTCAACTGAACCTCTATCGGGAAGTGACGCAGGGGACACAGGACAGGAGGCAGGGGAGGCGAGTATGGACAACTTGTTCCCGATGGACCATGAGGCAACGCCAGAGCCTGCCTCATTATCGGGAAGGTTCGGAACAGCCCAACTGGAGGATCCCAACCTGACGAGTGCTCTCCAGCAGGTGACCGTGGTGGACGGGAAGGCCATCGAGGGGGTAGGTCTGATCACATACCCTCATTTTGCCATCAAGAACAAGTTGTTGTATCAGGTCATAAAGAGGAAGGATGAATGTGTGGAGTTGTTGTTGGTGCCCCGTCCCTTTGTTCAATCAGTCCTGCAGCTGGCACACTCCCACCTTCTTGGGGCTCATCTAGGGGTGGAGAAGACCCTGGACCGAATCAAGGCAAGATTCCACTGGCCGGGGGTGAAGAGGGCAGTGGAGGATTACTGCCGCAGTTGCCCGGAGTGCCAACAGGTGGCACCAAAACCACATTTCCGTGGCCCATTAATTCCCCTACCGATTATTTCAGTTCCTTTCAGCAGGATTGCCATGGACCTGGTGGGACCACTACCCAAGAGCAGCCGGGGGCACCAGTACATCCTGGTGATACTGGATTATGCCACTAGGTACCCCGAAGCCATTCCACTGCGCACCATGGCCTCAAAAGGGATTGCACGTGAGTTGGTCCTGATGTTCTCCCGGGTGGGCATTCCCGAGGAGATCTTGACAGACCAGGGAACCCCGTTCATGTCACGAATCATGAAAGACCTCTGCAAATTAATGCAAATAAAACAATTGCGCACCTCAGTTTATCACGCGCAGACCGATGGACTGGTGGAAAGGTTCAACCGTACCCTGAAGCAGATGCTGAAGAAGGTGATGGAGGCGGACGGACGGAATTGGGACCAGCTGCTTCCCTTTCTCATGTTCTCGATCAGAGAAGTGCCCCAATCGTCGACCGGCCACTCTCCATTTGAACTTCTCTATGGGAGACGACCCCGGGGGCTGCTGGACATAGCGAAGGAAGCCTGGGAACAGCAACCGTCGCCCCATCGAACCATGGTGGAACACGTGGGAGACATGAGGGACCGGATGGCCACCCTGTGGCCCCTGGTGCGGGAACACATGCAGGAGGCCCAGGTTGCCCAAGCACGGGTCTACAACAGAGGGGCCCAACAGCGAGACTTCCAGCCCGGAGATAAAGTGCTGGTACTTGTCCCCACAACAGAGTGTAAGTTTCTGGCCCGGTGGAACGGGCCATACGAAGTACTTGAAAAGGTAGGGGAGGTGAATTATAGAGTCCGACAGCCGGGACGAAGGAGGCCGACTCAAATTTACCATGTAAACCTGTTAAAGAAATGGAATGCACGGGATGTACTCTGCTCTGTTCCTCCAAAGGCTACCAGTCAAACCGGGCCTGCCAAGGTGCCCCTAGGGGAACAGCTGAGCCCAGCACAGAGGCAGGAGCTCATGGAGTTGGTCGACCAGAACCAGGATGTGTTCTCCAGTGAACCGGGCCACACCAATCTGGTACAGCACCACATCATTGTTGACATTTGGTGACCTTGGGTGTCTTGAAAGGCGCCTCTAAATTAAATGTATTATTATTATTATTATTATCATCACTGAGCCCGGGAAAAAGGTGAAATTGAGACCCTACCGCATACCGGAGGCCAGGAGAGAGGCCGTCGGGACCGAGATAAAGACTATGTTGGAAGCGGGAGTCATTGAGGTGTCAAACAGTGAGTGGTGCAGCCCCATAGTGTTGGTGCCGAAACCCGATGGAACCATACGCTTCTGCAACGACTTTAGGAAGCTAAATGAGATATCTAAATTTGACGCTTACCCCATGCCCCGTATAGATGAACTCATAGAACGGCTAGGGACAGCCCGGTATATCAGCACGCTCGACCTGACAAAGGGTTATTGGCAGGTACCCTTAGCTCCCGAGGCGCGGGAGAAAACCGCTTTTGCCACTCCTGACGGGCTGTTCCACTACAGGAAGCTACCCTTCGGGTTGCACGGGGCCCCGCCCACCTTCCAGAGGTTGATGGACCGGGTACTCCGTCCCCATCGGGGGTACGCGGCCGCCTATATTGACGATATAGTCATCCATGGGAGTGAGTGGGACACTCACGTGAAGCAGGTGAGCGCAGTGTTGCAGGCCTTACGGGAGGCGGGGCTGACGGCTAACCCAAAGAAGTGCCAGCTCGGTCTGCAGGAGGCGGAGTACCTGGGCTACACCATTGGGAGGGGGTGTGTGAAACCCCAGATGAAGAAGGTGGAGGCGATACAGGACTGGCCACGGCCCCTGACCAAGAAACAGGTACGCACGTTTGTGGGGCTTACCAGCTACTATCGGAGGTTTATTCCCCACTTTGCATCCGTAGCCAGCCCTCTGACAGATCTGACCAGGGACCGGCTGCCCGCCCAAGTCACATGGACCGAGGAGACGGAGAAAGCCTTTCAGGACCTGAAGACCGCACTGTGTTCAGGACCCGTGCTGGTAACCCCGGACTTCACCAAGCCAATGGTGGTGCAGACGGATGCGTCGGAAACAGGGGTGGGGGCAGTGTTGTCACAATTACATGAAGGTGAGGAACACCCGATTATTTTTATCAGCCGGAAGTTGTTGCCGAGGGAACAAAAATACTCCACGGTGGAGAAGGAATGTCTGGCCATCAAGTGGGCCCTGGAAATCCTGAAGTACTACCTGTTAGGGCGCCACTTCACCCTGGTCACAGATCATGCACCACTGGTCTGGATGTCGAGGAATAAGGACAGTAACGCCAGGGTCACCCGCTGGTTCCTATCATTACAACCTTTTGCCTTCTCGGTTGTTCACAGGTCCGGGGCAGCCCATGGGAATGCGGATGCCCTGTCCAGGAGGGATGCTCTGGGGAGCTGGACCGCCCCTCCCTCCCGGTCGGAGCTGAGGGGGAGGGTGTGTGGCAGACGCCAGGGAGGGGTGGTGATTGAGGGGAGGTATGTGGCAGCATGCTGGCTCCACCCCCAAGCTTTACAAGGACTGCCTCCCTTAACGATGCAAGCCTGAGGTGCATTAGGCAGGAGTGCTTGGGGATAAAAGGGAGCATGCAACCACATGGAGGGAGCCTACTATGGAGTGCCTCTGCGTGAGCCTCTGCGAACTGTGTGTGGCCAAAGAGAGCAGGAAACCTGAACATTTACAGATTATTTGTGTACCGACCGCTTTGTTTGAGAACCCTCCCGGCGACGACCCCTGGACTACGGACTACAGACTACGGACTCTGGATTACCCTTTTCCCCACCCTGGTGACACTTATTCGTCTATTCTGAATAAACCACCTTATTGAACTGCTCTCGGTGTGTGTGTATCATTTGACTTGGTGGCGTGGAAACCCCACACCCACTGGCCCGCTACAATATATATATATATTAGTGCTGTCAAGCGGTTAAAATATTTTATCGCGATTAATCGCATTAATGTCATAGTTAACTCGCGATTAATCGCGAGTAATCGCAATTCTTTTTTCTATGCAAAATATCCCTTGATTTCTTTGTCCCATAATTTTTTTCTCATTTTAATGCTCTTATCAACATGGAGGAGTGCATCGGCTTGCCTTGTGCAAATGTTTTTTTATTGATAACAACATTGGCATTGTGTTGCCTTTCAAGCATAAATCTGAATGGTCTTTGTTTTGAAAAAGCTCTTATTTTGAAGGGCCGTTTTCACCCTAATGTTTCCGGGTCATAGGTTTGTTTTAGTTTAGTAGTCTGAGGAAGCTAACCGAATTTGCATATCTACATTTCTGTGTTCAACCGCATGATGGTATCAATGTAAACGTCACAGGCAACGTCGTAAGTTGATGATTTCATTATTAAATTCATAAGTCAATGTTAGAAAGTACTATTTACATGAAAAATGCATGTGATATGTTTGTGGCTAAAAACTATTTATTTACATGTGGAAAGCACCTGTTACAGTGCAAAATGGTAATTTTCGTATTTGTTTTGTTACAGTTTTCACTCTGACCTTGTAAAATGAGAAAAAGAGCCACAGTAAAGAGCAACTAAAGCTTACTACGACTCACGTCTTCATTTATAAGGAAGAGTTTAACTAGTTGTATAGCTGCAGTTGCTACACTGCAGTGAGGACAACACAGTGAAAAGACGTTAAAGAGCTGGCGTTGTACATCGTAGTAAGATGGAAGCTCAAAAAAGCGACAAGATTTCGGTGGCCAGCAAAAGAAGTTCCAGGTCATCTACGGCATGAAGTAGCTCATTAATACGTGCACGAGCTAAAGCAGAGGCAGCTAGAACACATCTTGCATTCGCTGAACAAGAAGCCAAAGCTAAAATGGAGAGGGCTGCTAAGGAGGCAGAGCAACAGAAAGAAAAGGCCGACAGAGAAGCTACATATCAGCTGGAAAAGGCAAAGAAAGATGCCGAGCTAGAAGCGCTCACCATTCGCAGAGAGGCAGCAATGGCTGAGGCTGAAGCAGCTGTGTGGGAAGCAGCAGACGGTATGGAAAATTATATGCTTGTAGATGAAGTAGGCCCATCAGAAGAGGATAAAATGAGACGGACAAAAGAATACATCAGAGTATTCTTTTGTCCGTATACACTCACTTCGACCCGCACTCATATAAAGGCCATCCTTCTACCGACCCCCCAGCTCAGCCAGCCATTAAAGCTACCCAGTCAACATGTCAGCCTCCTGATCTATATGTCCCACCAGGGGTTAAGATAGAAAACCAGGCTCCGCATGGAGAATCTGACCAACAGAGAGGCTCAAAGGTGAACCACACCGACTCGAACAGGTCAGCACAGCCCTTCTATCCCCAGAGAGCACCGACAGCTCCCTACACTGGACCCATGGTCGAACACCTGGCGCAGTATTTGGCTCGACGGGACCTGGTGAGTTCAAGTTTATATCAGTTTGACGATCAGCCTGAACATTATCGTGCTTGGCAGTCGTCATACATCAGCGCCACTCAAGGGCTAGGCCTCACAGCTACTGAGGAATTGGACTTAATGACAAAATGGCTTGGTAAAGAATCTGGCAACCACGTCAAACGTCTACGGTCAGTGTACATAACAAACCCAGTCATAGCACTCACAAAGGCCTGGGAACGCCTCCAGGAATGTTATGCAGCATCTGAAATAATTGAAAAAGCTCTTTTCGACCGGCTCGATAATTTCCCAAGAGTCTCAGCAAAAGAACAGACGAAGCTACGGGAACTAGCAGACTTGTTAATGGAAGTGCAGTGCGCCAAGGAGGATGGCTACCTCCCAGCTCTCTCCTACCTGGATACCGCACGCGGCATTGAACCCATAGTTGGGAAACTGCCCTATGGGCTTCAAGAAAAATGGATTTCAGTTGGTTCAAAACACAAGGAAGAAAATAGAGGAAGATTTCCACCGTTTGAGTTCTTCAGCAAGTTTGTGTGCAGCGAAGCACGTAAAAGGAACGACCCTAGCTTTGCTATCCCAAGCACCAGTGGCTCGCCTGCAAAGTCTGAAAGAACCTTCTTTAAAGGCACAAAGTACCCAATTTCAGTCCACAAGACGGACATCGCCCCAACAAGCCTAAGTATGAACAGAGGAGCCAGCGACCCTAACAAAAGCTGTCCAATACATGGCAAGCCACATCCTCTCAAACGCTGCAAAGCCTTCAGAGCCATGAAGCTGGAGGAAAGAAAGGCCTTTCTCAAAGAAAAAGGGATCTGCTTTAAGTGCTGTGGCTCAACTACTCACCTTGCTAAGGACTGTCCGAATGCAGTTAAGTGTTTGGAGTGTGATAGCACCTATCACGACTCTGCCATGCACCCTGGACCTGCACCTCAAGTCAAGGCCCCTTCAACTCCACCACACAACGGCGGGGAGGAGGAAGAGAGCAGCACCAGTAAAGCTGTTGTTAACTCAAACTGCACAGAGGTCTGTGGCACAGGAAACGTTGGCTGGTCATGTTCCAAGATTTGTCTTGTGAAGCTATATCCCAAAGGTCAACCAGACAAAGCTATCAAGGCCTACGTCATCCTAGATTACCAAAGCAACCGGTCGCTAGCAAGGTCCAGCCTTTTTGAGCTGTTTAACATTGAGTGCAAACCATACTCTTATTATCTGAAGACATGCTCTGGTGTAGTGGAAACATCTGGGCGCAGGGCTGTAGACGTCGTGGTCGAGTCACTGGACGGAAAGGTCACAATCCCTCTCCCACCACTCATCGAGTGCAACGACATTCTTGACAACCGCTCTGAAATCCAAACCCCAAATGCAGCTCGTCATCATCCACATCTTGTCAAGGTAGCAGAGCACATCCCAGAGGTCGATCCAACTGCTGAGATCCTCCTGTTACTTGGTAGAGACATAATAAGAGCGCACAAAGTTAGGGAACTTGTCAATGGCCCCCACAATGCCCCCTTTGCCCAGCGCTTGGACCTAGGATGGGTGCTGGTTGGAGTAGTCTGCTTGGGGAAAGCGCATATACCAATAGTCAACACCTTTAAGACAACCGTGCTTGACAACGGCCGGCCCTCCCTAGTCGAACCCTGTACAAACTTCTTGCACATCAAAGAAAAGGTTTACCAAGGAAAAGAGATGAGAGACAGGATTTCAGAGACTAGCAAGTCTGTGGAAGAAACATTGGGCCAAACTGTTTTCAGTCACACCGAACATGACAACAAGCTAGCATCTTCTATTGAAGATAGCATCTTCTTGAAACTAATGGACAAAGAGGTCTACAGAAACGAATCAAACAGCTGGGTGGCTCCACTCCCATTCAAGCATCCCAGACAACGCTTGCCTAACAATCGAGAACAAGCAGTCAGACGCTTTGCATCACTCCAACAAAGCTTGAAAAAGAAGCCAGAGATGCAACAGCAATACGTTGCTTTCATGGGGAAAATATTGGTGAAGGACCATGCAGAGGTCGCTCAAGTACTAGAGGATGACGAAGAATGCTGGTACCTGCCATCCTTTGGAGTGTACCACCCTCAAAAACCAGGCCAAATCAGGGTGGTGTTTGACTCTAGTGCCAAACACTTAGGTGTTTCACTCAATGATGTATTGCTTACAGGCCCCGACCTCAACAATTCTCTCCTCGGAGTTCTGATGCGGTTCCGTAAGGAAAAGGTTGCCATCTTGGCAGACATACAGCAGATGTTTCACTGCTTTTTGGTGCGAGAGGACCACAGAAATTATCTGAGATTCCTGTGGTACCGGGACAATGATGTGACAAAAGAAATCATAGACTACAGAATGAAAGTTCATGTTTTCGGCAACAGTCCGTCCCCAGCTGTAGCCATCTACGGACTCAGGAGAACAATTAGAGAGGGTGCACGAGAACATGGGTCCGACACGGTCAACTTCGTGAAACGCCACTTCTATGAGGACGACGGCCTTCGATCTGCGTCGTCCGATGCCGAAGCTATCAGCTTGTTGAGCAGAACACAGATGTCACTAGCCGAGTCAAACCTCAGGCTCCACAAGTTTGCCTCCAACAGCCAGACAGTCCTGGAAGCCTTTCCACCTGAAGACTGTGCTGCAGTTGCGAAGGATATGGACTTAAGCGGAGAGGCTGCATCCACTCAACGCAGTCTGGGTCTCCTGTGGGAGATGGCAAGTGACACATTCACTTTCTCTGTTGCAAACACCAGCAAGCTGTTCACTCGCCGTGGTGTCCTCTCCACGGTGAACAGTGTTTTTGACCCCTTGGGTTTTCTGGCCCCAGTCACAATCCAAGGAAGGCTCCTCCTTCGGGAACTCACCGCTGAGCAGTCCGGGTGGGATGTACCACTGCCTGAAGACAAATTCAGTAAGTGGAAAGCTTGGCAAGAATCACTTCAGGAGCTGAGACACCTTCATGTACCACGGACATACACATCAGCTTCACTAGAAACGGCAGTGCGTACCGAGCTCTGTGTGTTTTCTGATGCATCTATCAAAGCCATCGGTGCTGTGGCGTATTTGAAGGCCGTACAAGGAGATGGACAAACTCACATTGGGTTTGTCATGGCCAAATCAAAACTTGCACCTCAGTCTGAACCAACTATTCCAAGGCTCGAACTCTGTGCGGCAGTCTTAGCAGTGGAAATGGCAGACTTAATCCATGATGAATTGGATTTGAAGCTGGATTCCACAAAGTTCTATACTGACAGCAAAGTGGTCCTCGGCTATATCCCTAATGAATCCAGACGATTCTATGTCTACGTCCATAATAGAGTTCAGCGCATTCGCCAAACCTCAAAACCTGAGCAATGGCACTATGTGCGCACAGAGGTTAATCCTGCAGACCATGCCTCAAGGTCTATTCCTGCCTCACTCTTGGCACAGACTGAATGGTTACAAGGCCCTAACTTCTTGCTCGACTCTCCCAACGAACCAGATCCAGTTCAGTCCTTCGACCTGATCAAACCAGAATTGGACGTGGATATCCGTCCCCAAGTGAGGAGCTACGCCACAAAGCTGCAAGAGAAAAGCCTCAGCACAGAATGCTTCTTAAGGTTCTCCAGCTTCAACTCTCTTGTCCGAGCTATAGCACACTTAATTCACATTGTGAGGTCCTTTAAGCTCGCTAAAGACATGGACAAGTGTCAAGGGTGGCACAGGTGTGATCTGTCTCGAACCCCAGATGAACTATCCCTAGCAAAGGAAGTCATTATTGCAGCTGTTCAGAGGAGAGCATTTTCAAAGGAATTTGAGGCTTTGATCACGAATAAGCCAGTCCCGATAAACAGCAGACTTCGTTGCCTCAGTCCAACCTTGGAGAACAATCTAATTTGTGTTGGAGGACGACTGAAGAACGCTAACCTGGGCGCTGGAGAGAAGAACCCCATAATCCTCCCAAAGGATAACCACATCGCCTTGTTGCTTGTCAGACACCATCACGCCCAAGTCAAACACCAAGGCCGTCACCTGACAGAAGGAGCCGTCAGAGCTGCAGGTTTATGGCTCTTGGGGGGGAAGAGGCTCATCAATTCAGTTACACAAATGTATAACTTGTCGCAAACTCAGAGGCAAAATGCAAGAGCAACGCATGGCAAATTTGCCTCCAGAACGCCTTCAAACCTGCCCTCCATTTACATATGTGGGATTGGATGTCTTTGGACCCTGGTGTATTACTGCCAGACGAACAAGAGGAGGACAAGCTGAGAGCAAACGGTGGGCTATGATGTTCTGCTGTATGAGCTCCAGAGCCGTCCACATGAGGTCATTGAGTCAATGACCTCATCAAGTTGTATTAACGCTTTGAGGCGTTTCTTTGCCATAAGAGGACCTGCCAAACAGCTAATGTCCGACTGCGGCACAAATTTCATAGGAGCATGTAAGGAACTTGGAATGAGCCAAAACCAACCAGATGCCACGGTGCAGAGGTACCTAAACCAACAAGGGTGCTCATGGGAATTCAACCCCCCACACGCCTCACACATGGGCGGTTCTTGGGAACGTCTGATTGGGGTGGCCCGAAGAATCCTGGACTCAATGCTTCTCGAACAGCACAATCGCCTAACCCATGAGGTTTTGTGTACACTAATGGCAGAAGTGACAGCTATTGTAAATGCAAGGCCACTAATCCCAGTTTCCAATGATCCTGACGATCCATTCATTCTGTCGCCATCAATGCTCCTAACTCAAAAAACTGGAGTCCCACCTCCACCAGGAGACTTTACAGATAAAGATCTCTTCACCAAACAGTGGAGACAAGTACAGGCTCTTGCCAACAGATTCTGGAGTCGTTGGAGTCGAGAGTACTTGCCAACCTTGCAGTGTCGCAAGAAATGGACCAAATCTTAACAAAACCTGCAAATAGGAGACGTTGTCCTTCTCAAAGACAGTCAAGCTACCCGCAACAACTGGCCCATGGCTACCATCACAAAGGCCTTCCCTGGAGAAGACGGAAGGGTGAGGAAGGTGGAATTGAGGACCACAAATCAGGAACATCCAAAAACTTTCTTCAGACCAGTCTCAGAAGTTGTCTTACTTCTTACTAAAGACTGATGTTCAGAGACTCATGTAGTCCATCGGGTTGAATTAATGACCTCATAGAGGTCAGACGGGTGTTGTGTTGCCTTTCAAGCATAAATCTGAATGGTCTTTGTTTTGAAAAAGCTCTTATTTTGAAGGGCCGTTTTCACCCTAATGTTTCCGGGTCATAGGTTTGTTTTAGTTTAGTAGTCTGAGGAAGCTAACCTAATTTGCATATCTACATTTCTGTGTTCAACCGCATGATGGTATCAATGTAAACGTCACAGAGGCAACGTCGTAAGTTGATAATTTCATTATTAAATTCATAAGTTAATGTTAGAAAGTACTATTTACATGAAAAATGCATGTGATATGTTTGTGGCTAAAAACGATTTATTTACATGTGGAAAGCACCTGTTACAGTGCAAAATGGTAATTTTCGTATTTGTTTTGTTACAGTTTTCACTCTGACCTTGTACAATGAGAAAAAGAGCCACAGTAAAGAGCAACTAAAGCTTACTACGACTCACGTCTTCATTTATAAGGAAGAGTTTAACTAGTTGTATAGCTGCAGTTGCTACACTGCAGTGAGGACAACACAGGCATATACTGATCAAAACAGGACGATACAAAAAAAGACCTATAGTGCAATTAAACGATGAACATACAAAGATACTGCCTTGAACATAGCAATCAAGCTACTGCTTCTTTGTTTTGAGCCAAAGAAAAAAAGAATATATCTATATATATTTTTTTTAAATAAAGAATTGCGTTAATCGCGCGATAAAAAAATGAACGCCGTTAAAATCGGTTTGCGTTAACGCCGTTAATAACGTGTTTAACTGACGGCACTAATATATATATATACAAAGTTTTGGCAATGTTCAATTAAAAAAGTAATTAGTTATATTTACTCACTACTTGTTCCAAAAAGTAACTGAATTATTAACTAAATAACTCTATAATAAAGGTAACTAGTTACTCTTGAGAGAGGCAGCAGTGAGAGGGGTCATGTTTCCCGAAGCTCCACTAGGCATTGGAAAAAAATACTTAATTCAGTGTTCAGATCTACTTTATTTTATTTTATTTCATGATCATAATACTGAACAATATATAGTTTGTTTCCGTAGTCCCCAATCGCTCGATTCAACAATACATTTTGGCACTTTTTATGACTCCCGGATCAGACCACAGCAAAAGCCTTGGACTTTCCTATCGCCAACATGCCTCTGTACTCCGATTTATTTGAAACGAGACTAGCAGCATTAGAAAAATGCAAAGGACTCCTCCAGGATACAGTGCCGATGGTTGAGTTTGCTGAGCTAACTCAGACACATATACAACAAGATGATCAAAGCTACACTGTATCCTTCGCGAAGCTGGACAAGAGAGAGACAGTTCCAGCTGCGTCTCACTGGCACAGAGTCGGCGCTAAGCCAAAACAACATACCAAAGTGAATCAACAAGTTCACTCAACTCCAAATGCTAAGCTACCCAAAGTTAAAGTTGCATGTATCAGCCGGATTAGCCCCTCACTGAATTTAACCCTGCCGCTGAAGAACCGGTTCCTGCCAATTCAAGAGTCCACGAACCACCTGCCACCCATGCACCCCTGAGCCCCGAGATGCGTCAGGACATATAGTGCGGACAGAGACCGATCATGAATCCGTCGCCAGAGAGGCGAGCTGTGCATGCGTCGGCCACCCATGCACCCCTGAGCCCCGAGATGCGTCCGGACGGATGGTGCGGAAAGAGACGGAACAAGAACCAGTCACCATGGAGGCGAGCTGCGCATGCGTCGGCCACCCGTGCACCCCTGAGCCCTGAAATGTGTCTGGATGGAGGTTGCGGACAGAACAAAATCTCACAGATTATTGTGCATGCAGGATTTAATGATATTCAAAGAGAACAGTCAGAACTTCTGAAGAGGGATTACATTGATCTATTGGATACACTGGACAAAATACACATTAAGGGCCCTATCTTGCATCCGGCGCAATTGACTTAATCACTGGCGCATGTGTCGTTTCTGGTTTGCAACTGGCGCAGAGCGTTCTTTTCCCTCCTGCGCCACGCGTCGGTAAATTAGGGAATGATCTTGCGCCCCAAGGGCTCGGCGAAAGGAGGAGGCGTGTTCTGGCGCAAACGTTCCCTGGGGCTATTTTGACATTTCAGAAACCCCTTGCGCCACAAACCAGGAAATACCTGGTTTAAAGATGGTGGCGCGTTGTTCAGATGCTATTTTAAGGGCGCATGCATAATGTTGCTTGTGCACCTAGCGCATACACTTTGCTTCTCTCATCTACCTAGCCACACATTCTTGGTAAATTATTTGGGAAAGAACAGCTGATACAGCGGTAATAAGTTGCTTTACTGCAAACACCGTAAAGCAAACACATATTTTCTTGACACAGACAATGTATACATGCCCATAACTTTTAGGATTGATGAGATTGATTGCGAGTGAGTGTTAAAAAGAATGAATGAATGCGGGCGCGCGTGTGTACGTCCATCTGTTTAAACACACGCAAACTAAACACGTAACGCATAATACAGTCCATGGCAATGTATATTAACGGGGGGACACATGCATATTAGGAACACAAGTCGATAACGATAATGCATACAATACTGATAAGAAACGATATTTATAATGTATTGCGTACATCATTAAATAGAACCACAGGTACCGCATATCATATGTTATATCATATACGTTTTCTTTGCCGAAATTTATTTGAGGACTCAGTATTTCTGAAGTTGTGGAAGAAAACCTTATTCCATGTGTGAACTAGGCCATATTATTTGGCCATAAATTTAGCCATTTGCAGTTTGAAATTCATGTGCATCTGTCTCATCGGAGACTGCAGACGCGCTTTCAAAATATCAACTCGTCAGATTCAAATGCGCTCATGGCTCTTAAAGGGGTTGGGAGCTGGCACTCTCATTTGTCTTGTGCATGAAAAGTGCTATATAAATAAAGTTGCATTGCCTTGCCTTGCCTTACCAGGGAAATTAACTATTTGCGTTACTGTGAAAAAAAAGAATGCTATATGTCAAAGAATTTGGATTTTTCTGAGCAGTTTTCACTTGGCCTTAATGTGCTAAATGGTTGAACTGCCCATTGAAGGCCCTGATATATTTCTCTATTTCTCAATTTGTATTTGCTTGGTTGCAAAGGCTACGGAACATCTGCCGAATACTACAGAAATTGCCAACTTTTCATTGGATTGCTCCGGACTCGCCAATTCTGCTGCTTCATAGAATCTGTTTGGTGAGTGGGTGTGTGTGTTAACGTCTGTGTGTGCGTGTGCGTGTGTGTGTGTGTGTATGTGTGTGTGTGTGTGTGTGTGTGTGTGTCTGTGTGTGTGTGTGTGTGTGTGTCTGTGTGTGTGTGTGTGTGTGTCTGTGTGTGTGTGTCTGTGTGTGTGTGTGTGTGTGTCCTGGCTTGCGTGTAAAAACAATGGCTCCGATTGGCTACCATGAAACATGACTTTGCCTTAGCCAATCATAATCGCTCATCTAGCTGTTAACCCAGCCGGCGTCCTCACTCACCAGCAGTTTGTGTGTGTAGCCAGGGGTGCGTTCGGGTTACGCTGTTTATTCAATCAAGTCATAGGTTGTGTCTCAATTCAGGAGACAAATCCTTCGAAGGATGCGGCCCCTGAATTGAGACACAGCCATAGTAACGCACCGCATTTAACCTAGAGTAATGGAGTTGTAACGACGGAAACACTAGTTAGTTAGATTACCCCGTTACTGAAAAAATAACGGCGTAACGTAACGCTGTTCTTTAAACGGCGTTATAACAAACACTACATTTATCTATAAATATTTTACTACTATATTAGCAGGCCTGCCGCCTGTCGCACCAGTTACTCAAGTTACTCATATGCGCATGTGCCAAGAAGTATGAGGGGCCGCCCGGGACAGAATTCATACTTGGTCTTACACACACTATTATACTCTCTCACATACACTATTATACTCTCTCACATACACTAAATACTCTCTCACATACACTACTACTCTCTCTCACATACACTACTATACTCTCTTACATACACTACTATACTCTCTTACATACACTACTATACCCTCTCACATACACTACTATTCTCTCTCACATAAACTACTATACTCTCTCACATACACGACTATACACTCTCATACTTACATGTAAAAGGAGTTTAATAGTTTGAATGAAACGGAAGTGAGTTTGAGTGAAACAGAAGTGAGTTTGAATGAAACGGAAGTGAGTTTGAAATGTTCATAAGAGTCCGCCGAAATCGAATATCAATATTATTTTAGTGTAATTACATTGTGTATATGCACAAGCCATCTTATACAAAGCAGCCGAAAAATAGAAAACCGAAACGCTACTATGTTTTTTTTTAGAAAACTGCGATTCAGGGTTTGAATTCTGCTATTGTCGTCTGATTCATTGAATCCGCTGTGTTTGCCAGGGTCTCAGGGTCTTCCGACTCTGGGGAAGAGCCTGCTAGTTTACGCACACCCCTTGCGCATTTGTTCTCTCAACCACACGTGAGACGTTGTTTGACATGCTGGATATCGTCAGAAAGGTATTTTCATTGGCTATTAGGATATCTAAGGCCCGTCCCCGACCCTTGCTGTCTGCTGGTGTAGCTGTCAATCAAAGTATCCACGCACCGTTTTGATAGTGATCGCCTCATTGGCTTGTAAGGCTTGTAAACAAGGAAGTATTGGTCTTACAGACATGTGGGAGGGCTCTATGTCACCGTGAGACCCTGGCAAACACAGCGGATTCAATGAATCAGACGACAATAGCAGAATTCTAACCCTGAATCGCAGTTTTCTAAAAAAAAAACAGTAGCGTTTCGGTTTTCTATTTTTTGGCTGCTTTGTATAAGATAGCTTGTGCATATACACAATGTAATTACACTAAAATAATATTGATATTCAATTTCTGCGGACTCTTATGAACATTTCAAACTCACTTCCGTTTCATTCAAACTCACTTCCGTTTCATTCAAACTATTAAACTCCTTTTACATGTAAGTATGAGAGTGTATAGTCGTGTATGTGAGAGAGTATAGTAGTGTATGTAAGAGGGTATAGTAGTATGTGTAAGAGGGTATAATAGTGTATGTAAGAGAGTATAGTAGTGTATGTAAGAGAGTATAGTAGTGTATGTAAGAGAGTATAGTAGTGTATGTCAGAGAGTATAGTAGTGTATGTAAGAGAGTATAGTAGTGTATGTAAGAGAGTATAGTAGTGTATGTAAGAGAGTATAGTAGTGTATGTAAGAGAGTATAGTAGTATGTGTAAGAGAGTATAGTAGTATGTGTAAGAGAGTTTGAATGAAACGGAAGTGAGTTTGAATGAAACGGGAAAGTTTGAATGAAACGGAAGTGAGTTTGAATGAAACGGAAGTGAGTTTGAATGAAACGGAAGTGAGTTTGAATGAAACGGAAGTGAGTTTGAATGAAACGGAAGTGAGTTTGAATGAAACGGAAGTGAGTTTGAATGAAACGGAAGTGAGTTTGGAATGTTCGTAAGAGTCCGCAGAAATCGAATATCAATATTATTTTAGTGTAATTACATTGTGTATATGCACAAGCCATCTTATACAAAGCAGCCGAAAAATAGAAAACCGAAACGCTATTATGTTTTTTTTTTTAGAAAACTGCGATTCAGGGTTAGAATTCTGCTATTGTCGTCTGATTCATTGAATTCGCTGTGTTTGCCAGGGTCTCACGGTGACATAGAGCCCTCCCACATGTCTGTAAGACCAATACTTCCTTGTTTAAAAGCCTTACAAGCCAATGAGGCGATCACTATCAAAACGGTGCGTGTATACTTTGATTGACAGCTACACCAGCAGACAGCAAGGGTCGGGGACCGGCCTTAGATATCCTAATAGCCAATGAAAATACCTTTCTGACGATATCCAGCATGTCAAACAACGTCTCACGTGTGGTTGAGAAAACAAATGCGCAAGGGGTGTGCGTAAACTAGCAGGCTCTTCCCCAGAGTCGGAAGACCCTGAGACCCTGGCAAACACAGCAGATTCAATGAATCAGACGACAATAGCAGAATTCAAACCCTGAATCGCAGAAAAAAAAACATAGTAGCGTTTCGGTTTTCTATTTTTCGGCTGCTTTGTATAAGATGGCTTGTGCATATACACAATGTAATTACACTAAAATAATATTGATATTCGATTTCTGCGGACTCTTTTGAACATTTCAAACTCACTACCGTTTCATTCAAACTCACTTCCGTTTCATTCAAACTCACTTCCGTTTCATTCAAACTATTAAACTCCTTTTACATGTAAGTATGAGAGTGTATGGTCGTGTATGTGAGAGAGTATAGTAGTGTATGTGAGAGAGAATAGTAGTGTATGTGAGAGGGTATAGTAGTTTATGTAAGAGAGTATAGTAGTGTATGTAAGAGAGTATAGTAGTGTATGTAAGAGAGTATAGTAGTGTATGTGAGAGAGAGTAGTAGTGTATGTGAGAGAGTATAATAGTGTATGTGAGAGAGTATAATAGTGTATGTGAGAGAGTATAATAGTGTGTGTAAGACCAAGTATGAATTCTGTCCCAGACGGCCCCTCATAGATTTCTGCGGACTCTTATGAACATTTCAAACTCACTTCCGTTTTATTCAAACTCACTTCCGTTTCATTGAAACTCATTTCCGTTTCATTCAAACTATTAAACTCCTTTTACATGTAAGTATGAGAGTGTATAGTCGTGTATGTGAGAGAGTATAGTAGTGTATGTGAGAGAGAATAGTAGTGTATGTGAGAGGGTATAGTCGTGTATGTGAGAGAGAATAGTAGTGTATGTGAGAGAGAATAGTAGTGTATGTGAGAGAGAGTAGTAGTGTATGTGAGAGAGTATAATAGTGTATGTGAGAGAGTATAATAGTGTGTGTAAGACCAAGTATGAATTCTGTCCCAGACGGCCCCTCATACATACACCTCAAGCACGCACATACACACCGCATACACACACCGCACACACACACACACATGCGCACAAACATACATGGAAATGCACACACACACACACAAACACCCATACACACTAGGGATGAGTCGGTCGCGACCGATTCGTTCACAACGAACGAATCCCGAACGTTAACGACAAGAATTGGTTCCCCAAAACAAGAAGAACTGGTTCTTTGATTCTTTTTTTTTAACATAAAACAAAAATATGGTCACGTAAATAAAATATACAAACGAACAGAGCTTCGTCTCCCGGCGACGTATATTAATTGAGTCTACAACGTTCTCAAAGATTCAGCCAATGAGAGGTAGCAATAGTGTTGCCATGGCACCTGGGTAAACAAATGACAAGGTGGTACCGTCGAATTTGCGCGCTTTCTCTGTCTGACTTATCTTGGGTCATACCATTCGACGTGGGGCCACTCATATATCCCCCTACATTTCCAAAAATAGACTTGACCTCCATCTGTTTATTGGATAAACGCATTTCCCAATCCCAGGAGTCTTTGCTCCATTCTACGTCAATTCAAGAACAAACAAACTAATTAAACTGCAGTTCGTATTTTTTTATTATATATAGAGAGTAAGCAAGTGGTATAAATATTGGTGGGACGTTTGGTTATACTGTATAGTATATCTTGTCGATTTTCACGAGGGGTAGAGCCTAGAAGTCACTTAAATTATGCTCAGGGCCGTCTCGCGGGTGGGGGGCAGACACCTGTGAGATTCCCTGTCAAATGACGTCAAATGACGTCATCTGACGTAACGAACAAATCAAAACGAACGAATCAAACAAACGAATCGTTATGGTGAACTGAACTGAAAGAACTAGTTCCCGGAAAATAATCATTTTGCCCATCCCTAATACACACACAACCACACACACACGAAGTGCACACACACACACGCACGCACATACACACGCACAGTGTTGGTCAAGTTACTTGGAAAAAGTAATTAGTTACTGATTACTTCTCCAAGAAAGTAATCCAGTTACTTTACTGATTACTTATTTTCAAAAGTAATTAGTTACTTTACTAATTACTTTACTTATTTACTTTTCAAAAACAAACTAGCTATACACAACCTGAATAGGCTTTTTTAAAACTTGTTTTTATTAGTCTCAATCTTTTTAACTATAGACATTGCAAACAAAAAAATCTATTAAATGCAACAGTCTCATTTAAAGAAAATCGTTTTGGTGTGTATACACACCTTCATTCGAATAGATGTAAATAAAATACAGCCATAAAATAATTAAAACCAAAGTCTCCATTAACATTTACATCTTTTAACAGTTGCAGTGCAAAGTAATGCGTTTACCAAAACAGAAAATGCTGTTGCATGCCACATTTAGGCTGTTCTAATGTCAAATAAGAGTATGTGTTTGAACTGTGTGTGTGTGTGTGTATGGAAGGATGTGTTTCATAGATAAATACATAGATATTATATATAGTTATATGCTACACGTGAACCTCCTAAGATGGCGCAATTTGATTGGCTCGCTATCTCGGGATATTTGGCAATATCCCATGATTGACATCTCAAACTCTATATTGTTTTCATCGCAAAATGTCAGCTGATAACAACAAATAAACCTTCGGTCTCGTCGGCTATTCCCCACTATTCACTTCACCTTTGGCGAATAACTGTTGACTAATAGCCTAGATAGATAAATAGCCTAGTCAAGTCTTTATTAATACCAAACTACACGTCGGGAATTCATTTAGGACGGTGATTCGGCTCACACAGTATAGCCTACAAGACCACACAGAACAAGGGAGACAACAAGTCTGACTGGACATAAACAAAATACATCACATTAAAACTAGACCCATGCGTTGATAGATAGATAGATGGATAGATAGATAGACAGACGGATAGAGAGTATCAAATATGTTATATTATTTGTCTTGCGGAGCCAGCGAATCCTGTGTGCGGATGCAAATTAGCCATGTGGCCTAACACAAGAAATAGTCTTGCACACACGTGTCTGTTGTTTACTTCTAGACGTCGCGCCGCTATAAGCTAGGTCATTGTCACGAGACAGTCTCACAAAGCAAATACGGCAAAATCCCAAATTATTTTACTGTCTATGGCAAAAATAAATCACGGTTTAGTAATGCAGTAACGCAGGCTGCTTGCAGGAAAGTAAAAGTAATCAAATTACTATTTTTGCAATTGTAATCCCTTACTTTACTCGTTATTTGAAAAAAGTAATTGGATTACAGTAACGCCTTACTTCTAACGCGTTACTGCCCATCACTGCACACGCATGCGCACACACCGTACGTCAAGACAAAGGCAGCGACACACTCGCCGAGCTAAGTCATTATGTTTTGAAACATAACGGCTCCGCCATCGACACACACGCAGAGAGATGACTTTAACATCATTGTTCTCAGCCACT
Organism: Gadus morhua; assembly: GCF_902167405.1. Lineage (NCBI taxonomy): Eukaryota > Metazoa > Chordata > Actinopteri > Gadiformes > Gadidae > Gadus > Gadus morhua. The sequence goes on from NC_044057.1 coordinate 9,137,217, forward strand.
CCCTCTGTTAGCTGATTAGACGCACAAAATTTGGACGGAGAAAACCCACTAACATACCGCAGACCCAGACGCAGTAGCCTACTGAAGGGAAATTCAAATTGAATGAAAGTACTTAGGCGGGAGGAGCCAGGCTACTCAATAATGGCAACGCTATTGAAGTTGTTCTTAAATACAAAATCTTCAAAAATAAGAAGAGATATAATTTTCAAAACTAAAGGTTGTAGTAAGACCATATGGAACAAGTTTTGTGGCTCTAGAGTCAATAATGGCGACATTATTGACATTTTTTGCTAAATAAAAAATCCTCAAAAATAAGAAGAGATATTTTTCAAAACAAAAGGTCGTAGTAGGACCATAAAGAGGCAATACCTCTATGAAACAAGTTTTGGGGCTCTAGAGTTAATAATGGCGACGCTATTGAAAGTTTACCATTGTGGGCCAGTGCAATTCACCGTTCGGTAAAGACGACTCGTTTCAATGAAAACAATGTTGCAGCTGATTCTCTAGGTTACTACATTTAGCTAGAGGTGTCAATTGTGTCGCAACGATGTTTCACTGATGATTTATTGAACCGCAAACTCCGAATCTGCCAATTTATTTCCAAGTTCCTCTCCGTTTATATGCTTTACTCACAGGTGTGTGAATTGACCTGAATATAAAGCGTCTGTAGCACAAAATAATATTTGATTCTATAGAGAAGACGGAGCTCTCCTCTCCTCTCCGTTTTTTGCTTTACTCAGATGTGTGAATGACCTTGATATGAAGCCTCCGTAGCGCAAAATAACATAACATTAGTTTTTTAAAGAGATAAGACGGAGCTCTCCTCTCCTCTCCTCTCCGTTTATATGCTTTACTCACAAGTGTGTGAATTGACCTAGATATGAAGCGCATATCCAGCGTCCGTAGCGCACGGAATGTTATATTATTTTGCGTATCGAAAAATAATATAAGATTCCTATTTTAAAGAGATAAGCTGAAGCTCTCCTCTCCTCTTGTTAAAAAAAAAGAAATTCAGCAGCAGCGCATATTTCATCAGTGGCGTACCGCTGCTGCTAGGTGCATTTAGGGGAAAAACGGATGCATTATATGATATAGATATCTAGAGGCTGTGTGCGCCTCGCCATTGCGATACAACCACTGTAAACTGAGCGCATGGTACTCATTGGATGGTACCGTGGCCCCAAGCTGTTCAGGGCCACACCCCCACTCTCCTCTTTGAACTGCCTCTCTCCTCCTCATTTGCATTAAAGCTACAGACACCTAAGCGGCGCGTTTGGGGAAAGCTCAATGTGCGACTGGCGACTCGTAGTAGCTGTAATTTTGTAATTTCAGGAACGTCTTCAAATATTGTGTTAGGGGCCCACTAATATCTATATTAAAGCATCCATAAAGTAGCTTGCCATGGGACCTTTGAACAAAACGGCTCCGCCATTGACAGACACGCAGGTAAGAACAAACACGCACGTGCACACACCGCAGCGACACTCGCCCAGGTAAGACGTTATGTTTTTAAACAGAACTATTCCACCAGCAACACATACGCCCAGGAACGAACACACACGCACACACCGCAGCGACACACTCGCCCAGATAACATGTTCTGTCTATATACTGTAGAAATTGCGATAAAAGAAGGGAAGAGACAATTTCTCACCTCGACAAGCAACAGCGGGTTGTTGTCATTTCTTCATATAAAAAACGTTAAATTCAAACATCGCACCGACACATAACTCACGTGATCTTAAAGAGACAGTGTCCCTATAACACAGAACGAAAACATGTCAATAACCCAGCATGGTGAATTATGTCTATAGAGTCCACTACACTTTGTTGCCCAAATTTAATATTACTCTCCTCCTTGAGCCTCCCCAAATGTCTTGCGATAATGATTTCCCCCCCTCCCCCCTGCGGACTGTTTTAGTTGTTTATTTTTCTTACGTTTTGTGAGTATGCTATGTGTGACTGTAGGCTACTGCTGCCTGTCTTGGCCAGGACACTGGAAGAGATGTTTAATTTCAATGATGATTATTATTTTCAACTAACCAATAGTAGTTGCCTTGCATTTTAAAATGTCAATGCCCTTATCAGCCCTGAACAACAGTTAAAGCTTTTTAATAAATGATTTGCATGCATAGAACAATTACCCCTGTTACCATAAATTGACAAATTTTATAATGTAATCAAATGCTCTCACAGCTAGCTGCTTTCAGTCCTGATATTCTCCTGATGGGCCGTATGAGTGAACAACATATCCTGACATGTTTACCCTGAAAATCTCCTGAATAATACTACCCCGGAGGTAGTATTTTCTCCGTAGGAAATGTAAATTACCTTATATTTGAATGAGGAGTACAAAGTCACCACTTTGTACTCCACCACGACACTTCAGTGGGCGTGTTGATGACGCTTCTGCATGTCATTGAGTGGCCCCCTAAATGATAATCAGCCTGATGCATTTTGTTCGCTGAATGGTTAAAAAATATTTAAATGTTGGCACTGCTTTTAAGGGTCATTTGTGGTGAACAAATGTTATACGTTGTGAAATTATAGTCCAAATGTTATTATCTTATGCGCTCAGAAATTTGTTACAATATTGACTGGGGTTTCCACATTATTGCTATGGATTTAATTACAACTAGAGGTTGAGTGCGCGCAACACGTGCGCCAAAACTCTAGTATATATAATATATATATATATATAAAATATATAATGCCACGGTGTGTGGGGAAGTCTATCGCTTGGTCAGGCTAGTGGTGGATCAGGATGTTGGGTTCCGAGAGAGGGTCTCTGGGACGGTTAAAGTAGCGAATATCAACCAAAACATTGCTCCTTTTAACATTCACTCTTATTATATTCCGTTTCTGTCAAGTCTGTTCCACTAGCTGTCGCTAAAGCATACACATTGTACCCACACATTGAGTTGGAAGTTACCCTGTTGGTAACCTTTAACTAACCTCTGCTTTTGATAGGTGAAGCACAGCTGTTAGCGGGCGCTGAAGGCCACATCTGACCCTGATTGGTCGGGTTACTTCTGACTGGGATGTGATTGGCTGTATGGCAGCTGGAGGAGTGGGATATTGATGATTGAGATTTCCCGCAGTCGATATAGTCATCAGACGAACTGTGGGGGATGACAAGGTTATATGACAGGAATACGATTTTAGAAGTAAGTATGCTGACATGTAGCTCACCTGATTATCGGGTAAGCAAAAGGTCCTCACACACATCTGTATGCTCACACTCACCTTGCAGGACTTTGTATGAATCTGTCTTCCCCACTCAAACGGCTGGATAACTGTACACACACACACACACACACGCACGCGCACACACACACACACACACACACACACACACACATACACACACACACACACACACACACACACACACACACACACACACACACACACACACACACACAGACACACACACACACACACATACACACACACACACACACCTAGATTCAGATGTTAATGTTACATGTTAGGCACCCAAAGAGCTTTGAATACACCACGGTGTCACCACCATAAACATATCCACCTCTAAGATTTATTGAACTGATCAATAATCTGGAAGAGTTTTGAGTGGACGTTACCGTGTCAGGAACAGGAGAATCTTCGTTCAGCATCTCGTCAAGAGTTTTCTTGGGAGGCTGGCGAAGAAAGGAGAGGAGAGGACTCATCTAGTGAGGTCTCAAAGGAGAGTAGCAGTAGACATCATGGTCCATACTACGGGACAACCAACATTATCAGCTAAACAAATGAGAGAAGGAAACAGGAGAGATTAAGAAACAGGGAAATCTCATATTTTCCTCAGGAGATAATTCTTGGTTTATAGGTTTGAATCATTATGGTACTCTGTATATATCGTACCATGGTATGGCTCCTTCACATACTTCACATATTTTCTGCCCATATTTTGCTCTACATATTTCTTCTAGAACCTGGTCGTGTCTTTCCATTCCCTGACGCTGTCGTGTGTTCGAGCAGTGGGACCGTGCAGGCTCACAGGCTTAGAGAAAGTAACATCGGTGTGTTAGCTTCAGCTGAGGGAGACACTAGCCAACCCAGCCCCCAGGAGAAAACATAACGCTCTTTCTCTATAGTGTATAGATCCCTGGGGTGTCCTTTGGGTTGTTTCGTAGTTATTCAGTAGAATGAGTAGCCAACTTACAACAATCCAAACCCCAACCAAACAGACAAAGTGACAGGGCTATGCCAATCTTTTAAGATTCTTAATAAATATGTATAATAATCTGGCATCTATTCATTCAGGTTCATCAAACATACCATATCAATTCAAAAATGTTTTGATTAAGTGTAATATATGCCCCAGTCAATATCATGTTGACACGTTCTCCCTCCCAGAGAGACCAGAACTTACCGGGCGGCCAAACTCTAACTCGGCAAAAAACCTGAACCATGGCTCATCCTCAACAGACAGATCAGAGGGATGGAGGGACTAGGGAGGAAGGAGGAGGTCACAGAGGAAGGATGGGAAGGAAGGGGAGGTTAAGGAGGAACGTATAATAGGAATGTGATAAAGTAAAAGATAGGGGTAGAGATGGGTTTGTTGGTGTGGATAAAAGCATGGCTGCTTGGATCATCATGTGGGATTTTAGGAAGCTTTAAAGAGCAGGCAGATTGGAATTCTCAGTTCAGGCATGTAGGTGAAGTTTGTGGAAAAAAAATGTCTAATTATTTTACTTTTCTTTGACTTCGAAATAACTCCCTGAAACCCTAACTCCGATAATAACTGGTGGTCTGGTTTTGGTAAGCAGTGCTATGGTGAAGGGCAAAAGAGAGCCTGACGGAAACATGATTTGTTCCAGGAACAGTGGTCCTCTTTAGTTCAGCCTGTATGTTTATATTATAATAAGATATAAGGCTCGGCCCATCAATGCTGGACGGCTTTAACTCCAGATTGTTCAGCATACCGGCTCTAGGCTGGCTGTGAGTACATTCACTGTCGCTGCCAACCTGCAGGTGGCTTTATGAGGGGATATTAAACGAGGAAACAATCACTCCAGATAAGACAGGACGTGTGTGTGTGTGTACTGACCGGCTGCTCTCGCTCCAGGACAGACGAGGCCCCCGGCTCATAGTCGAAGATGCTGCGGGGCTCCGCTCGGTACCGCCCACAGTCCTCCCTCCTGTACAAACACACACACACACACACACACACACACACACACACACACACACACACACACACACAGACACACACACACACACACACACACACACACACACACACACACACACACACACACACACACACACACTCTCTGTTAACCGTCTGTTTGTGACTCTGTGTGCACCGTAGTGGGCGTGTCTCTGACCTGTCTCTGTGAGCGGCGGGAGACGACCAGCCGCTGCCAGGGCTTGGGGGGAGGTGGCCAGGGTCAGGGCTGTTGCTAGACAACGCTTTGTTTGCGATACCTGAAACAAAGGCAAACATTGCAGCCATAGCCGTAATTTACCCCAGCTTAGTCAACAATGAGAAATTAACTTAATGAACCACATTTACGAACTGTAACTACAAGGGTGTTGGACTCTGATAATACAGAAATGATAAAAAAACTTTTTGATTGGTCAACGCTGCATTCACAGCAATAAACTGAGATCCCTGTAGTCCATGTTATAGTACGCATTACAAACCAGAAATAGTTGCATGATGTACCAGTCGGAAAATAATAATCTAAAACCATCTAAATCTAAAAATAACAAAAACACAAAGGCTCACCCTTAGTGTTGCTGTAGGCTTCTGCCGAATCCGGATCTAAACATAAAACAAACCGTTTCAACTTCAGTTAGAGGTTAAATCATCTCCATTCCGGGTCAAATGCATTGCACCTGTAGATAAAGGGTTGAATTATGAAATGACATATGAAAACCACTGGACAGTGCTATACACTACATGTATATTGATTGGGGCACATATACATGTATCGTTGAACAGGATAAACCTGCAGGCTGCGCTCGTGATTTTACTACATTCACACATACTCTCTGTTCAGCAACAACTCCGTCCGTTCACACAGCGAGGCCGCAATAGATGGAGCAGGAGGCGTCCAGCAGAGGGCGCTAATGCAACACTTGTGGAAGCCAGCTGAGCTACCATAACATTTCCAGACTTTAGGCCACGTTTATACGTAGCAGGGTATTTATATAAACGAATATTTCCCCCCCTCCGTTTTCAAAAATAACATTGTGCACACAGCATCGTTTTCAAAAAAGTTGTCGTTTACATCAAAACTCATAAATACGCCGTCGAGCGCCATTATAACTATGCCAAACGTATGGGCGGCAGTGTAGTAGAGCTTAGATCGGGCCCAGAAAATCAAGCCCGAGCCGGCCCGAACCCGTGCACGTTCTGTCCGAGCCCGGCCCGACACATTAACCGTAATTATGAGCCCGAGCCCGATTTCAACCCGACTGTTTTTTTAATACATATGTAACTTTGTACACATTTGTGACCAGGCCTACTCTGCTAAATATATATGTAAGGGATAATGTATAGAACGCCGGTCATTATCGGGAAAATAAGCCCCGACAGGGCGAACAGTAGGCCTACACCGACCGACGAGCAGCGAAGGTGTCTTGCTTCGCCCTGAAGTGGCTTATTTTCGACAATGACCGGCGACGTTCTATACATTATCCGGCGTATTACACGGCTACTTGCCAAAACGAAAAAATAACTTCACATGGTGTGTCTTTTTACAATTTATTCGTTACCAGCATTCTTAGTGTTGATCAGCAGAGAAATAATTTGTCCGCAAAGACGGTGACGTCGCTTAGCAACGGAAGACGCTGGGCTTGAAGTCATCGGACTACTACCCATGCAAGTGAACGGAGCGTTCCACGGCATTGAGAAGAACCGTGTAATAAGGGCCTATAATATTTCTGTTTATGGCATAGATTTCTCCTCAGATTAGGCCAATAAACCAATGATAAAAATAAATAAATAAATCGTCGATCAAAGGCCCGGCCCGAGGATAGTGGTGGGAAATATTGGCTCGGGCTCGGGCAGAGAATCGAAACTCTAGTAGGGAGAAGGATAAAGCCATGCAAGCCAATCAGAATCCTCAGAATCAACAACAACGAATAACACGAGCGTCTTCCTGTAACAAACAAACTGTAAACATAGAGCGCTCATATGACGTTAAGCATTTCCTGGCGCATAATGTGACGCTTCAGAACCTAAAACCCCGTTTCTCCCCATTGACACAACACATAACCAGCGTTTTCAGAAATCTCCACTTTGAACGGTGCAGAGTTTACCTCCGGCCACTAGGGGATAGTGTTGTGTTGCAGACCGCTGACCGGCTGAGTTGGCGGTCTGCCTTGTTGTGTTCGTTAGCATTGCAGACGTTCCCGTTGCATAGCATGTTGAGCTGCTGGCATGATTCATGTGAGTCTTTCCTGATCAATACAATTTTTATTGTAAGATACTTGAGATGCTTATGTGTGTATGCATTTATGTGCATGTAGGAATTACTGTTGTTATTACGTTTGTAGCTTACATTGTTACTGTGTGTGATTGCTGCAGGACTTCTTCATCGTTGTCATTAAATCCAATACTCTGACATCGAGGAGTGTATTTCTTCATGAAGAAGTCATGGTTGTCGTTGGATGTACTGTTCCTGGCTGCGCTTTCGAGACCGGAGATGTGACTGAAGCACTCGCCATTGCGCTGTTGACGAATCACGGACTTGTCCATCGGAACCCGCTGGCAGGGGCGGGCCGTACTATTAGGCAAACGAGCCCCGGGCCCCATAGAAGGTTTTTGGGGCCCCCAATTTTTTTTTATTTTTTTTTTTTTTTACCTTTATTTTTCCCGAAAAAACATTAAGAACAGTTTCTTATTTACAATATTGATCTGGTCAAGAGGGCCCCAATGCATATATTTTGTCCCCATATTTATTATTTTTATAAAAATCTCTTCACAATAGTAGCATCGGGATGTCTAATTATTACTCATGTTTTGACGATCTTTCCGTGTGCACCCCCCTTCAGTCTGCACTACATGGACTATTCCATGTTACGCGCATCACGCTCATCATGCGTATGCGGAAATTATGTCAAATTCAAAACAGTAAGCGGTAAGAGAGAGAGAGAGAAATCGAGTGAGACATAAATCGAGTGAAACATGAAGCGATCGTACGAAAGCGGGTCACATAAAAAGAAAGACCAAAGGCAGGACTTTCTTTCAAAGCTGCCAAAGCTATCCAGCTGTTTTACAGCCACCGCAGTGGCAGCGGGACCGTCGGCGGATCAAGAGCAGCCGTCAACGTCGTTTGCTGTCACGTTACTGCTCCTTTCATTCCAAGTGGCTCTGGCTCAGCCAGCAACGATGCTAATGACATGTGTCAACAAACTGACGGAGATGATGCACAACTGGTAGTGAATATTTCTCACTCTCCTTCTTCCACTTTGGTTATTGAAATTTATGACAATAACGATAACAATGACTGCGAGACACATTCCTGTGGATGACCCAGCACTCTGGCCCAAGCTGCTGTGTCTTGGGCAGGTGCACACATATTCTTGTGGATGACCCAGCACTCTGGCCCAAGGGCCGCAGATTCACAAAAGCATACTATTACATAGTAATGAAAAATGGTGAGAGGGTGAACAGGTCTTGGTTAGACTAGAATAACCTTGCAATGCATCTAATCAACCATGAAAGGTCTGAAGAGCACAGGAAATATAGTGATAGCTGGACGCAGCTATCAGTGGGTTTCCAGTAGTGGTTTCCAGTAGCTCACAGCAGATAGCTGCTGTGAGCTACTGGAAACCCTCAGGTAAATGAGGACTTATGGTTAACAGTCAGTGTAATGTGTCAACATAACTAATCTTATTGTTTTGTATGTTATTCTCAATTTGTAAATAGATAATTAACATTTGCATGAAAGAAGGATAGTGACTTTTGTTCATCCCTTGTATGGAGTATCTCATTATGTGATATAAGGTACTGAGACCGGTAGATGCAGGGGCCCCCAAATGACTGTTCGCCTGGAGCCCCCAAAGGGCTAAGTTCGCCACTGCCCGCTGGCCCAGATCCCAACTCCGCATGGTCCGAAACTTGATCGGCCGAAGGTCGATGTTGGCGTGACGATAGAGGAATGGAACGTTTTCATCCGTCGCTGGGACGTCTTTCGCACCGGCTCAGGCGTCGGGGCTGCCCACGCCCCTTTCCAGTTATTTCAGTGCGCTGGGCCTGAACTTGGAGATAGCATGTTGAAGGCCAATCCCAACACCGGACCCCTGGTGGATCTGATCGCTGCCATGCGTTCACTAGCTGTCATTCCGCTTGCCACATGTGTCCTGCGCACCGAGCTGCTTCAGTTGCACCAGGAGCGTGATGAAGCATTCCGTGCCTTCACCGCCAGGGTGCGAGGGAATGGGGAGACATGCGCCTACGTTGCGGTATGCGAGTGTGGCAAGGATGTGGACTATACCGACCACATCATCCGTGATGTTCTGATCAACGGGATTTATGACTCAGACATACGCCGCGAGACACTGGGGATACCTGACATTCTGACAAAACCAGTGAACGATGTGATTGCAATCGTTGAAAACAAGGAAATGGCCCGCAATGCTCTCCCGTCGTCCACTCTATCAGCCATGTCGTCATTCCATAATGCACTTTATATTCAAGAATCTCAAAGTGCTTCAGAAAAAAAAAAAAAAAAAAAACTATTAAAAGGGGGAACCTCAAAGAAAGTTTAGCTAAATGCCCTTTTAAAGAGATAGGTTTTGAGGTTCCGTTTAAAAAGAGCTGTAGTCTGTGGAGCCCTCAGGTGGTCAGGGAGGGCGTTCCATAGTCTAGGGCAGGGGTGCCCAACCAGTCGATCGCGGTCTACCAGTAAACCGCCGACAGATCCCAAGTCGACCGCGAGGGGTGAAGAAGAATTATTATTATTATTTTTTTTTTAATAAAATAAAATTTGCGCGGGACATATACGCGTGGTAGCGCATGCGCTGTCAACAGCAGTTGAAAGCCGTCAACAGTAGTTACGCACTCCTAAACGTTGGCATGGCTGAGGGGAAACGAGCTAAGACCTACCATTTTCACCCTGAGTGGGAGGGAGATTATTGATTATTGTTGAGAAGGTGCCGTGCGCAGACGGAATGAAACCCCCACTGAAGGCTGTAGGTTCACGATACAACCTCCGCAGGTGACGTTGTTGGTGGGTGATTTTGCTTTGCCCAGGGCAACGTGCTCAGTTCTGTCAGTGAGGTACGAGGTGAACCAGTTCTTTACATTTCCTGATAGTCCAATGGTGTATTGCAGGCGGTGAAGGAGAATATTGAAAAAAAAAGTTGATGTGCATGTTGCACCTCTCCGTGGTGACATCAGATTGGGATGGTAAAGGGGGTTTGAGAAGGTGATTGATAGTTGAAAAGAGCTGTTTGGAGTTACCAGGGCTATTGTTGATTATTGTGGAATAGAACCTGGACCGTGCATTATTCAGGGCTTCAGCATATGCCCTCCTGTGTTCCCTGTATGCCTGTTTGTAAACGGTCAGACCAGAGGCCTTGAGTCGCCGCTCAAGGACACGCCCAGCCGCCTTCATTGTACGTAGTTCACTGGTGTACCAGGGTGCGGAGCGCGAGAAGGAGACTGACCTCGGTGTTAAGGGGGCGTGGAGATCCAGGAGACTGCTCAGGGACTGGTTGTATAAGTCCACTGAGTCAGCAACAGAGAGGGAGTCAGTTGAGCCAGAGGAGAGATGTTGAAGGTCCAGGGCCAGGGCATCCATGTTGATATATGAAGTGGTTCTGCCGCTTTGGTTTGGTGTGGGAGGAAGGAAAAGGGAGCTCCATTGACACAACTCTGTGATCCGAGACGCCAAGATCATAGACCTGTAGGTTGCTGATGGGGGCGGAGTTTGAGATGACCAGGTCAATTGTGTGTCCTCTGGAGTGTGTGGGGTCATCAACATGTTGTTGTAGGTTGAGGGAGTCTAGCAGCTGAAGAAAATCAGCAGCGGGCTGGCATGAGGGGGTGTCAACATGAATATTTAAATCACCCAGAATGATGGTATTGGCAGAGGTAGTACAGAGTGTTGTGAGGAGATCAGACATTTCCGGGATGAAAGCAGAGTTGGGTTTTGGGGGCCTGTATATGAGTAGAACAGTCATGGGATGGGGGGGCTTGCATGTGAATGCAAGACATTCACAGGAGGAAGTTGTAGGCAGCACCATGGGGGACAACTCCAGGTCCTGTTTGTGGATGACAGCTAGGCCACCACCGCGTCCAGTTCTGCGGGCTGCCTCCAAGTAACTGTAGCCTGGGGGACAGGCTTCGTTTAGGGCAGAGTAAACCTCTGGCTGGTGCCAGGTTTCTGTTAGACACATGAAGTCAAGTCCTTTTTCCCTGATATGCTCTTCAATCAAGCTGGATTTATTATTTAAGGATTGAGTGTTGAAAAGTTCAAATTTGACCAGTGACTGTGGGGTTATTCTCTGTACAGGTCGCAGAGCCTTAAAATCCACTCCGCGCAGGTTGGAATCCACTCCATGAAATCTATCCAGCCGGGATTTCGGGGATCTCGCGATGTTGTGTCTTTTGCCCTCAGCCGTCTCAGCGGACCTGATAGATGTGATGAAGCCGGCAGGCTGACCATAAATAAAGTTTCTCCCTGAGCCTCTGTGGATATATCGAGGTCTACGCAATAGTCCTAGCTGCTTAATGGTGGAAATACAGGGTGGGATGGAGCGATTGTTGTACTTCAGCAGCTGTGGGGCGAAGTACGTCAACATCGAACCAACCAGAGTGATGTTAGCCTGTTAGCAGCTAGGTACGGACCCGAAGCATCTGAGGAAGAGCTGGGAGGCAGTGCAGAAAATCCACGAGACAGTAGAGACAGCTTAGCAGGTTGACCAGGGCATATTCCTCACCAGGATCACCAAAAACAAAACGCCAGCAGTGACCAGGAAAATGTCACATCGGCTACTTGTTTTTAACCGTTGTTTTTAGCCGTTGCTAGGGACGCCAAAATAGCAAGTGAGCTACACGGCTCTTCACAATAACAATAACAATAACACTGGAACAACTAAAGACAGTCCATAAGCTTGCTTGCTTTTCGTCGCTGATGTAGCTTGCAGGGAACCAAGTAGAGATTATATGTAGGGCTGCAACTAACGATTATTTTAATAATCGATTAATCGGTAGATTATTTTATCGATTAATCGATGAATCTGATAAAAAAAATAATTAATGAATTGCCGCATCTTTATTCAAAAACGGAACATTACTTCAAATACACAGTGCAGACTGAAGTGTAAAAACACCAGGTTATTGCTCCAATGTCCCACAACTATTAAAAGTAATGTTAAATGACAAAAAAATAAGAAAACATAGCTGGGATAATACAAAAAAAAAACAGGCAATGTTTGATATACATTTATTTATATTTATATATATATATATATATATATATATATATATATATATATATATATATATATATATATATTAGGGCTGCAACTAACGATTATTTTAATAATCGATTAATCGGTCGATTATTTTATCGATTAATCGATGAATCGGATAAAAAAAATAATGAATGAATTGCCGCATCTTTATTCAAAAACGGAACATTACTTCAAATACACAGTGCAGACTGAAGTGTAAAAACACCAGGTTATTGCTCCAATGTCCCGCAACTATTAAAAGTAATGTTAAATGACAAAAAAATAAGAAAACATAGCTGGGATAATACAAAAAAAAAACAGGCAATGTTTGATATACATTTATTTATATATATATATATATATATATATATATATATATACAGTGTACAAGGGAAGTCCATGGTTAACCGGTCAACCGATAAGATCTTTAACCGGTAAATAATAACGGTTAAAAATAAATTAAATCATCTTAATTTCACTGAGATGACAGGAGATCGTTACCATTTTCAAGACTCCTTGAAATATTACTTGTATTTTTGCTTTAATTGCTGATAAGATAAGATCATAGTTCAGGATAGGACGTTAAACAGGTCATAATTCCATCTTTACTATCTATTTTATATTGCCGGGAAAACAGGTTTTCGCCAAAATCTAATTTTTTTTTTTTTTTTTGCATTTGAACGCATCAATCATAATACTGAGCCGATCTGAACAGATCATATTTGACACTGTTTGCGACTTTTTTTTTTTAAGCTAACTAGCTGTCCTGCCGATTTTAACATGGATTTAAAAACTGGATTACTATTTTTAACTGACGGGACTTTCTACACCGTCCGGTTGTGTGATTGCTACCGCTGCTTTGAACTCCGAGCCCGTCTGCACACCGTCTGCAGCAGCAGCAGCAGCTGACAGTTTTCGGTTGGACTAGAGGGATACAGACTTTTATATAGGTCTAGGTACACTTGACAGTGTGAGTGTAGTACGGTCTACAGCTGACAGCTATGCGTACGCCTCCAAATGCTTCCGAACATCGCCGAAACTCCACCGGAAGTTAGGAGATGACGTATCTCTCCTCAGATGCCGGCAAAATTACCTTGATAAGTAACCTGTTTTCCGTCTTGTCATCGTTGCTATTAAATTAAAAATGTCTCTTTTTACTTAATTACTTACTTTACTATTTTACTCTTTTTAATGTCTCTTTTCGCCGCATTCTACGACGTCTTTCTGTTGGTGTCGGGTCAGCCATCTCTTCTTCGTTCGTTACTAGACTCCGGTTGCATTGTGGGATAGCGTAGTGAACTCCGTTGTTTACTGTGGCGGTAGTACGCATTCGGAAACGTTTTCCGTACTACACAATGCGTACTGAGCATTCGGACTAGGGATGGGCATTTGAAGAAATTTCCTTGATCGAGCATCGCTAGAGTTATCGATCAATTATCGATTAATCATTAACTTTTTTCTAGGCTATATTGAAATTCCCGTTGGTAGAAAATGCAGCATGTTTTTATCAATTCAATCTTTATTCCAACAATAATGTATGGGCCAACATTAATACAATACAGTTAACTTGAAGACCTACAACTGTTTAACAGTTTTAAAATAATAAATACAGGCATTATAGGTTATAGGCCTATGCGGCGCTCGTAAAGTCCGAACAATGCGCCTACAGGCGCTCTTAAAGGTTTGGAAACGATTCAACAAGACTAAATCTGTAGCCTATTCCAATTACAATAAGTAGCCAACTTATCGGACAACAATAATCAAACAAAGGCAGTAGGCTAAAAGTGGGCATTAAACGGTATAACTGTTTTGAAAAAACGGGGGAAAAAAGGCCGACATAATGCCTATAGGCTGCAGCCGGCGCGCGGAAAAGGCTCGCAACAAAAAGATGAGCCACCCATTTACAAACAATTGCATGAACTAGTCTATCTAAAAGCAATACCTTATTGAACATATATAAGGCTGAACTTGTTGCTAAAATATCACAGTTTTGGCAAAATGTAACGACTCCAAGAGGCACCAAGCCGAAAGAAAAGCGGAGCGAGAGACAACACATTAAGAAAAAAAAGAGCGACTCACATACGGTGGTGACTGTCCCTACTGTCCATAGCATAACTCCAGCCTACATATTTTTGTTTAGGAATATAAGCATGTTAACATGCTCGCGGGTCAGACGCGAACGCAGCCTTGTAACTGTCAGTCCAGCAGCAGAAAACACCCGCTCTGACGGGACCGAAGTTGCGGGGATGCAGAGGTATTGTCGCGCTAACTTTGACAGGAACCTTCTTCCATTCACTTTCCACCAGTCGGCAGGGTGGTATTTCTCCCACATAGTGATATTCTATTAAATGCTTCAAGACTCACAGTATGCAACACAACGTCCTTTTGATCGATAACAATATAAATTGATCGACGCATTTCTTAACGATCGATTATCGAGCATCGATTAATTATGCCCATCCCTAATTCGGACGCGCTATATTTGTGGCGTACTACAAAATGCATACTATATTTCAGTCAAGGATGAGTATTCAGATTCAGCCAAAGCTTGCTGTGGGCGTGCATGAATGAACCAACCTGTCGGCGGCAGGCTGTAAACAGTGCCGCGCCTACGAGTGACGTATTCATCGCGCGACACAACGAATCGATGACCAAATTCGTTGCCAACGCTTTCAGTAATCGATTTTTATCGATTCTATCGATTCGTTGTTGCAGCCCTAATTATATGTCCACAAAAAAATCACTTTTTAAAATAAAATTGGCCCAAAAATTGTTTTGGAGAAGCGGCGAACAGACAGCGCCAGCGTCCTCTCCGTTTGTTGCCATAGGTACAAGATCAACAGACGGGCCCCGTCCCAACCCCAGCCCCAACAGACAGGGCTAGGCAAGCCTCGTGCCTGGGCTGTAAAAGCACCTTTAAGATCTTCACGGAGGGATCACGCGGTTGGAATACGAAGCCTCACCAGATTTGTATCGGTTGCTATAGGGCCCGCCGACAGAAGAGGCGTCAACAGCCATCAAACGACGGTCAGCAGGCTGCCATGGAATCGGTGCCGATCTCCCAGATTTCATCGGTTCAACTCAAAGCACGCCCTGGCCGACGCTGCGGGGGCCGTCGCCGCACTCGGATGACACACAGCACTATCGGTGGTCCCACACCCATCAGGCTCGGGCACCACATTTTCTCCAGGGGGGAATGGAGGCGGGCCAAGCTAAGAGACCACCCCCGAGTCTTAATCACCATCTCGGTCGACAGGTCAGTCGGGCCGCGGGGCAGCATCAACCACCGAGGCTCGGACAATGAGGTGGGCATATCCGCGATCGCAGACACTGGCGCACAATTTGATCTGTGGTCTCTTGAGGAGATCCTCGCCTGCGGATTCTCGCGTGATGACCTGCGTCCTGTCAATCTTAGCCTGTCAGCTGCCAACCGCTCCCCCATAGCCATTGAGGGAGCATTCTTCGCTAGGCTCTCAACAGCCCCCAGCGACAGTGGTGTTACGTCCTGCCGCTCGATGGTGTACGTGAGCAGCTCAGTTCGAGCGATGTACCTCTCCTACGAGTCACTGCTTAACCTCTGCCTCTTCCCTGCGGACTTCCCATCAGGTAACAGTGGAGGACCCAGAGACGAGCATGGCCCTGGCGCACGTGACATACCAATCAAGCCCTTGTTTGTGAATGCTACGAGGTCTGCCGACAGTGGCTGCACAGACCAGGGTAATCCCCAGGACGCTCAGTGCTCATGCCCCAAGCGTACAGCCCCTGCCCCACGGCCTCAGGCGTTACCGTTCCCCTGCTCACCGGAGAACAATGGTCGGATGAAAGATTGGCTACTAGAGAGATACACCTCATCCACATTCAACACTTGCCCTCATCAGGCTTTGCCTTGCATGGAGGGGCCCCCTATCGAAATGCACGTGGACCCAGCAGCCACGCTGAAGGCATGCCGCACCGCGGCTAATGTGCCTTTGCACTGGCCGCAGAAAGTCTACGACGACCTCCTTCGGGACGAAGCCCTGGGAGTCATTGAACGTGTGCCATACGGTGAGCCAGTGACATGGTGCCATCGTATGGTAGTCACAAGGAAGCACGACGGCTCCCCCCGCAGGACCGTGGACCTTTCACCTCTTAACAAGTTCTGCCAACGTGAAACCTTCGCCACTGAATCCCCATTCCACCTTGCACGTCGCATCCCGGGGGACACCTGGAAAACCGTCACGGATGCCTGGAACGGCTACCATAGTGTGCCCCTGCGTGTGTCGGACCGTCGTCTGACCACCTTTGTGACGCCCTTTGGCCGCTGGCGCTACATCAGGGCGCCGCAAGGTTACCTGTCATCTGGGGACGGCTACAACCGTCGTTTTGACGCCATCCTCTCGGACTTCGAGCGCAAGGAACGTTGTGTGGATGACACTATCCACTATGACACTGACCTGGAGCATCACTGGTGGAGGACCATCGACTTCCTGACACGTGTCGGCCGGTCGGGCATTGTGTTGAACCCAGATAAGTTTCAATTTGCAGAGAGGTGCGTAGACTTTGCTGGGTTCAGGGTGTCAGAAGCCACCATAGAGCCGCTACCGAAGTACTTGGACGCCATCCGGGACTTCCCCACCCCGGACTCCACGACGGATATTAGAAGCTGGTTTGGCCTAGTCAACCAGGTGGCGAACTACGCCCAGTTGCGCGACACTATGGCACTATTCAAGCCGTTCCTCAGCCCACGCTGCAAATTCTCATGGTCCCCTGAATTGGAGGAAGCCTTCCAAACATCCAAACAGGCAATAATTGGGGCCATCCGTGAGGGCGTGGAGATCTACGACATGCGGAGGCGCACCTGCCTCCGCCCTGACTGGTCCAGGCGTGGCATTGGCTACTTCCTGCTCCAACAACATTGTAGCTGCACTTCGGGCATACCTGACTGTTGCCCAGGAGGATGGAGGATCACCCTCGCCGGTTCGCGGTTCCTATCCTCGGTGGAGCAACGCTATGCGGCCATCGAAGGAGAGACTCTGGCCGTGGCCTGGGGCCTGGAGCAGACGTGATACTTCACGCAAGGATGTGACAACCTCGTCGTGGTCACCGACCACAAGCCCCTTGTGAAGATCTTCGGCGACCGCACACTAGATGAGATAACAAACTCACGCCTGTTCAGACTCAAGCAGCGTACCCTCCCATGGCGCTTTGACATTGTGTACCTACCTGGCAAGAGCAACCATGCTGCTGATGCGACTTCGAGGCATCCTTCCCTCTCGGGCTCCGCGAACGGCCTCTCATTGGGATCGCCTAGCGTACCTGACACTGAAGAATCCGCACTTATGGCTTCCATCCGCGACGATGCCCATGAACTAGGAGCCATCTCATGGTCCCTTCTCACACGAGAGACGGCAGCTGATGCGTGCCTCGGCCACCTCCTGTCCCTGATCGAGCATGAGGGTAGGGTTGATGTTAATGACCCTGCCCTAGCGAGTCTGTCACCAGTCTGTGGGTCAATCTACGCGCAGGATGGCGTCCTCCTATATCACGACCGTGTCGTGGTTCCACCGTCCCTCCGTGAGGGAGTCCTTCGGCACCTCCATGCCGCCCACCAAGGAGCTTCTGCGATGGAGCAGCACGCCTGTGCCATAGTCTTCTGGCCCGGGATTTCGAGGGACATCCGAGCCACCAGGTATGGATGTTCAGACTGTAACCGCAATGCTCCGTCACAGGCATCCACGCCCCCCTTACCATCCTCACCGCCATCCACCCCGTTTGAGGCGGTGTTTGCTGACTTCTTTGATTATGGAGGCCGCCACTACCTGGTTGTCAGTGATCGACTCTCGGGCTGGGTGGAGGTCCTCTGCTCCACAGCAGGCACTGATCTGGGAGGCTCGGCTGGCTTGGTTCGCCACCTACGCACGTTCTTTGCCACCTTTGGCGTGCCGGAGGAACTTTCGAGCGATGGTGGTCCAGAGTTCAAAGCTAGCCATACAGAGGACTTCCTCTGATTATGGCACGTCAGACATTGTGTGTCCTCGGTTGGTTTTCCACAGTCGAATGGGAGGGCGGAAGTTGCGGTGAAGACTGCTAAGCGTCTTCTGGTGTCCAACACTGGCCCAACTGGCGGTCTTGATCAAGATCGTTTTTTGCGTGCCATGTTGCAGTTGCGCAACACACCTGATCCCGACTGCAACCTCTCACCGGCGCAGATTATATTTGGTCGTCCCCTTCGAGACTCTTTTTCTTTCGTCAACAGGCTAGAAAAGTTCTCGAACCCTCATATCCGACCGCTCTGGCGCCAGGCATGGGCCGCGAAGGAGGACGCCCTTCGGACCCGGATGTCCCGCACCACTGAGTCTTTGAGGGCTCACTTGCGGCCGCTCCGCCCATTGGTACTTGGTGAGACAGTATTCCTCCAGAATCAGCAGGGCCCGAGTCCACACAAGTGGGATCGGTCAGGGGTCGTGGTGGAGTCACTGGGTCACGATCAGTATTGGGTTAGGGTTGACGGGTCGGGGCGCCTGACTTTGCGCAACCGGCGATTCCTTCACAGCTACACTCCAGCCACCCCCTACGCCCGACAGCAGCCAGCTGCCCCGTTGACGCCGCCCGCGACCTTGGACCGCCAGCCCCTGCCTTTCCACCCTGGGCTAGTGATGCCCCGGGGTGTCGTTCCTCAGGCAGCAGACGGACCCCGTGACGCGGCTTTGGACACCTCCCCGCCGGAGCCCCCTGGTGAGGCATCCTCTGGTCTCGGGGCCCGGGATGTCCCCGTTCCTACGGGCGTCGACCCAGATGCGTCGCTTCCGGCGTCGCAGTCGCCCCATCTTGGACAGCGCGAGGAGGCCACCCAGACGCTAAGAGCCTGAGACGGGCTGTTGGATACAGGACTGAGTCCGTTAACCTATTCCCGCTCATAGCTTTCCGGACTGGGGGGGATGCAGAGTTTACCTCCGGCCACTAGGGGATAGTGTTGTGTTGCAGACCGCTGACCGGCTGAGTTGGCGGTCTACCTTGTTGTGTTCGCTAGCATTGCAGACGTTCCCGTTGCATAGCATGTTGAGCTGCTGGCATGATTCATGTGAGTCTTTCCTGATCAATACAATTGTTATTGTAAGATACTTGAGATGCTTATGTGTGTATGCATTTATGTGCATGTAGGAATTACTGTTGTTATTACGTTTGTAGCTTACATTGTTATTGTGTGTGATTGCTGCAGGACTTCTTCATCATTGTCATTAAATCAAAACTCTGACATCGAGGAGTGTATTTCTTCAGCCGGAGTTTTTAGAAATGATCGTTTTCTGTGACAAAAACTGCGTTTTCGTGTAGATGAGAGGCCAAACCGCGTGGAAATATCTGCGTTTTCCCTTCGTGTAAACGGGGCTAAGAGGAGCGCCTGTATTTCCGAATCTGTCCAGAAAGAAAGGACCTCGTTTGCAAAAAAGAAGCTCTATAAAGTGTCGGTTCACCCGAAAAACATTTGCTCGTTAATTCACCGATTCGATATAGGCCCTCAGCGTCGTCTTGAGATTGGTCAGATTGTTCTACGTGACAGCTTCTTATGGAAAAAGACGGAAAAATAACTCTTCTGGGACATTTCAGGGAAAGACTGCATGTGTGAAAGGTGAACCTGCCACAAGCTGAGCCTAATTCCTGAATGTAGAATATAAAAATACACACGTATTTTTATTACATCAGAGGTGGAGATGCCAGACTGTTGTAATGTAAACCGTATGGTGCCTCTGATTCATATGATGACCAGATTCAGTGTAGGGCCCTCAGAGACACAAAGGGCAAGCAGCCAGAGTGTTGTGACCATCTCCCTGAGGAGTCTACAGGAGGCCCACGTGACTCACTCACCTGCTTTTTGGACCACATGAATCTTGTTGTACATATTACGATACCAGTCCCTTCCTCTCTGAAAAACACAAGACAACACAAAACTGATGAGAGGGACAAGGGAATCACTTGGAGGAAGATGCAGCCTGGCCCCTGGGGGCCCACAGTTATCTGTGTGGCTCAAACAGCCACAAGTCAACAATACTCTGGACCTTTTGTAGATCACGTTTGCAATGCATTGAGTAGCTCCATCCAGTTCATCTAGTACTCACCGTTCTGGTGGAGGTCTGATCCAAGGGGCTGCAGCTTCTCTGGTCGCTGCTGATGTGATCTAGTGGAACAGACGGTTGACGTTAATTGACCGGTAAGATTTTTTTGTACAATAAGCATTGAAATTCTTACTATATATACTTAATAAATTAAATAATTAAATTGATTAATACAAAAGTCTTTATTGAATAAAAGAGTCCTACTAGCAAATCAACCATAATAATAATTCATCAGCTGCAGTGAGATCCCAGACTCACGTTCCCCTCACGACATGTGTGTGTGTTGTGGGTTACACACACAACACACACGCACCAACATAGACGGCAGCTCTCCAGACCAGTTTACTTTAATTTAATCCTGCTGTCTGCTTTAGTGACACACCATTCTGACAGATTAAAAGGCTTGAAAAGCAGCGCCTCAACCTGGGGGTTTATATTATCCTCCCCATCGAAATGCAGACCAGGTACAGACGTCAGGTATATGCAGACATGGGGACCCGAGTCACATGACTTGACTCGAGTCAGACTCGAGTCGCAAATTTGAGGACTTGAGACTTGCTTGACTAAGTTAAAAGACTCGACTTGACTTTGACTTGGTCTTCATGACTTGAGACTTGACTTAGACTTGAGACGGATGACTCGAAATGATTTTTTTAAAGTTAGATTAAAGGTTGGATATGTGATTTGCGATACGCCAGCAGATTTTGAAAATACACAACTCAAATGGACCTACCCCCTCTCCTTCAACGCTGACTCTGACTCCACCCATTCCAAGTACATGGACGCGCAATCACACACGAGCGCGAACACAGATGCGCGAGAGTGAGCCAGGCAGGCTAGCTAGGTTGGAGTTTACGGTTGTATTCTAGTGCTAGGTCCAAATGTGGATTAGCTAGCTCCAGTAGCTACCGCAGGATAACAAACAGAAGCTTGTTCTGGGTCACAAGCTTTGAGTACATGCACGCGCACGAAGGGGACACTCGCGGGGAGCGGGGGAGGGGGTGTGCAGTACGACCATTTGATTGACGCACTTACTGTCCAATGCCACTCGGTGGTTCTGAAAATCATTGGCTGGAGTTTTTCGAGCCCTGCCCGTTCCACAGATGATTAACTTGTTTAATTTTCATGTCAGTAGTCTACTTCTAACTCATTGGCTGTAAGTGGGTTATGATAAGGATTTCAAGTAATTTTCAAGAAAAATTACACCGTCAGAGCCAGAGCGTCAGACTGGGCTGTTCTCAGCATACCGCAAAAAAATGAAGAGGGTTCAAGTTCCAGTCCCCAAATTCAGTTGAACCACTACCTGGACATTTGTGATGGACAGAGCTGCCTTCAGTTTTGGGCCATGAACAGGCGCACCCTCCCCTCTTTGTTCAAGGTGGAGGTAAGAGTTATGGCAGTCCCTGCATCAAGTGCACCCGTTGAACATGTGTTCAGCCATGGTGGGGTGATAATGTGACCCCATCATTCAGAACTCAGTGACAAAGTACTGTCAAATATTTTTTTTTGCAAATGCAATGCATTGTAAGTCGATGTACGTTGCGAGGAGGCAGCAAGATTGCTACCAGCTTTCAGGCTTGTGTATTACTATTTCCCCTTCCTACAGTATGAGTATGTGATATTACTTTTGAAATATTCTTTTTTTTCATGTCTGATGCAATGTGTTGCAAATAATATTCTACAACATGTAGGGAGATTGAGTGATTGACTTGAACTGTTCTCGTATACAGCCACCTAGAGGTTCTATTTGATTCTGTTCATAGGTTGGAGGATCATAAAAACATTTTCAAACTATTTACATAATGGTTTTGGAATGTTTTGAATAGTTTGAGTTATTTTTATTGTTAAGACATTGTCATTGTTAATGTTGAAATAAAACTCAACTTATGAACCACTCTCTTTACCGATTTTTAAATGTGGAAACTGGGTTAATTAATCAGATTTTTGCATGACTTGACTTGTGACTTGCTTGACCTGAGCAATGACTTGAATTGTGACTTGCTTGATTCTCACCACAGTGACTTGGGACTTGCTTGAGACTTGCACATGAGTGACTTACCCCCACCTCTGGGTATATGTGCCCATATATATATATGGGGCATATATATATGGGCCATTTATATATATATATATATATATATATATATATATATATATATATATATATATATATAAACTTAGCACAAAAAGTAAGGAAATTTGTTTTTGGTAGATTATTTCTCTGTGGTAACAATGCTTTTTGCAATAAATCTAATACCGTTGGAAAGCCTGTTTAGTTCCCTTACAAATGGTGCCCCATTTGTAAGGAACATGCATTTGTGGAATGAGCAGCAGCGCTGAGTATATGGGTTGCGCCCATGAAAAATTTGCCAAATCTTTTCTGCCATTGCCAAACTGTTTAATTTGCTGTTGCTATTGACACTTGTTTTGAGCTTCTGGTACCCCCAGATGCTGCCAATCCGCACCTGATTGGCAGCACCTGTGAACATGGGCCCTACTACTGTAAGTACAGCTACAATCAGTAAGTGTCTGGTCAAAGAATCGGAATCCCGCGTTTGACTGATCTGGATAGGGCCCTTTGCGATAGGGCAACTTCAAGCTGGTGTTCCGCAAAACCAAGTTACGGCACTATTTGGAGTGAGCCCTAGTACCCTCTCCAAACCGAAGGCCAAGTTCCATATAACGGGGGATGTCAAACACAGGCCGTGAAGTAGGCGTCCTAAGAAGATGACACTCAAAGAGGACCATTTCATCACCCTTTCAGCACTTAGGTGCCGTAGGCTGTCTTCTACAGATTTGCAGTCAAGGTTTGTAGGACGATATGGCTGACGGCTCTCTGCCCAGACCATCCGGAACCGACTACACGCAGCCAATCTCCACTCTCATAGGGCTGCCAGGAGTCCTGCCATGACTGCCCTTCACCGTCAGGCTCGTTTGCGCTGGTGTCGGCAACATGTGCACTGGAACCTGAATATGTGGAGGAACGTTATGTTCAGTGATGAGTCCAGACCAGCATAAGGAGGAGGTGCCAGGCTGTTGTGGCTGTGTATGGTTCTTCTACACGCTACTGAGGCTCCTGTTTTTGAAATGAATAATTTGTTAAATTGCCAATATGTCTTGTTTCGCAGTTTGGCATTAGCAGAGAAGATTTGGCAAAGTTTTCATGGGTGCAACCCACATACTCAGCTCTGCTGCTCATCCCACAAGTGCATGTTCCTTACAAATGGGGCACCATTTCAAAGGGAACTATAGAGGCTTTCCAACAGTATAAGATTTATTGCCATAAAGCATTGTTACCACAGAGAAATACCAAACCAAACACAAATTTTCTTACTTTTTGTGTTAAGTTTATATATATATGGGGCATATATATATATGTATATATGACCTACTGGCAGGCCGTGTGCTTAGCGTGTTTCAGTGAAGTGATGTTGGAAAGGATTTGCTGAACACGCTGGGTGGGCACACTGAAGCGTTTTGACAGCATTGCTGAGCCCAGGACTGGACCTAGTCCTGGGCCCAGTGGGGAGTCAGAGCCTATGGACGTCTAACAGACAGATGTCACTCTGGCCTGTGTTCCTCCGTTTTCCTCCCACTGGGCGTCCTTGTAGTCGTGGATTGATTCCCGTCCACATGAATCCAGCATGTTGCAGTCGGTCCAATGAGGCGAGTTATGACGCTGTGGGCCTACCTCAGTCAAGGCTTCATTTGCGCGCGCGCGCGTGTGTGTGTGTGTGTGTGTGTGTGTGTGTGTGTGTGTGTGTGTGTGTGTGTGTGTGTGTGTGTGTGCAGTGAGCAACCCACCTGCACTCCGACTGTGCCTGAGCTCCAAGCCAAATGCCGAGGTGGAGGAGGGAGGGCTGGAGGGCGTAGTGGGAGGAGGGAAGGAGGGGGAGACGGGGAGACCTCGATGTTGACCTCCAGGAGAAGAGGTGAAGGGTCGGAGAGGTGGAGGGGGGGACAACGGAGGGAGAGAGGACTGGCTGGCATTCCCCTTTAAAGAGGAAGCGTAAGTGGAGAGAGCGGGACAGAGATAGACAGAGGGAGAGCGAGAGACAGAGAGACAGACAGAGAGAGACAGACAGGGAGAAAGAGAGAGAGAGAGAGAGTGACAGACAGAGAGAGACAGAGACAAAGAGAGGATTGTGCGAATTAGTAAATATATGAGAGATATATATTTTGTTTTGTGATAATATTGATTTGAACATAACCTGTTACACTGAAAGTACAAATAACAACTGTATGTGGTTTTCCCCTGTCCTTTGCAAACCAAATATATTAAATGTCCCTTATACAAATCAATCAAACAATAGGCTTTGATATAAAACTGAATACAATAAGTGTGTGTGTTCTTGTGTTGTACGTGAGTCCTTTGCAGATCCTTTATGCTAAAGCAAGCTACAGTGAATTCAGATACAGGCCATTAGTGTGGGGATATGGACCAAGAATCTTCAAGAAGGCTTACAGGTCGGCTCTTCAAACGCAGTACCTTTATACCGCCAGTCCAACAATGGATATCCTAATTAAAGCATTGATAATAATGTTCAATCTAGCCGTTGCCCTGTCTCTGAGATATACTCGTGTTCTCCAGATGATGGGCCGTGTTTGCTCACCTGTGCGGCCGGCCTCCTGCTCAAGTTAGGCTGAACTTTACGGAACCCTTTGGCCGCCAGCAAGGAGGGGGCGGGGCCTGGGGCCCACAAGGACTCCGGACGCCAGACACCTGAAACAAAGAGCTCACATGCTTACACTGCCGTAAACAAAGAGCTCACATGCTTACACTGCCGTACACAAAGAGCTCACATGCTTACACCACCCGTAAACAGAGAGGTCACATGCTTACAGACTGCATGTACTGGATGTTTTGTTATCTAGTTAATTGTTATCTATTTTTTATTTTCCAATTTTCTTACATTTAATTTTAAGCATTGTATTAGAAGGCGTTCATTAGATGAATACTGGACAAATACATTCACATGGACAAAGCCGCTACAATTATTCAATCATTTTAGGAGGCATTAACCTACATTGGCTCTTAAACTGGGACACAAAAGTACAATGAGCTAAATATCTAAATACCTGGGTCCATGATGCTTTTGTTGCTCCTTAGATGATCCTGTGAAAAAAAAAAATACTAATGAAAATAAAAACAAACAGTTAACAGGTCTCCTCTGGGTTCGACTGTGAGGCGACACACAGACCCTAACCCTAACCGTTTCAGAGGGCCAACGCTAACCCTAACCCTTACCCTAAACCTTACCCTAACCGGTTCAGAGGGCAGATAGTGACACTAGACACTTGGTTCAGAGCGCAGATGGTGACACTAGACACTTGGTTCAGAGGGCAGATGTTGACACTAGACACTTGGTTCAGAGGGCTGATGGTGACACTAGACACTTGGTTCAGAGGGCAGATAGTGACACTAGACACTTGGTTCAGAGGGCAGATGGTCACACTATAGACACTTAGTTCAGAGGGCAGATGGTGACACTAGACACTTGGTTCAGAGGGCAGATGGTGACACTAGACACTTGGTTCAGAGGGCAGATGGTGACACTAAACCAACCAACCATTGTTCCGTTTTGATGGTAATTAATGAAATAATGTGAACCAAATATTTTATTGCCTCCTGTCTGAGCAGTCCAGCTGTGTTCACCTCCTGGCCTGATATCCTTCTCCCCCCCCCCCCCCCCCCCCCCCCACACTCTGAGGGCGATGAGGAGGGGGGTGTCTGTACCATAGATATAGATATTAACTAGATGCCTCGTCCGCGCTGCTGGCCAATGGAGTCGAACGTCACCACTGTAAGAGTCAGAGATGTAGTTATGACACTGCATACTTTTGATAGAATAATGAAAAATAGAATAATGTTCTAAAATAGGTACAATATCATAACCACGTTAATAACGTTTGTAATAAAACAAACCGTTTGTAAATCGGTGGAAAATTGAGCAAGTTATGGTTATTTAAAAAGTACATGTACCACTACCAACACAATGTTATGGGTGAGCAGCTTACTGTGGTAAGATGGCCGCCAATGGTGACGTTCTAGGCGCCACCATGAGGCATCTAGTTAATATATATATCTATGGTCTGTACTGTACCAGAGCCCGTCTACGAAGAGCCTGGGCACTCCCTATACGCCCCATTGTACCGATCTTGGTTGCAGTTCCATTAGACATCCACTGGGGGTGATCGCGGGCGAGTCCAGATTGAATGGGAGTCTATGGGGCTAGACGGCTAATTATGCCTCTTACACCTGCTTGTCGTTGAAATATCGCAAATTTTATTGTAGATTCCGCAAGTTCAATATAGATTATAGTTCAAAAGTCAAATGAATGAGTACTTATGTCCTTTCGATTTCTTACAGTTTGGGCCGTTGTTGGCCATACACGCTAGCATTCTAATGAATGCTGATTGGTCAGGGACGGACTTGCGACTGATTACGACCAGAGACCCCTCTTGAAGGCATCTGAAGCTGAAGCACGATCAGAAACATTCCGTCGAAGTAAATTTTTTGCGTACTGTATTTATATTTTCCTGCAGGCCCTTTTATTTTTTATATAAGTTATGTATGGTGAAAGTACATGGGCATAGTGGAATTTCTTCCATTTCTTGTGTTCAATGTCAATGTACATGGTATGTACGGTATGACCACCTTAAAGGCCCACTATGCAACTTTTTTAGCCAAAATTACATTAATTATGCTGGTTGAGAGTTATTCTGATGGTTCTGCAACCATTTCTGGGTCGTTTGGTGGGTGTATCATTGCCCCAAGTCACCTCTCCAAGGAAAAAGTGCAGATGCAACTTGCTCTGTTCGGGCCGACACAATCCGGATGTGACGCAGCGGAAGTATCCAATCGCGCCTCGAATCGTCAGATTGTATTTTCGAAAATGCTTTACGGCACAGACACACACCCAAACATGGCACCGGCTAGATCAGGGGTCGGCAACCTATGGCACGCGTGCCACGGTTGGCACGCCGCAGAATAAACACTGGCATGGCACCTCAGTGTTATTACGATACTCACTTTATCTGTCCCGTTTAAAAAAAAAAAGAAAAAAAACCCGGCTTTTGTCTGCCGGCACTAGGACCCGGAGGACACCACTGGATTAGATGTTGGAGTGTGGCCATTGGTCAGGTTGCAGCGGGAGAATTTCAGATCAAATTGTCTGAAATTCCAGCGCACTGTCCGCTGTCTTCGTGCTGACATAAATTAATGACAGAGCGTGATATTGTGAACAATGGCCACACCCGCTGCAGCTAAAACTAGGCCATTCCAGTGCTGCTGGACACAAGAGTTTGGTTTTGTATTTGTGAAGGACCGTGCTGTGTGCATTTTATGCTGTGAGAATGTTGTGTGCAGAACGTCAAGTGTTAAGCGTCATTTTGAGACGAAGCACGAGAAGACCTTCAAAGACCAAGCAGACTAATTAGAGTCAATCAAACGTGCTGTGTCCAGATATGAAAAACAAGCTTGCTCCTTCAAGGTTTTTACCACTGTTAAAGGGGACTTATTATACCACCAGGTGTGAGTGTGATTAGCCTTACAAGCCGTTTCGAAAATCGGCCTAATATGACATCACTAGTGGGTGTGTCCACCTAGATCTGTGCTGGATAGATGAGCAATGTTTACTTCAGTCCACTGGGTAGGCTGGTAGATAGATCTATCCAGCACAGATCTAGGTGGACACACCCACTAGTGATGTCATATTAGGCAAATTTTCGAAACGGCTTGTAAGGCTAATCACACTCACACCTGGTGGTATAATAAGTCCCCTTTAAAGATCACGGGACAGAAGCAAGTTATCGCATTGCGCATTGCATTGCAAAGCATGGGAAGCCGTTTACAGATGGCGAATTTATTAAGGAGGTTAACAACGGAGCACTCTGACGCATGTTTTCAACTCAAAGTAGGCCTAACTAACTACAAGCCACAGATCACAGAGCTCAGTCAAGCAAAGCAGGGCCAGGGGTATTTTGTGTCATAATTTATCTTTGCGTTATTGTTGATAAAAGCCAGGGATCACACTGACTGTCTGGTAGGCATCTGATAATTTGATGTTGCCTCAGACTACACTAGTTTTAGTTTAAATGTGTAGCTGTTTTTCAGTCTTTGAAATATTGATGTGGCTATTTTGTTAAGAATACAGATACTGTTATTGTTGAGAATAAAATTCCAGGTATATTGGAAAAAAAAAAAGAAATTGTGACATAATTCAACTTTGCGTTATTGTTGATAATGGCACACCAGATGAGAAGAAAATGTCAAACTGGCACTCCATGTCACAAAGGTTGCCGACCCCTGGGCTAGATATAAACAGCCAGTTGCGAGGCAATTGTTGCATTCATCATGGATCAATCGACTGATAAGGGACCCAAGAGGCGACTGTCGGTGGAACAAAAGAAGAATGTACCAGAAAAGAGATCAGACACGAGTGAAAGGGGAACTATGCAACTTTTTTGGCTTGATTTACCTTAATATAACAGGCTAACAGTCATTGCGATGGTTCTATGATACATTTTTGTTCGATTGTTCGTTGTTTCGACTCCCCCTTGCGCATCTTGGCGGAGGAAAGATAAGATAGATAAGATAGATAAGATAAGTTCTTTATTCATCCCTTTTTAGGGGGAAATTCTTTCTCTGCTTTTGACCCATCCGGGTAGCCGGTGAACACATACACACACAGCGGTCCACACACGTGGGGTACACAAATACAGGTGCACACACAGGTACACACATGCAGTTACACACATGGGGGCACACCGGCACTACCGGAGCAGTGGGCTGCCGCGGTGCAGCGCCCGGGGAGCAGGTGGGGGTTTCAGGTGCCTTGCTCAAGGGCACCTCATCCGTGGAGGTTCAGGATTCGAACTGGCCACCCTCCGGTTACCAGTCCAACTCCTTCACCAGTATGCCACGGATGCCCCAAAGGAATATGTTTCTGCCGGCCACCCGCCGCCCACTCTCACGGGAGTCTCGGGTCTCGCGAAGTAACGAATTGCTTTACGGCACAGACCCCCAAACACGGAACCGGCTCGATATAAACAGTACACAAGTAACTAAGGGATTGTTACATTCATCATAGATCAGCCGACTAAAAAGAGACAGAGAAACCCAATGTCGGAGGAACAGAAGAAGAGAAAAGGGAGACTGACCGACAGAGAGGCCAGACACGAGTAAACGTTGGGCAAGCTTTTCAGGAATAGCGTGAACTGAAAGAAAAAGAAGACTGCAAATCAGACGCCGACTTGGCCGTGTTTCTTTTGAAATTGAAAGTACCCTTGGGTGAACTTTGTCTTCGTGGTATTCTTGATGTTGATAGTCTCTGTAAAAATGTGTTTGCTCAACCATTTTGTTGTGAGCCCTGTAAAAATTGTTTTCTCAACCGTTTTGTTGTGAGCCCTGTATGTTTCTAGCTTGCTTGGTTGCAACCATATAAACACCTTTGTTTCCATGGGTGTTTTGCTGTTCGTCTGTCTCGTCCCGCAGATACAGACTGAATCCCCGAATCCAGGTTCTTGTTTATTTAGATTATTATGTATGCCAACACTCTTACGCTTATTGTTCTGTTCAACCTAAGATAAAACAATTATAATCTAGGATATAAATTCTCCCCGTCAACTATAAAAAAGGATGGATTTATGTTTCTTGCAATACAAATACAACTTTTTAAAAATGTATAACCTTGCCTACACTTTATGAACATCTACTTCGGACATGGCTCCACGTATTCGCCGGCTTCTTGGAAAACAAATGCACATGGCTCGCGTAGAAGTGCATGGGGAAGGGTCGTCAACGAGTTGTTACGACAGTGTTGTAAAATATCTACTACGAAGCTGTAGGGGGCGCTGTGTAGAGAAATGTGCATGCTAAAACCAAGAAAACAGCGAAGAAATGCCCGAAGTTGCATAGTGGGCCTTTAAATAATACAGTCAATGTCCCGCTCAATATCATTTCATCTGTCATTGTCTATTTTTCGAAAATAAAGATAGTTTAAAAAAGAAATGCCTCGTAAATGTGCAATGATAAACTGCTCTAACAGTGGAAACGGATTGTCCGTCTTTTCGTTTCCCAAGGACAGAAAAGGGTAACGTTCTTGCTTGCTCCTGTATGGGTGCCATGCCGTAATTCCGACGCCTCATTGTTCCGACGTCTCAATGGTCCGAAATATTTCCCATTACATCGACATGCCACTATGCCGACGGTTCAATGTTCCGAAAACGGAACCCATTGGTCCGAAGGTCCGTTTGTCTGACTTTTCAAAAAGGAGGCGCATTAGGCCGACGGTTCAATATCCCGAATAGGCCAAGGCGCAATTCCACATGTGTGATTATGAAACCAAAAATAAAAGACGATGTAGGCTAAGTTCCAGCTGTGCACTTCCCCAAGCCAGACTGTTGCTGTGGGCTTGAACGGTCACAAGAGGTGAATTTATGAAACGCACGTTATACAAGGACTAATGCTTTCCTGTAAAGAAGTCAAACGGTGAGTGAAAAACAAATAAAAATGTTATCTTAGCTGTGTGTGGGCCTATATGTGTTGTTTCCTGTGTTTACAGTGGGCTTTTAGCCTAAATAATTTCGCTGGTATTGATTTAGTCAAACTTATACCTCATACCGTGTACCTAGTCGTGTCTGTCTGTGTGTGTGTGTGTGTGTGTGTGTGTGTGTGTGTGTGTGTGTGTGTGTGTGTGTGTGTGTGTGTGTGTGTGTGTGTGTGTGTGTGTGTGTGTATTCGTGCCCGTGTTGAGAATTAGACCTACGCTCTCTGTCCATGGGGCTGAAACACCGTGTCGAAATGAAGTGAAGCGTTGTCACTTTGCTCTCCAATATTCATCGTGAACGTGATATGTAGGCCTATGTTGTATTTTGGAGAGAGAGAGAGAGAGCGAGAGCGCGAGCGAGGTATAAAACTCTTTATATGTAGTAGGCCTATTCGGCATATTGAACCGTCGGCCTAATGCGCCTCCTTTTCGAAAAGTCGGACAACCATCTACACCACTGGTCATTGATTGCTATGCATTCACTGATCTTTACAGATGGGTTTGTTTTAAGCCATTGAATATAATTGCTCTGCCCTGCAACACATTATAAGCTACGCATGTTTGTTAAATGAGAAATATGGTCTGGGTCACATTGAAACAGTAACAGTTGTATAACAGTAATTATACAAACATTATACCAACATTGCAACAGGCAAGTTTATTCAAACATCACAATAACAAGAACACAATAAGAACAGTAACTAATAGTAAATAATAAAAAATATATATAAATGATTCAACAACACTGAACATACAGAACTGAGGCAGGGAAAAAGGACAGAGGAAGAAGACTTGTCCGTTGTCACAGCATCAATGTCCAACTGTAGAGAAAGAAAGAAAGGAAGAGGCATGAGGAGGAGTACAACAGAACACTGCTCTCTAGGAAATTGTTTACTGATGTAAACTTAGTTGATGCAGTCTTAAAATTATGATTCTAATCCAGGTTTCTATTTCAGGAGAAAGAAATGGCTCATAATCGTTACTAAAAAAAAAGCTTTATCATCGGCATTAGTGAGGATTAAAAAAAAACACTCTGTAAGTTACATGCATATGCAAAACATTCGCGCATTTCTTTTTTTTTACATTACCTCACTAAAACTCTGTAACTAGTAAGCAAGAAAAAGCCTTACCTCCAACCGCTGGTATTATCGTTGCAGGAAATGCGGAA
Source organism: Gadus morhua (assembly GCF_902167405.1). NCBI lineage: Eukaryota > Metazoa > Chordata > Actinopteri > Gadiformes > Gadidae > Gadus > Gadus morhua. The sequence continues at coordinate 9,169,460 of NC_044057.1, forward strand.
GTGCTTCAGAAACTGCCGTAAAGCAGTACCTCTGACAGTATGACAATGTGTGACGTCATCGTATTTTTTCAACACCTTTTTAGAACAGATACGTGACCTTAAAGGCCCACTATGCAACTTTTTTAGCCAGAATTACATTAATTATGCAGGTTGAGAGTTATTCTGATGGTTCTGCAACCATTTTTTGGGTCGTTTGGTGGGTGTGTCATTGCCCCATATCGCCTCTCCAAAGAAAAAGCGCATATGCAACTTGCTCTGTTCGGACCGACACATCCGGATGTGACGCAGCGGAAGTATCCAATCGCGCCTTGAAAATGTAGTCAGATTGTAGTTTCGAAAATGCTTTACGGCACAGACACACTCCCAAACATGGCACCGGCTAGATATAAACAGCCAGTTGCGAGGCAATTGTTGCATTCATCATGGATCAATCGACTGATAAGGGAGCCAAGAGGTGACTGTCGGTGGAACAAAAGAAGAATAAAAAGAAGTTGGACCAGAAAGAGACCAGACACGAGTGAAAGGGGAACTATGCAACTTTTTTGGCTTGATTTACCTAACAGGCTAAGAGTCATTGCGATGATTCTATTATACATTTTTGTTCGATTGTTCATTGTTTCGACTCCCCCTTGCGCATCTTGGCGGAGAAAGGGAATAGGTTTCTGCCGGCGACCCGCCGCCTACTCTCGCGGGAGTCTCGGGTCTCGCGAAGTAACGAATTGCTTTACGGCACAGACCCCCAAACACGGAACCGTTCGATATAAACATATAAACACAAGTAATTAAGGGATAGTTACATTCACCATAGTTCAGCCGACTAAAAAGAGACAGAGAAACCCAATGTCGGAGGAACAGAAGAAGAGAAAAGGGAGACTGACCGACAGAGAGGCCAGACACGAGTAAACGTTGGGCAAGCTTTTCAGGAATAGCGTGAACTGAAAGAAAAAGACTGCAAATGAGACGCCGACTTGGCCGTGTTGCTTTTGAAATTGAAAGTACCCTTTGGTGAACTTTGTCTTCGTGGTATTCTTGATGTTGATAGTCTCTGTACAAATGTGTTTGCTCAACCATTTTGTTGTGAGCCCTGTAAAAATGTGTTTTCTCAACCGTTTTGTTGTGAGCCCGAATGTTTCCTTTCCTTTGTTACCACGGGTGTTTTGCTGTTCGTCTGTCTCGTCCCCAAGATACAGGCTGAATCCCCGAATCCAGGTTCTTGTTTATTTAGATTATTATGTTGGCCAACACTCTGACACTGATTTTTCTGTTCAACCTAAATTAAAACAATTATAATCTAGGATATAAATTCTCCCATTCCACTATAAAAAAGGATGGATTTATGTTTATTGCAATACAAATACACAGTTTTAAAAATGTATAACCTTGCCTACACTTCATGATCATCTACTTCGGACATGGCTCCACGCATTCGCCGGTTGAAAACAAATGCACATGACTAGCGTAGAGGTGCATGGGGAAGGGTCGTCAACGAGTTGTTACGACACTGTTGTAAAATATCTACTACGAAGCTGTAGGGGGCGCTGTGTAGAGAAAAGTGCGTTCCAAACCAAGAAAACAGCGAAGAAATGCCCGATCTTGCATAGTGGGCCTTTAAAAAAATGCAATATTCAGCTGAGTTTATTATTTTAGCCCCACCTTTTGAACGCAACTTTCAAATTACTTGACAAAAAATTACATCGTGAGAAAAGTGGATTCTGAGGATAAAACCCCATAGGCTCCCATTCATTCTGGACTCGCCTACGAGCGCCCCGCATGGACAGAGATTATTACTGCAACCATTCCAGAAAACCGGAACTAACCAGCGAGTGCCCATTCTCCTCATATTAGACATTCTCTGACTGTACCTGAGAGGGTATCCCTCCCTCCCAAGAGAGCTTGGAGGGCTCTCTCATTAGGAGCCCCCCTCTCCAGGGTGACCATGGGGAACATGGGTAATGACTTATGGAGCCAGTTTCCTTGCCATAATTCAAACCTGAAAAAAAAGTTTCAAAGGCTTGTAAGTCTTTTGAAAACTCAACACCTTGTAAAAAAGGTTTTGCATCACTGAAAAAATAGATTATAGCCTGAAAAAAAAATTCAAACATCTGCAAACATGATTTTGTGTTCCATTTTATCTTCTTCATGATTTTCACAAACACATTTTCAAAGTTTGAAAAATTTCACCAGCGCATTTGCAGAGTTTCAAATCTGGCACTGTTCTAACAGTGTATTTCATTGTTTCCCGATTTTGATTCTCTAAACCTATTGGTTGCTCTCTGCTGACGTACATTCCAATCACATTTCACATGTGCCGTTAACCGGGCTGTGCTTGATTGACAGTGCTCTGCCGATGACAAGAATAGCAAGCGACCTGGGCCCCGTTCCCGATATCGATGGATCTTCGCTCGTAAGATCATTCTCTCGATGGATCTTTCGAACCATCGATCATTTCTTTGGAGCGTTTCCCGAAATTCCTCTTAACGTGTACGCGCATTCGCTGCACTCACGACGATCATAGGATTGTACCTGTCCACTGACATGGTGCTGAAACGGGCTATGACGCAGGGGGAGACGCAGGAATGTTGGAGGAAAATGGGGTTAAAAAGGGTTAAAATATCTCCCCATCAAGGCCAACCGCAGAGTAGCCTACGAAAAGAATAGATTGCAATAATATGAATGCTCAAGATATTAAAACACAATTGATTAAGCCTAGGCCGACATATATATCAGTCCTAATCCTGAGCGCACGATCGGGAGGTGGAAGTTGCGCTTTAGATGCCTTCACAAGTCCAGCGGAGGGCTCCAGTTTTCGCCGGCCAAGTCATGCGCTGTGATATGTGTGACAGCTATGTTGCACAACATTGCAGCTAAGGCTGGGGTAGCTTTGGTTGAACCGGAGGACATTGAGGACGATGACGACGAGGAAGATCGGTGTGAGGACGGCGTCCCTCATGACTACGCGGCTGGTTTTCATGCACGTCGAAGAGTGATTGAGACTTTTTTTTAACCCCCTCAACCCTCCCACATGTCACTAAACATTCCCGTCAACGTGACCAATCCCCACCATATCCCAGCCTTTTGCCTGCTCCTTTGCATTTTATTTTTATTTTTTATAATTAATATTTTTTATTTTATTTTTTTTATTTTTATTTGTACATTATTTTAGGCTACGTTTTATGAGTAGCCTATGTCAGTCATCACAAATCCCCCCCACTTTCTCTCACACATTTTAAGTGCCCTGCCTGCTCATTTCCTGGACTGTCTCTCTCAAACTAAGAACATAATGGCCCACATTAGGCTCAGACGCCCGTGATACACCATTACCAATGTGTTATAATAAAACTAGGACTGTCAGTTAAACGCGTTATTAAGGGCGTTAACGCAAACCAATTTTAACGACGTTAATTTTGTTATCAAGCGATTAACGCAAATTCATATTTGAAAAAAAAAAAATAATAATAATTTGCCTCAAAACAAAGAAGCAGTAGCCCGACTGCTATGTTCAAGGCAGTATGTTTGTATGTTCATCGTTTAATTGCACTATAGGCTTTTTTTTGTATCTTCCTGCTTTGATCAGTATATGCCAATGTTGTTATCAATAAAAAAACATTTGCACAAGGCAAGCCGATGCACTTCTCCATGTCGATAAGAGCATTACAATTATTAATGGGAAAAAGAAATCAAGGGATATTTAGCATAGAAAAAAGATTTGCGATTAATCTGAGTTAACTATGACATTAATGCGATTAATCACGATTAAAAAATGTAATCGCTTGACAGCCCTAAATAAAACGCATCCAATACTAGGAATGTCCGCTGGTTACGCCACTGAGGCAATAGTAGGCTAACGAGGCTCTTAGCGTCCTACGAGTACCCTGGAGCACTCGTTAGCTACGAGCGTTTTCAAGACGTTTGTTACCAAAGATGCTTTCGGGAAACGGTGTGAAAACTGTACGATGCTCGTACGACCCACTCTGCGATCTATGGCGTCACATTAGTGCCATAATTCACTAATGTGATAAAAGATGCATTCGGGCGTATTACATTATTCCACACGCGTAGATATTAACTGCGAGCGCGCAAATGATCTCTGCGCGCGCAAAACAGCCTCTCGCGCGCGCAAATTACCTCAGCGCGCGCAAAACCTCTCGCGAAAGATGTTTTTACGCTCTCGCTCGAATTTAATTTTGGCACTATGGGGGAGGGAACCAAGGCAGGGCGGGCTTTCCTATGATTGGCTGTTTCTGAAGCGCGATATTTGATTGACAGCCCTCCTCAGCTCTCCTCTCATTCAATTCTGAATTGTACAGTTAATGGCTGAAACGATAGTTACTTATTGTAACTCTAGATTCTATGAGTATAGGGGCAGCCTTTTAAGGCTATCGATATTGGGTTATCCCTAGGCGTGAGCCGTAGCACTGAAAATTTGTAATCCCCGACCACCAACACCAGTGGGCCTCAATAACGACCGCGTGCGGCGTGCCTCAACGACGTCCGCATTTCGCAGATATAGCCGGGCGCCGGCGCACATTCTGCTCCCAATAAACAGCTTTTCTTCAGCTATTTAAAGGACAATGAGGCCGACACTTCAAAGGCTGCGCCTATACTCATAGAATCTGGAGTTACAATACGTTCAGCCATTTACTGTACAATTCAGAATTGAATGTGAGGAGGGCTGTCAATCAAATATCGCGCTTCAGAAACGGCCAATCACGTTTGGCCGTTTCACGTATCGCCCTGCCTTGGTTCCCTCCCCCATAGTGCCAAAATTAAATTCGAGCGAGAGCGTAAAAACATCTTTCGCGAGAGGTTTTGCGCGCGCTGAGGTAATTTGCGCACGAGAGAGGCTGTTTTGCGCGCGCTGAGGTAATTTGCGCGCGCGAGAGGCTGTTTTGCGCGCGCAGAGATCATTTGCGTGCTCGCAGTTAATATCTACGCGTGTGGAATAATGTAATACGCCCGAATGCATCTTTTATCACATTAGTGAATTATGGCACTAATGTGACGCCATAGCGATCCACTTAGGCTAAAGATGCTTTCCGGAAACGGGGCCCTGCGCGGTTGATTTTTTTTTCCCATTTTCTGGAACCATCTCACGGAACCCGTAAAGGGACATAGGATAAAAAAATAATAATAACGTTTCTCGTGAGCACGAGAAATTATCTGGTGCGCGTGTGTGTACTTTAAATGTGAATGAGTAGTTGCTGCCCCCACCCTTTGGAATACACTCCCCTCCCACATCAAAGTCTCTCCAACCCTCTCTTCTTTCAAATCTCAAAACATACCTTTTTACAATAGCCTTCCCCACCTAACTCCCACCTTATTCTTTATGTTTATTCTCTGTTTTTCTTTTATTCCTTGTCTGTCTTACATAGTTTTGATAGGGCAATATGTAAAGCGTCTTAGAGTACCATATTAAGCGCTATATAAATTTCATTTATTATTATTATTATTAGTATTATTATTATTATTATTATTATTATTATTATTATTATTATTATTATTATATAAATCTAGATTTTACGTCCCTTTACGGGTTCCGTAGGTTCCGTACCCAGATGGTTCCAGAAAAGGGAAAACACAACCGCGCAGGTCGCTTGTTATTCTTGTCATCGGCAGAGCACTGTCAATCACGCACAGCCCTGTTAACGGCACATGTTATTGTAATGTACGTCAGCAGAGAGCAACCAATAGGTTGAGAGCCAAATGGTCCCGCCCCAACTAACGTTTTTTTTTCAAATCTCTGAAAAGTCATTGCTGAAAAGAAGAAGAAATACATTGCAATGGTGTACATTTATACCTGTTACGTATTTTAGGAACACAAGCTGTATTTCCCTCACTTAACCAATAGGGGGTAGGACCAAATATATAAGCCGTAAATACTACACATAGCCACAAGGGAAAGCCGGACATTACTGAAGGCTGCAATAGATACTTTAGTCACAGAGGGCAGCATCACAGACCAGGCGAGGAAAACCGAGGATTACGTCACACCGGTTCCTCTCCAAGTCTTCCGGTCCTCTCTGAGTCCATAAAGAAGACCACCTGGCCACGAAAACATTAGAGCTCTCTCGGCAGCGATTAGACATACGTGGGTTTGTGGCTAGGATCAGCTAGGAGAACACTCTCGCACGTGCTTAGAACACATCTTCAATCTCTCTTTACTTCAGAGCATCAGTTTACCATACCGAAAATACTTTATACAAATAAAGTCTCGTTAAAGCTATTCCTTTGGATTCGACCCCTCTTTCAAAGAAGAACATTGCATACCTTTACAAATTTTTAAAAATAAATATTCAACCTTTCAAAACTTATTTCTCATTGTATGAACACCTGTTTGCAGAATCCCATTTACAAGGTTTCAAAATCGGGAAACAATGAAATACACTGTTACAACAGTGCCTGATTTGAAACTCTGCAAATGCGCTGGGGAAATTTTTTAAACTTTGAAAATGCGTTTGTGAAAATGATGAAGAAGATAAAATGGAACACAAAATCATCTCTTTTTTTAGTGTTGCAAAACCTTTTTTTACAAGGTGTTGAGTTTTCAGACTTACAAGCCTTTGAAACTTTTTTTTTCAGGTTTGAATTATGGCAGGAAACTGGCTCCATAATGACTGAGTGGGAGTCTGGTGGGAGAGAGACCCATGATGGTCACCTCCCACAGTCCTAGACACACACATAGGAACACAGATACATACAGGGCCGCACAATGTTTAATATGCAAAGTATTGTGTACTGACTTAATGCAAATCGAATGCAAATTATAAGTCGAACAGACTACAGAAAACACAAATGATGTGTCCAAAGTTCAGAAGACTCAGGGGAGGCAGGTTGTGAGTGACAGACGAAAACCAGGGTGCAAATGGGTGGCTAGCAACACCCAGGGGGCTCGACGTGCTCACCAGGAGATCAATCAACAATAAAACGGTAAATTAGACTCAGAATGTTTAAAATTGCATGCCTTGTTCTGTTTCTGATTATTTCATATAAAATGTATATCATACATTTAACCACCATTGTGGACCATAAAATTGTTCCAAGAGTAAATTGGTTTGCCTGCAAAATTGCCAATTGCTATTCGTTCAGAACATAGCAGAGTAGCATATATATATGAAGGAGAGGGTGTTTGTTGGAGGCCACAGTTCAATAGATTTAGACCATCACAACATCTATTGATGACATAGGGTGAGACACAAAACAAATTCTACATTTTCAAAAGCACTTTATGTTTCAGTTTGCTGCAGCGGTCTGAAGCAGGTTGTTCTGGCTGGGGGGTCGGAGAATAAATACTTCTTGTGTTTTAAAAGGTTGTTAAAGAATCTGAAGTTCGCAACGGAGCTATTAGCAACATTGTGACGCAACACCTGACCCCTTTAAGCTTGAACCTCCACCCCAACTTGACCCTGGAGGTACACCCGCCGGAGCTACACCCACCGGAGCTACACCTTCCGGAGCCACACCCGCTACACCCGCCAGAGCTAAATCCACCAGAGCACCCGCCGGAGCTACACCCGCTACAGCCGCCAGAGCCACACCCACCAGAGCCACACCCACCGGAGCCACACCCGTTGGAGCCACACCCGCCAGAGCTACACCCACTACACCCGCCGGAGCTTCACCCGCTGGCGCTACACCAGCTGGAACTACACCCGCTGGAGCTGCACCCCCCGGAGCCACACCTGCCGGAGCTACACCCACTGGAGTTACTAAAAAAGTTCATATTGTGCCATCTGGCATTATTAACAGATTCAAATGTTCAGGGCAGAGACATGACCTGAAGTCTGGTCCCACTATCTCTGTCCGTTTCACTTTGTTTCTTAAACTTCATAACAGTCTCCAGAATTAAGTATGAATATCCAAATCAAGGATTTGGAGAACCTTTTTATGATCAAAATAATAAACCTTTTTTCCTTATCAGAACATGCTTTCCTTGATATATATGATGTGATGTATATACATATATATCAAATGTATGATAATGTAATGAATGTTGGGGCCCCGTGATGATTCAAAAACCTTATCTTGAATTTAGAGATTCATAGCCTACTATAGTATAGCCAATTAAATTGAATGAAGCACGACATTTACATGTTTCAGATCTGTCTCCATATACAGTCTCACTATGATAAGTGAATGTGATTTGCTCATCACAATAGATGATGACCCCTCAAATATTTTATTCTTAAAAAAATATCTTAACCTCACTGTTTACGTTCACACCATCTATCACATCCCAGCATCCCAACATCACAATATCCCATCAGGGTGTGAGCTGTGCAGAGTTCAACTGTTCACAGTTAATAAATAAGGCTACACTGTCCTCTGAACTCAACCCTATAGAGAGGAGAGTGGACTCTGAACTCAACCGTAGGAGAGAGAGGTCTCTGAACTCAGCCCTAGGAGAGAGGAGAGAGGACTCTGAACTCAACCCTAGGATACCACAGAGGACTCTGAACTCAAGCCTAGGAGAGGAGGAAAGACTCTGAACTCAACCCTAGGAGAGGAGAGAAGGCTCTGAACTCAACCCTAGGAGAGGAGAGAAGGCTCTGAACTCAACCCTAGAGAGAGGAGTCTGAACTCAACCCTAGGAGAGAGGAGTCTGAACTCAACCCTAGGAGAGGAGAGAAGACTCTGAACTCAACCCTAGGAGAGGAGAGAGGACTCTGAACTCAACCCTAGGAGAGGAGAGAGGACTCTGAACTCAACCCTAGGATAGCACAGAGGACTTTGAACTCAACCCTAGGAGAGGAGAGAAGACTCTGAACTCAACCCTAGGAGAGGAGAGAAGACTCTGAACTCAACCCTAGACAGAGGAGAGAGGAGTCTGAACTCAACCATAGGAGAGATGAGACTCTGCATGCATGCCTCCAGAAGGTAGTAATTTGGAAGATATGTTGTGATAAATCAGTACTAAATTACATCGAGCAAAGTAGATCAATGCAAACACATATAATGATTGAAATGGGAGGAACAACTCAGGCCGACCTAAGGTTAACTAAGGACTGAGGTTTATTTTTACACATTTTACCAAGTTAAACCTTCATCAAAAATAAAAAAAGATAGATGTTTACGGAAATAAAGAAAAGTAAACATTTAAGTTAAATAAACGAATGGATCTGAATTAAAGAATGAGGGTGAGAATGTTTGGTGCTGCAAATTTTTCAGCCACTGCACTGCTGCACGTGACCAGTACACTGCTCAACAGCAGCACAATGAGCGACAACATCCTCATGTCCCCGTGATGTCGCCCAAGGATCAGATTTAACTATCAACTACCGCAAAAACATAAAAACCATAGACGTTCACCACACAAATCAATCCATTTTATAACACTGCCAGTTGTCACTCGCACCGCACTGCCTTGCGGTTCACCTGTGACACAAAAGCGTTGACACAGCCGGCTCGAATAGACTTCTCTCTCTCTCTCTCTCTCTCTCTCTCTCTCTCTCTCTCTCTCTCTCTCTCTCTCTCTCTCTCTCTCTCTCTCTCTCTCTCTCTCTCTCTCTCTCTCTCTCTCTCTCTCTCTCTCTCTCTCTCTCAATATATATATATATATACACTTTATATTACCTGTTTCAGTGTACGTGCTTTAAGGATGAGGAGAACAGGACACGCGTCACCCCCTTAAACCATTAGGCCATCTTCGAGAAGAACTGAGCAGGTGCGGATAATTCTGCAATAGCAAACAAATGTGGAGGAGTGTCCGCCGCATTTAGGAGGAAGAACCTACCGCACACGATCACTGCCTCCTTTGGATCTCCCTCCTCATAACACGCTCTTTTCCATTCGATTCCACATACTATATCTAACTATGAATGTCAACTCTTTGCCTCGGCTCGCTGCTCACGGTTCGTGCGTGTGGGTCGCCACTGGGTCTAGCGCGTTAGAATAGCGCGGTGTAGTGTTGCTGCTCCTCTCCCACCCTATCTCTCCCTCCCCCGGGCTCGATATGGCTCCGAGGCGCTAACTATGTCCCCCATCCTGGGTTTGAGCGTGGCGGGGGGGGGGGGGGTGTGGGGGGGGGATTTAAACAAATAATAATCGTAGTTCGTAATAAAACATGTGAACATTGTGAACTCCGGTGGAAGGCCGATATCCCGCCATTCTGTCCCCCCTCAGCTCACAGCATCAACACCTGAAATACACAAAAATGTGCTACACACACACACACGCACGCACGCACGCACGCACGCACGCACGCACGCACGCACACACACACACACACACACACACACACACACACACACACACACACACACACACACACACACACACACACACACACACACACACACACACACATTCTAGCTCGTCACCTAACGATCGTCGTTCGGCTATCACACAAACCTGTCACAAGAAGATGCTTCTTTCATGGGTTAAAGTTTAAGTCGTATCGTCGCATCCTCGTTGCGCGTGTCTCCTACGTATCCCGGGGTTACTAAGATTACCGTCTCCTCCACTGGAAGCTGGAAGAGGGTGTTGCCAAACATGGGTCCAGCGTTGACTTTGAGGGCTATTGCCTGCAGAGGTAGAGACGACAGGCTTCCCAATTCCCATCCAACACGCACCAAAGAACACTGGCTATTTGTGCTGCAGAGAGCCATTCTAATCCTTTGGCATCCTATTTTAACACTGGACCAATCAAAGGCCGCGTAGTGGGGTTTATTTTTAACGTAATCCCGCAGATATAGAGGCGGCAGCTCAAGTCTAAATCCCACCGTTGTAGTGGTGGTAGGCGGTATCAATCTGAAGTCAACCCAGACAGGGTGGTCCGTCCCGGCCGCGGAGAGACGGACGGAGGCCTCGTGTCCTGCAATGCAAGCATACTGTTGTCCCAATTCACATTTAAGAATATGGTTAAAATTACAAAGAAAGAAGTGCAACAATAATAATAATAAAAAAACATAGCATTAGAGTAGACTATATCTGATTTTTTTACCTTTGGTCTTTCTTATATAAGCAACAGTGATGCCTTGTGGCAAAGGTTTTGTGCTAATTAGTTTTTTGGAAAGTCAAATTTGGGATTATGACGCTTTTGTATCCCTATAGGCGATGGCAGCATCCTGGGATGCATGTTTCGGAGACTGCTATAGGTAAGTTATATGAATGGTAAAATGCTAACGTTGATTTTGAGAGAGCATGAAGTAAAGAAATATAAAATCATATTAGATTGCGGTGATACAATAAAATAATGTCGTTTAAATCATCAGATATCGGTCTAATTTAAAACGTAAATGTTCTATAACGCAATGTAAGGCCAATCATTTTCCTCTGATAAGTTCTTATGGAGTAGGGAAAGGTTTGCATTTTTTGTTGTTTCTGCTGTTGTTTTGGATAATCCTAAAATAATATAATATAATAATAATGTTGAATTCAATTGTATTGAAGATTGTCCTGTATATGTTAAACCTTTTTGCGTGTCAACATTATGGTTTTGAACTTTAGGTTTAGGTCTAGGCCTACTTTGGATCGACTTTTGGTGTGACGTTTGGTGTCGTCAGATATATTAGACACATTTTCATTCCTAGCAGGGTATGTGATTCTTTTAGAGTCTAGTTTTCCTTTTAGAAGGGAATAGACACTGCAAAAACTGAAGAAAATAGTCAAAGGTGCCGGTGCCATGGGGAACGAGTAAGATTGAAGCTGCAGATTGGTGCTTTATCCACCAGGTGGGGTGATGCGTTTTGTTATGGGGTTCAGAAAGAGAGACGGCGGATCAATGAATTTATTGTCTTAAGGGCAACTTTTGTTTCCTTTAACTAACAAGAACGTGTGTGTGTGTGTGTGTGTGTGTG